>NC_092036.1:4659256-4971628 GCF_003086295.3 Arachis hypogaea | reverse complement strand
AAAATTAGCCGCTACGTGTCGTATGCAGAATGCACGGTACGCAGATGGCGGTAACCAACCGCTGTCAGGGGCCTCAAGCGCAGCCTTGATGCCGTTGTGCCTGTTCGATATAACCAGCAGACCGGGCTGCGGGGTCACGTGCTGTCGAAGGTGCGAGAGAAAGAACCTCCAGGACTCCGCATTCTCACCCTCTACTAGTGCGAATGCGACAGGTAGAATGTTGGAGTTCCCGTCCTGTGCAATCGCGATGAGTAACGTTCCCCCATACTTCCCATACAGATGTGTGCCGTCAATGCTGATTAGCGGCTTGCAATGACGGAATGCCTCGATGCAGGGCGGGAAAGTCCAGAAAAGTCTGTGGAAGTACGCTTGAGATTCGTCCACCTGTCCTCCAACTCGAACCAGGCTCGTCTTAAGGACCGCAAGACTCCCAGGCATCGTCAGCTGGACACCCAACACCCACCTAGGCAGGTCGTTGTAGGACTCATCCCAGTCACCGTAGATGAGGGCAATAGATTTCTGCTTCACCATCCAAACCCTCCGGTAAGTCGGCCTAAAACCAAAGTGCGCTGCCGTGGCGTTCAGGAGCACCTTTATGCTCACGGATGCATCAGCCCTAACCATTGGCATAATGAACGCCGAAATGACATGATAATCCAAACTCCTGTGGTCACTCGAGATGGATGTGGCCAGGCAAGTGTGAGGTCCATTGTACCGTTTGACCTCCCAAATGCCCTTGCGCTTCCGGAGACTCAGTCGAATCAACCATGTGCACCCATTCCCAAACTCGGAACACTTGCCCACATACCGGCGGTGATCGGACTCCACCACCTTGTACTGTACCCCTCGCCGGATGCTGTAAGTCTTCACACTTAAAAGGGCCTCATCTTTATCCTGGAATTGCTGACCAACCTGGAACTATGTCAGACCAGCAGTCCCTTCCGCATCTCTAGCTCCGAATCCGACAGTGTGCCCTAAAACCCCCTACTGTCTCATGGCGTCCAAGTCCAACGAGGAAAAATGTGGTGGATACTGCTGTGTGCCAGAGCTAGAACCACCTACCGCCAATGCAGGCCCATTCGCTCCAATATCATCAGCGCTGTCATCGTCAATCATGTCCGGCTCGACGTCATCCTCCTCTTCATCACCCAAAAAACCGTCTCCAACGCCAACAGGTGCAACTCCCACTAAAGCGTTCGGCAAATTTTCCCTTTCCACTACCTCGTCGCCTTCGGTGCCATTGAGGTCAACAGCAAAAGACGGGGAGGCGACAGCTTGGACCATTGGTTCGTACACAGGGACGGAGGAGGAAGCAACAGCAGGCCGAGAACTAGAACCTGCTGGATTCGCTATAGTGTTCGTATTCCGGTTCGAACCGCCATAGCTGGATACCACATCAACCAGCTGTGCCAACAACTCTGGTGTCCTCACCTCCGAAAACTGCCGCCGACAAAGAAACATTACTTGCAAGTCCACATCGTTATTAATCGTGAAGTAATCATACTTCACGGTATTCTGTAGCACCGTGACTGGAATGCGATAGAAAAACTTCTTTACCCGCTTCGCACCTTCCAGACCGAGCTTCATCAGTACAGCGCTAACAAGGTCATCATAACTCGTCGTAGAAGTTACGATAATACATAGAGGATTCTTATTTGTGAACTTTACTCCGGAACGAGTTTTTCTATTAACAGATCCTCTGTGGTGCACCAAAACCACAAAACTCTCCTCACTATCCATCTTACTCCCTCTAATGAGACTAACTCACGTTTGGAACCATATATATACAGCTGAGTCTCAAACTAATTCGAACCGGTCTGGTTCGAACTATGATTTGTGTAATTCGAACCAGCCCGGTTCGAATTACACCAGAAGCGTGTCACTCTATAATTCGAACCAACCTGGTTCGAATTACATTCATTCTTAATTCGAACCAAGCTGGTTCGATTTATTACCAACCAAAAACACCTAATTCGAACTCCCCTAGTTCGATTTACTAACAATTATAGTTCGAACCAACCTGATTCGAATTATATAAAAATACCATCTGGCTTATTGCTGAAACGAATTTTGCTTTGGCTTATTTACATAATTTTTGGAGTCAGTTGGCTTATTATGATTTTTTACCCAAAATATAATATAATATTATTTAATATATTTAAATTTTTTTACATATAATATCTTTAGTTTATTATATTTTTTTAATTTTATTCATATATTATTATTATTTAGTAAGTATTTTGTGAATATATAATGACATTTATTAATTCATTTATTTTGCCAACTTAAACTTACCTCTGTTTTTTATAATGAAATCTTAAAATTTTATAATTTAAAAGATGAATAAATCGATCCAATCCTAAATACAAAATTTTGGATTGGATTGGATTTAAAAATAAAATTAACCGATAAAATTCAAATTACAACAAATTATATATATATATATATATATATATGTTAAAATTGATCCAAATAATACTGCAAATATCTCTATAACTATAGTAATAATATTGGTGGTGATATAAAAAATAGTGATATAGACACAATGTAATAAAATAGTAGAGATAAAAATTATAATGATAAGTATAAAATAAGAAATGGTAGTAGTTAATTCTTTTGTTACAAATAAAAATACTACTAGATTGATTTTTATTAGTATTTGACGAAAGTTTTAATAAAACAACTGTATTGTCTAAAATAACAAGGTGTCATTCTTTTTTAAAAAACAAATAAAATTGCGTTATTTTTAGTGTGACGGATTAGGACTTTTAATAGTAATCCTATTTAAGAATATTTAAACTTGACCAAGTTCATTTAGATATGGTTGGCAATTCGATCTTCGTATTGGGATCGGGTTAAAAGTTAAAAAAGGTTGAATTACGAATAAGATTGAGTGCAAGTTTAAGTTTAACTTTATTTCACTTATTTGTACTCTTAAAATATTATAGTATATAATTAAAAATTATTATACATGTATCATGAAGTTGATGAGAATCAAATCTATATGTTTTCTCTTTTATAATTTTATTATTTTTAATTTTCATATACACTCAATTTTATATTTTTTATTTTATTAGTATGTTTATAAAATATAGAAGAATTAAATATTGTATTTAATTGGAAAAAAATTTGATTTCATTGTAAGTACAATCCAATAGAAAACTTTAGGATAAGGATAAAGTTAAAATCGAGATATCCTAACACTTTGTTTGGATGAAAAATAAAAAATTAGAAGAAAGAAAATAAAAAGAAAGAAAAAGAAAGAAAAAGTTGATTTTTTTTATGTTGTTTGGACGAAGAGAAAATAGAAAAAAAATTCTTTTGTTTTGGTGAAAAAAAATAAGAAGAGGAAAAATTATAACCAAATAAAATTACATAAATACCCTTCCTTATATTATATATAAATTATAATATACTAATGTATTTAAATTATTTTTTTAATAAAAAAATATCTCAATTATATTTCAGAATCTTAACGTGTTATCTTTATTAACAATAATATTTTTTTGAATTTATTCTTTTCTATTATCTTTTAATGTCATAAATAAAAATATATATTATTCTTTTTAAAAATATATAAAATAAATAATCTCCTAAAAGAATAATAAAAATTACTCATACTTTACATCATTAATCTCCTTAAGCATATTTAAGAAAAAAATTTCACTAAATTGTATTTACAAAATAAAATATTATCAAAAGTGGGTAGCATTTCTTTCTTACTATGTGCGACAAAAAATCGTATACAATTTTTATAAATATATAACAAAACGCTAAAAAAGTAACAACGACCAGGATTCCTAGAGAGTACTATTTAATCACCACACAACACTTTTCAAAAGGGTAATTCTTCATGGTCAGAGTCATCGCCTACTTCCAAAAAATCAATTCTACATAGCTTGAACTATCTGTACCAATCTACTTCAAAAAAAATAAAATTTTTCCGAGTTAAAGATATTAACACATTATCGATTTCTACTTGTACTAAGCAGTATCTCGTTGTTTCCAAACATTTTCAAGTATTATGATTCCTGCACGAGCATATACAATAAAGACAAATTAATTCAAAAATCAGACTTGATCATGATAATCTATTTTATCGATATCTTTCTATTTAAACAATCAATCAAACTCAAAGTATATATACATAAAGTGATTTCTAACTATGGTTAACATAAATAAAAAAGAAAATGATATCTTTCTTAAATACATAAAGATATACCCATAGTATACGACACTCAGAAACACATAATCAATTAATAAAAGCAATAACCTCAAATTAATAAAAAATTAAGTGCGTATAAAAGTTATACCTGTAATGGTGAATATTTTCTTAAAGTACCATATCTCCTAAATAAACACCAGCAGCTATTATGAAATGAAAAAGAGCATCAAATCGCATTTCAGGTGGGATCCAAAAAATTTGGCGCTTTTTCTCATTTTCATATAAAAACTGATAATACTGTATCCGAGCTGAACCTATCAGACCCAATTTAGTCAACATATCCCATATATCTTATTCGTTGTAAAGGCGAGACCTACATTGTTGCATAATAGCCAACCCTTTTTGAGCAATCGCAACTTGTCTTTCAATTAACGAGATTTGTTTTTCGGCAACCGAAACTTGCCTCTCAGCCACAAAAGCTTGTCTCTCAGTTGATTCAACCTGCCTCTGAGCCACGTCATGTAGCTTGCTAGACAGATAACTACCCTCTTTGACAGCATCGGCCATGGTAGTAATTTCCAAAGCAACTTTTTCATATTGTGCCTCCAAAAAATCATTCATAGGAGACTTACGCTTTGTTCCTCTTGACGTTGAAGTCCCACCTAATTGATTTGGCTGACTATGAGGAGCATTTAATGAATCTAAATTAGCAGAAAATAAAGGAGTATCATATCCCATATTAACATCTATGTCAGAAAATCCAATGTTTTCAAATAAGGCATTCAAATCAATGGGATCTCTATCAAGTTGTTGAATTCTTTCTCGTGAAGTAGCAGCCCCTTTACCGATAGCTCTATCAGCTTCGAACAACTCCTTCAAAGTATCATAATGCTTAATTTGCATTTTCTTCCATTTTTTTCCATGTGGATTCTCCTGCATAAAAAAATGTTAAAATTATTTTGTGACTAACTTGGGCATTCGTATAAGTAATAAAAAAGTATAAGATACCTTAATAAAGTTTTGCCACACTTCTTCTTCAGCTTCAAATTTTCTAGTAACAAGATTCCATGCAAATCCACTTAAGTGATGAAATAAGTCATATGCCTCAACAAAATGATCTTTCAATGTCTTCATTCTATTCTTAATGTGGTTCTTTGTTATGTGTGGGCCTATTGCTATGCTCAAAGTCTTCACAACATTGGCATATGCTTCAGTTGTTCACGAGCTATCATGTCTATTACCTTTCAATGCTTCTTCTGCTAATGTATTCAGTAGAACTTCATCCATCTCATCAGACCATCTGAAGTTGTCTTTAGAAGGTTGATTAGCTTCTGTTGTTTTATTTTCTTTATTTGGCATTATCTAATCTGTATAAAAATTCCTTAAAAAAATCTAATTAAACAATTCTGACTGTAAAATACATATATATACATATTCATATATATGAAACATATAATTACTCATAAAGTTTGATGCACATTCCACATTTCAGCTGCAATATTATCTCGTAGCATTGCTACATATCTATATTCCTCATCACGTTGTTGATTTGATTGTGATCTATCTATGTTGCCTTCTTGTAGCAATTCTCGATCAACCGCATCAATTATAGATTGATCAACATCCATACCCATAAAAAAGTTATGTAATATACATGTCAAAAAAATGTCTCTCATAGTTTCAAATGAATAATAAGGTTCAGTGTCACCAGCTATAATTGGAAATCTTTTATTTAGAATTCCGAAACATCTTTCGATGACATTTCATAATGAAGAACGACGATGGTTGAATAGTTCTTTCGGATTTTGGGGCTCACGTACTGAATACTCTTTTAGGTGATACCGAACACCTCTATATGGTGTAAGTATCACAGGCTTTAACATAAATCCAGCATCGCCTAGATAAAATTTTTCTACAACAGTTGCATACACAAATTAAAGTATAACATATTGTGTCTATGAATTTGAATTTATGTAGACAATTTTATAAATTACACTATCACAGACCTTCGGGGATTCGAAGTAGATATTCCCTATTTAGAGCATCTTTTAAAATTCTCGAGTCAGAGGCAGTTCCTTCCCAACTAGACAACACATAAGTGAATTTCATATCAAACCCGCAGGCAGCTAACACATTTTTTGTGGGGTGATATTTTCTTCCGCGAAAACGAGGAGCTTCCACCCTTGGTACCTTGACACGACTATGAGTACCATCTATGACTCCAATGCAGTCCCTTTTTAGAAAGTATGTTAACATATTAATATAATATTTTTATAATTATTTTGTTGACAGTTACATATAATTTAGCAGGTAAATTAAAAGATTTAGTACCTTGAAAAACAGATAGAATCGACTATTATGAAATATTTCATAAGAAACACCCTCACTAGACGGTTGCTTGAAGAAGTCTCCCTCTAACGATAGAATAGCATGTAGGACGTTGTGAAAGTGACGACTAATTGTCTCCCCTGAACGGTGAAAGAAGAAAGACATGGTTCTAGTTTTCACATTGTGCCTCCACTTGCTCTTCAACCGTAGAACGAGTTGAATCCTTTACTCTACCAATTCCTCTTAGTTTTTGACACAACTGCCTAAATACTTCAAGGCCCATACGTATGACATCTCGGTATTTTTCAGATTTCAATAACTGTGTCAATAGTTGAGTACGCCTAATTTCTCTTTTCAAGTTATCGTCATTAATTTGCCTAGGCCTATATTGTGACAATAATTCCAAAGTATACAATGCATGCGCGGTAACACATGAAACAGATGTGACACAAATATGTTGTCTCTTTTCTAACTCTTCGCTAATACTAGTTAAGTTTTGTATTGGTTCAGGATGATATTGGTCAATAGAAGTGATTTGATTTACTTAAAAGTCTGATTCATGTATGACGTTCGTTCTATCTTCAAAATTTTCAGTATCCATCAATGAAAATATAATATTCAGAGTGGACATATCAATAATAAAAGCACTCAAAAAGTGACAAAAAGGATATAACATATTATACATATACCTAATATATTATTACACATATATGCAAATATAAGAGGTATAACATATTATAAATGTACCTAATGTATTATACATATAAAATAAAGGGAAAAAAGAAAATCCAAATAAATTATTATTTATTTCAAATAGGAATCCTAAAGTTTACTTTGTTTTTGTTTCGCAACTGCGTTCTAAGAATTTAATTTCATATGATTTTTTGAAAACCAACTACTAATTTAGTACACTTAAAAAAAACAGCAAGTAGTAACTAATTTAGAAAAATTATATAAAATCCATCTTTGGTTGAATTCTTCTAAATTTTGGTGTGGTTGAACTACACTTACCAATATGTTATCCATTTTAAGTCCTTGAGCATTTTCACGTCTCTAGAAAAAGTTATGCCTCTCCAAATATTATTTTATTTTAAGGAAAGGGTGCTGTCATAGCAGTGAACAAGTCTACTTCCAAAAGGCACACCTTTCTCTACAAAATTCGAATCGCCCTGAAATTTGGACATAAAATACTACACATCCTAATATTTCAGCCTTCTTTGGTTGCATCTCAAAAAAGTTTCAGAGTCTCGAGATATGTGATTTTGAAATTGCTGTTCCAGAATTCGGACAACATTATTTTTGCAGAAAATGTCCATTTTCTAAAAATCATATCTCCCAAATTACATATCAAAAAATTCTGAAATTTTAGGAGAACAATTTAGACATTTGAAGATTTCATAAAAAAATAATTTCACTCGTTTTGAGTAGCTAGATTGCTCCCAGTTTTGTTCACAAAGTGTAGTCCAAAACTGCATAATTCTGCAAGACTGCAACATGTAACTTCGGATTTTAAGAGGACAAAATTTGATTCCTAACTTTTTACTCACTCTAATCTTGCATTCTAACTTTTTTTTACTTATTGTGATTTGTTAAAAATATTAAATCAGTCCCAAATACTCAGAATTAATAAATCACCATTTTTGGTCACTTTCACATTTAGGCATACTCATATGAAATCAAAAATCTCTTCATTACTCCACATAGCAATCCAACCACAAATCACTCAAATAATTCACATATATTATCATCAACTTATTGCGGCATATATAGCAAATAGTCCAACATCATCTCAAGTAATCATTAGTATGTATCATCAATTAATTCAATAATAAATTAGTTCAATCATGGAACAACTACTGTAGCAGTGTATACAACCATAACCAATTTGTCATATTTCACATCATTTGGGGAGATTTATTTTTACACCCAAAATCAGTTGCAGCATGAATTAAACCTAATATAGACCTCTCTCACACACGTAAAAAACAATGAACTAACTAAAAAAAAACTGAAAAGTTGCGTTCCAAAAAAATAAAAACGTGCTTGCATGATCGCTTTCTATGACGATCCATCTAAGCTAACTCAAATTAAAGAAGAATCCACAATTATAGAACTCAGAAAATGGATAAAAAACCTCTACAACTTCAACTGAAGAAGCAAAGCATCGATTTGAAGGAAATTTGGGAGAAACAAAAAAAACGACGGAAAACTCACCTTTGTCTTGAGTAAGAAGAGATGTAGTTGCGATGGACCTGTGATGACGATAATGATGCCGCGGCGGCATTGTGGATGAGACGATAAGACTTGGGTGGCGCTGGTTAGAAAATAGAGAGAAGACAAGAGATAGGTTTTCAGATTTGGATAAAAGTAAATTGGAAAATTTTAATTCTCTATTTACTAAAAGGGCAAATACATAATTGTGTTTTTATTTGTTCTTTTTTATCCGTTTTCATCTCATAGGAGAAGAGAAAATATTATGCTTTACGACACTCCACTCTTTTCATTTTCTCTTCATTTTCTTTAGGGATCCAAACAGAGTAAAATTTAATTTTCCACCCAATTTCTTTTCCTGTGTTTTCTTTCCCCCCATATTCTGTTGAACCAAACACTGCGTAAAATCAAGAGTAGAGTAAAATTGGGTTTTAAAAAATTTTAAATTTGTAAACAGAGTTAAGATAGAGTCTAAATTCTATTTTACTCTATTGCCAACCCCATTGGACTACACCTTTTAAAATAGTAAAAAATGGTGATGGAATAAAACAGGTTTTTTTAAATAAATATTTTATTTCTTTTATTTATCGATATACATAATTTACAGATAAATTACCAATTGAAGCATTATTACTTATCTCACTTACGGTATAAATGAGTTGGTAATTTACACATCTCATTTATACAAGATAAGACACATAATTTATCCAAAGAAATTGGGTGCACATGAGACACATGTCGGAGTTGGATTTCAACGTATCATGTTTATAATTGTATTACTAACTCATTTATACCGTAAACGAGATAAAGTTATATTAAAGTCATTTATATTGTAAACGAGATATAATACAACAAATATAATTTAGCTATAAAATGATTTGCAAGTAGTGGTGTTGGCTACAAGCAAATCACTTCTTCTTACTCTTTTTTCTTCTTTGTTCTCTCAAAAGTTTTAGTAAGAGTGTTTGAATATATTTTTGTGAGTGTATATTCTAATTGTCACATAAGCATGGGTGACGATGGAGTTACTTTTGAGAGTGAAAATCCTAATCTACTGGACACTCGTCGATTAGTTTTTTTTTTTTTTTTGAGTTGAAGAGCCTAATATTGACGAATTTGGGTGCTAATGGAATAAATGAGATTGGAAAAATTGGATATAAGTTGTTAGCACCGATGAAAAATAGAATATTTCGATTTCGTGTTTTTTGGTTGGATGACGATGAGCGTGTGCGATTGATGTTTGATGTTCATGGGAGAATCATGGTCCAACAAGTGATGAAGTTTGATGTGGAGGTTGGTGCCATAGGTGGTGGTTCTGGATACTCGACTTTTGTCCAAGACAACTCACCTCTTGCACCACCACCTCTATATTGTGCTAGTCTAGTGGAACACATGGAGGTGGATAGTGAGGAGTCGAATGAAGAATACGTTGTCGAGAGCAACAAAAGTGTTTTTTTTTTTTGGATGATGAGGAGATTGTACTAGAGACCTCAGTCGGTGGAACAATTCGGTATCTTCTACCTGCCCTGAAGCCAGTTTTGGAGTTATCTATTGTACCTAACTACTCTCACACGTTGAATCTTGGCGCGATACATAAGGATATTTCATTTTTTAATACGGGGGAGATGATTATAACGCAGACGATGGTGTAGAATTTTGCATTACGCACAGATTAAAAAACATGGAGGCTGTCATGCTGGGTATAAAGAATTACAGTATTAAGTGGAATGTTGAGTATAGAGTTGTTGAGTCTTATCGAGCAAAATACCACGTACATTGCAGGCAAACCGCATCAAAATGTATTTGGAGTCTCCGTATTACACCCGTCAAAATCTTTAGTATTTGCAAATTAGTTTATGATGTTTGAAGTTACACTTTTATAGCTTTTTATGGTTGATTTGGATGGAGGTATAACGAAATAACGATCTATTTTATGTTAATTTGATAAGGAGATGCATAAATTTGGAGGACCACACACTTATTTAGCTCTAGTATGTTTTAAGATCATCGACAATTAGATAGTAATTTTATTTGTAGTGTCATAATATCTCTCATACAATCCAACCCATTTGTTGTGAACGAATTACATATATAAGTGCTGTTTGCGCTTATCTCGTTTACATAAGTGCAATTACACAATAAATGTGCACCCCGCGACATGTTTATCAATTATGTATTTTATTTCGTTTATGTATATTATCAACTCGTTTCTAATATAAATGAGATAACTAATAATACTTAAATTAATAATTTACTTGTAAATACGTATATTGGGAAATAAAAAAAATATTTATTTAAAAAATTCAATATAAACAGAGAAAATTCAATCAATAATTGCTTCCAAGAAAATTAATTTAATACTACATTTTATAATTATAAAGAAATAAAAAACAAAGAAAAGAAGGACATTTTTGCAGCTCAAGAAGAGGACACGTGGTCAAGGTTGCTGTCAAGTTTGGGACGATGTGGTCCCCCCATAGAGGCCACGCGTTTCGCGGATTCCTGCTAGTCAAGTGCGTGTCACGTGGGCCACAATTTCCTTTCATAGAAGGGGCCCTGATACCCTTACCCGCAGTCATCAGTCCCCTCACCCACTCTCCAACCCGCTATCGCCGGTTCCCCCTTGCACTTCACAGCTTCTCGCACACCAAACGCTTCGCTCTTCCACCGGCTCACTCGGTCCCCCTTCTCCCGCTAAGCGCCACGTGCCTCCCAGCAGTAGAACCTCATGGACCCCACATTTAGGTGACGTCATCATTACCTTTGTCACTTACTAAGAAAGATTTAAGTAACGCAACGTGCACTTTAGAAGAAGAGGAAGGGGACTAGAGACTTTTAAAAGACCAAGACTTTTTGAGGGTTACAAATTATTATTTTATTTATTTTCTTATCCTTTTATGTTCTCTTTTAATTATTTGTATTAATATTTTTCTTCTGCTAAATTGAGAGTAACTGAGAGGAGAAGAGAGAGAGAGAGAGAGAGAGAGAGAGAGAGAGAGTGCGAGTGCGGGTGCGTGTGTGAGAGAGAGAAAGAGAGGGGAATCAGATTAGCGCTTTTGAATTTTCTGTCAGATTCTGAGGACCCAAAATCTAGGGTTTTCTGGTTGTGGTTCTTCCCGGGTGAGTCGATTGCTTTGATTTTGGCTCAATTTCCGTTGTTTTGTTGTTCCCTTTTGAAAATTATTGATTGATTAGGTGAATTTGGTTTGATTTTGTCTTGTTGATTCGTTTCTTTGGTTGGGGATTAGGGTTTTGCGTTTGTACTTGAGGGGGTGAAATTTGTGCGTTTAAGGTCTTTTCAATCCGGGTTGAATAATTCTGTAGCTGCATGGCTTGTGCTGTGAGAATTATTGTGAGGAATCATGAAACGACTATTTTTTGTTTGCTATGGTGGATTAAGGATTTATGTGAGCTAGGGTTGGGTGGGAATTTGGGGGAACAAGGTGAAATTGGGTCTATTAAGGTAGTGTAATTAGGTGGGAAAATTGGGGAAATTCTAGGTGCTTCGTGGGGAGTGTGTTGCGTTGTCTGGCAGACAGACAGTTAGGTTGCATGCGTTGGCATGTCTTGTGGTTCTGTTTGGTTAACTCACTGAATATGACTAACAGGATTTGTAACATAGTCTCAGAATTATGCTCCTTTTGTTTATATCTTTTACTGAAGCTGTTGGTTGATGTTGTTCTAAGGTTAATATGAATAGGTTTATTGATTTGTGCTGGCCAAGGATTTATAATTTGCTATTTCATAGTGAATCATAATTTATTTCACTGGGTTGTCAAGTTTCTTGTATAACATTCTGTAGAAAATTAAATCTGTGTTATCCCAATGATTTCTTTCTTGTTGTTTCTAGTATTATTCAGCTTTGATTTAGTATGAGGAATGGAATTTATGTAATTGGTATAAGTTGTGTGATCTAAAGATATGCAGTCCAAGTCTGAAACTGCAAATCGACTGAGGTCGGATCCACATTCCTTTCAACCTAGTGGTGTTTGTTCTGAGCCTTGGTGGCATGGTGGTGGCTACAGTGCTATCCCTCAAGCAATGCCTGGTGCAAATGCATCCAATTCCTCCTCTCTTGAATGCCCTAATGGTGAATCAGAATCCAATGAGGAAGGTCAGTCCTTATCCAATAGTGGGATGAATGAGGAAGATGATGATGCTGCCAAGGATTCACAACCTGCCGATCCTAATCAATCAGGTGCTTTGAGGGTATTTCTAGCTATTTACAAACGTTAAACTAAGAGAAGATAAAAAAGATGAATTGGCACTTAAAAAATTATAATCATGCACTTTTTTCATGAAGTTATGCAAATATATGTGAGATTAAATATCATGCGTCTTTTCCATAGGAAATTATGGACAAGAAAACCAAGGGATGCAGCATTCTGCACCTTCAATGCGCGAAGAAGGCCTCGCTCAGGCTCCACAGCTGGAACTCGTTGGTCATTCAATTGTACGTACTTTCCTTTTTGTTATAAAGATATAAAACATGGATGTTGTAAATATCAATGACTTGTTTCAATGGCATAAATATGTGCCTATTACATATCTCTTTTATGGAGATTTTGTTCTTTTGGAATTTATAGATGTGGGCTTTTCTGTTTTAGGAAGAATGGAACTCCTAACTTTGTTTAAATTCTTTCAATGCAGGCATGTGCTACAAATCCTTATCAAGATCCGTACTATGGGGGCATGATGGCAGCTTATGGACCCCAGCAATTGGTATGTGTTGTTTATCATTGTTGGTACATGTGATTAAATGTTACTTCATGTGCAGGTGATAACTAGCATCATGATTTGTTTTTGTTCATAGTAATCTCGTGTCTCGTTGATTTTTCTGTTTCTTTAAAGCAATGGTAATATGCAGGTAACAGTGAGATAAGTAACCATATTTTATTTATTTTTACCATCAGGGATTCGCTCCTTTTATAGGAATGCCCCATGCCAGAATGCCATTGCCTCTTGAGATGGCACAAGAGCCTGTTTATGTGAATGCTAAGCAATACCAAGGAATTCTGAGGCGAAGACAGGCTCGAGCAAAAGCAGAACTTGAAAAGAAGCTAATAAAATCCAGAAAGGTATTGCCTTTGTGCATATTTGCTATTCTTATCTTTGTGGTACTGCCTTTGTATTGTATATGTGCTACCAAATCACAGTTTTCAAGTGTGAGAATTTAGTGCTGCTATGTTGCCTTCTACAATACTAAACCTCATATTGCACTTTGTTTGGCTAAAAACTTTTTGTTAGGATATGAAGGGATTTCAATTTATCTGAGAATGTCTGGCATAGCACAAGATAAGTAGAAAGGAAGCCTAGTAATTGCTGGCCATTAAACAAGGTTAAAATAAGAGAACCTAGTGTAAAGCTCCTTCACCTCAAATCTTCAACATTTGTTTGAATCCTAAAAAATGAGTTTGCCATAATTTGCACTTCACTGACTTAATCTGTGAGTGCAATAGGTTTGTCATTGTGATTTGTTCTTTGCTAATTCGTTTTTCAAAATACTCTTGTAGCTTTTTCCTGAACCATGGTTGTGATTGCAAATAGAATTCTGACATCATTAGAAGTCACCTGTATATGGACTTAAAAAGCGATGAAAGCAATTATAGAGTTAAGAGCTTATATTCGATAAACTCTGCTCATGAACCATTCAAGTATGTTTTGAAGAACATGTAGAATTTGGTTTTACTAGTTCTATGGTCATGCTTTTATGTATTCTACATTCACATCTGGCATCCTCCTTCACACTGTGTTAACATCTGTTCTGCTCAGCCATATCTTCATGAATCTCGGCATCAGCATGCTATGAGAAGGGCAAGGGGTACCGGAGGGCGTTTTGCAAAGAAATCTGAAGTTGAGGGCTCAAACAAGGGCAAGGAAAAGGATGGTTCAGGTCCAGTCCTGTCATCACAGTCAATCAGTTCATCTGGTTCTGAACCTTTGCCTTGCGATTCCAATCAAACATGGAACTCTCCCAATGTGCAACTAAATGCAAGGGGATCGAAAGTGCACGACAAATACGAAAATGGCAGTGGCTCCTACCACAGTCATAATGGTTTGCAATCTTATCATTTGCATTCTGGTGACAGAGTGGACGAAGGGGACTGTTCGGGTCAGCAACGGGGAAGCATCACCAACGAGCACGCATCGGCGAGGCGCCTTGCTATTCAGTAGACCCCTGCATGCGGGGGGTATAGATGCCAAGGTTGGTTTGTATCCTAGTGTCATATATTGGGTGAATACCTTGGTTATCTGTAAAACATTCTTGGCAAATATACATGCCAAGCGGCAAATCATTCTTGGCTTTGTTTCTGTTTATGGTGTGAAATGATGTTTGGGGAAAGAATGATGGTGATTGGGGTATGTGATTTCTGTTGAAGTCAAAAATCAATCCTCCATTCTTTTCTCATTCTTTTTGCATTTTGTACAGAGTGAATAGTGTTAGTGAGAGCTCAAGCCGAGATGGATGGTCAGATCAGAAGACTTTGATGGGAACAAAACTATTGATGTACCAACTCTCAGTTTGACTGGTTTTCTTAGCTTGTGTAACCTCACCGGTTGTTTAATGTTAACGTGATGAGACATCATAGGACAATTTGACTCATGAATCTGGTCACATAACATTATTTGTTGGGCTTGTGTTATAAAGTTTTAGCAGTGCTTGGTGAAGTTAGTTATGGAGGATAATTACATAGAGTAGAAAATTTACAAGTGCACAAATTGGAAGATATTTAGATTTTAATAGTGCAAATATAGTAGTGTAAATAACAAAATATTGGCATTAGTTATGATTATTATTATTTTATTCATGTAGTTTATATCTTTTCTATAGTTGAGTAGGAGTTAAATGAAAGTTTTGGGTGTATTCTTCAGTGGTAGTGGTAGATCAGTAACTTTTTTATCAGCAATACGTTAACAGAAATCAATTAGCTTGGTGTTTAATCCGTCACTAGCAATATAACTCAGGTATGTAACTAATTATTCAAAGAAGGAATTTTTTTGTGGTGTCATTTCTAAAAATTAATCTTAGACGGATTGGTTTTTTCTATTGCTTTGATTCGTTAACGCCTAAAAAATAGCTGAGTGCCTGTCACAATGACATATGTCAAGTCTTGGAGACTGGGACAAATAGGTTTCTATGATTTTGCAAATTGTAAACCATGAAAAATGTATTCAAATTGTTATTGAAAAAAATGTCTTCAAATTGTTATTGAAAAAAATGTCTTCAAATAACTTAAAAATACGATAAAAATATTCAATATTAAATATATATTCTCAAAAATTATTTTAGAGATTGAATTTTGGTACGATTTTTTGCAAGCATGATTAAATAAATAAATTATTTTTATTTTTAAAATTTAGTAATTTTTTATTTAGTATATATTTTATGTTTTCTTAAACAATCAATAATACTTTGAAAAAATAAATAAAAATATAGAGATTGATTTTTTGTGTGTATTTTTTAAACAGTTATCTAAAAATTTTTATAAAATTTTGCTTCAAATGCAAAAACGGTTTGTTAAATACAAAAGTCGTTTGTCACATACAAAAACAAATATTGTTTTGAATTTTGGTTGCATTTTAAAATTATTTGAGGATATTTTTGTTGATAATAAATTTTGGGATATTTTTATCAATAAAAAAATTATTCGAATATATTTTTGGTAATTTATTCTTTAGTAAAAATACTATATTTTGACGGGAAAAGACAAAGTTATTTCGAAGGTTGTATATATTTTTTTAGAATTTTTTTTTGTGTTTTATTATTTTAGATCGATTAATAATTAAAAAATATGTCGGTTTGACCGATTTTTTATCAGTTCATTATCACTTGGTTTTTTATTTAAACCGAATTAGTATAATAATCAGTTTTTGATTAACTCAATTGAACTGATGTTCGATTTAATCTTCATACATTATTACTTATTTTAGAAATCAGAACTACAAAATGACTTTTTGAAGGGTTTTCTTATAAGGATTTTTTTTTGTGATCGATGTTAGGGACTTAATTTGTTTATTATGTATTTTAAAAATTTTTGTTGAAATTTTGGTAGAACGGTAAATATAATTGAGCATATAACAGTATTTGGTGTATATAGTGATGTTCTTCGGTCTAAAACTGTAATTTTATTTCATAGAGTTACCAAGGTTATATAGCCTGAATGGAAGAGTATTTTTTTTCAAACTAAAGTAGAACTGTTTGTTTTATAACAACCTATTATGTTTAACTAGGTGTCACAATGACATTTTGTATAGTTAGGTATAATACATATTGAAAAAAAAAAGTATAATACATATTGAATTGGCTATAAAAGCAATTCTAAAAAAAAATATAATTTGTCTTACTATATATTATGTTAAAAATACATATTTTAACCAAGAGTTTATATCAGACTATATAAAAATTATCAATGTCAATAGACACAGCAGATTTGCTACTCTCAAATTTGAACATATTACACGTAATACAAAGTACATTTATAACAAAACTACATATTAAATTAGAATGTGATATCGATTTCGGATAATTTATTTATATAATCATTGTAATTATTTCACTGTTATACTTTTGCTATATAAAATCAATATTAATATATTTAATAAAAAAAATTTAACCAAAGAATATCACCAAATTCATTTAATACTATCGTGTAATCAAAGGTATTTACTATATCGTTTTACTAAACAAAGTTTTAATAAACATTTTAATAGACTATTTGACAAATAAATCCTTCATAATTTTATTATAATAAAAAAATCATAAAACGACATACATCAAACTGGTTACGTCAAGGCAGGTGAAAGAATTTCTCGAACTTTTTATTTTTAATATTGGAGTGGTAGTGGTGTTTTTTTTTTAAATGTGGATTGTTGGGGTGTTATACTCAAATATGGAATCGTTTAACTAGAGAAGCAAAAATCGGACCGTCCAATTTATAGAGGTACAAAAATCGGTACAGAAATCGGACGGTCCGATTTCTGAAAGGTACACAAATCGGACTAAAAAATTTTAAGTACAGAAATCGGACCCAGAGATTTGTGTACTACTTTCTACAGTTTTAAAAACACCAAAAATTACAATGTTAAGGTATATCACCACTTTTACTTCCATAACAAAAAAAAATTAGCCAAATTTCTCCACTTCCATCACAAACCTGCTGTGGCAGATCTATGATCCTTTGTTTTAATTACAAACATCAAAGAAGTATATACAAAAAAATTTCGCAAAATGAAAATATAAGGGCACTGAAACATATTTCTTTGCAGCGATCTGACTAAAATCTTGTTGATACCTCTCTACTAGAGGTAGTTCAATTACCATAAATAAATTTGTTATCAACTTGTGTATCAGCTAATATGTATTTCCATCTTAACTATAAAACAATTGTGTGATCTTCCACCCTATTAATCGCGTTGAAAAACTCACATTACGCCATATATAATCCTCTACAAAGCATAGATTCAAGAAGGAAGGACTTTACTGTTAATATTATTTCATACATGGTACTTTTACACTCTTAAAGCAAAAGGAAAATTGTGTTCTAGTGACTAGAGATATTTAATTTAGTTTTTTTTTTTTTCACTTTTAATCATGCTGATGTTTATCATCTTCACTTGCATCATCTATGTTGTTATCAATTACTTCAGTATTATACTGTTCCGCAGAAGTATTTATATCATCTTCATCACCATCAGGTGGAGCGCTATGCTCACCAGCAGTTCTGTTTGGTTGTGAGGCAGGATCAGGGGATCCTGTGGCATTAGACACATTTTGTTGCTTATCCATCATTCCAGACAGGGCTAAACTTGGAGACCATTCAAGAACATCATCAATGATGTTAGATACCCTCTTCTGATACCTGTAGAAAGTTAAAAACTTCATTCAAGCATGCCATAAAAGAAACCATGACTTGTACAATGCAACGAGGTAGTAAGCGATAGAAAGAACAGTAAAGAGTTTCCATCAAGTCAAGGAACACACCTTGCTCTGGCGGCTTCATCAGGTGCATGATGCCTCAGCAACAATATGAACAGCACAGCCAGTATGGCATAGAAAATCCTAGTTGTCCACTTAGGTCTTTCCTCTTCATCTTTCTTGGGCCAAAATCTAAACAACTCTCGCAGTGTTGCTTCCTCGGCAAGGATATTCGGGAAAAACCATACCCTCTTTCCAAGTATAATATAGAGTACACCAAACATTGCAGCTCTTACTACAATATAAAGAATAGACATTAGTCCCCTATGAATCACTAAAGCAGACTAAGGTCGCTATTCAAGCATAAATCACAGAACCACTTCTAACCAAAACTTACAAATGCAAACGTATCGGGAAAATTCAAACAGTCAATCAAGAAAAAGGGGGGGGGGGGGTCATCTTAGATCACAACAATGCTAAGGGAAATTCAAAAAATACATATCTTAATAGAGGAATATGATGAGATGGTTACTTGACCATTTAACCTAAGACATTTATAGATTGAGTCCACTCTTGGAAAAAGCCACTGAAGACAACTTGACTTTATGAAGTAATGACCAGGAAATTGAAAAAACAAAATGGTCATCATACAACTAGGTGTTCTAGGAAAACTGCAAGCAGAATACTAATATCAGGTATAAACATACACATAAACACTCATTATAATGTCACAACATTTCCATATGTATTTCATGGGTTTAAACTCGTGTGTTTGGAATGCATTGATTAAACAGAATAGAATTGACAAATCATAAAAATCCAGCGTTTAGGTATATAGAAAATAAATAGTCTTTAATTGTTATATTTTCATAAATATTATATATGAACATTAACCACTCCAGGGCTATAATAATATTTACTTCAGAAGTGAAAATCAGTAACAAGAATCTAAAACAGTAAAGCCACAATCAAAACTCCAAGAAAAGTAAAGAAAGTAGGAAAACAATCAAATTTTAAAGAAAAACAGAACTTACTCAGGAGTAGAGAGAGAATTAGAAAAAGGATCCCAGCACACGAGTAAAGTATTAGTAGCTTGCAGCGATGAGGATACACAGGAAACAAGCAAATAGCCAATGTTAACACAGGCCAGAAGAATGATAGGAGTGTCTGCCAAAGTGGATGGCGTTTTACAAATGTCCATGCAAAAAAGGCATCATTTTCAGAAAATACTTGCTCCTGCCAAAGACAATTTAATTCTGTCAGATTCAAAACCAAAGAAATCAAATCACTTCAGTCTAATGCAAAGATAAAACTGGACGCTAAGATGATATGAACGAATATGCATTTAAAATTTATATACAGTTTACAGTGCTTGTATATAAATCTTCTAAAAAAGAAATAGCAAAATATTATTTATTTTGTTCTTTTTAAAGACATATAAAACCCTGATCGCCAAAATATAGAAGATAAATGTAAATATATCTCAATATAACCACAGATACATCAATGAAATACAGATAGGACAAAAGCGCACCAGTCTAAAAATGCATCGGCTACTGATTACTGCAGTTCATACAGTAAATTGAAACCATACCTATGAAAGATAAACCCAAGAATAAGATGACGTGCATGGATTAAACCATCAGGTTATTCATTTCCAAGTATAGCACAAGTAACCATGTACAGCAGACACATATGTCCATTAATGGTGACCATAGATTCTTTTTAAATTTTAGGTACAACTTCAGCCAGTTCTAGCTTTCACTTCAAACTCATCATCAATTTATTATGATTACTCCCTAGATACATCTGTAATAAGTTGCATAAAAAAGGCGTGCAAAAACCAGAGAAAGAAGAAACAAGACAACCGATAAGCAATAAAGACCAAAAATGAATATAATATTTAAATAGAGCAGCAATGCAGCGGATGAAGAATTCTAAAAATTACAACTTTCTATCATAACCACTGCAATTCAATTACTGCAATAAAGAAGCTCACGCCAAAATAAAATGTACGTACAGGGAAAATTTCTAAATGTGCAGGCCAAGTAGACAGCTTTTTCTTCCCGGGGCGAACAGTTTTTACTACGCGATCACAGCGCACTAGAAGATTTTTGGCAAGTAGAGTGTTAGCAATATCTTCTGTTTCTAAGTTCTTGTCTGATTCGAGAACATCTTTGAGTTCTGGATGATTTTTCATGAAGCTCACAAAATCCTTCCCTCTAAAATATTCAACACGTGTCTCCTGTAGAACGGCCCACCTAGAAACCAAATCCTTATGGTCCCTAACCTTCTCAGCAAACACTTGAAACACATCTTTCTTGGCAGCTTGTTTCTGAAAAACAAAACAGCCTCAACACAAATGCAAAAGATGACAGAAACAACTTTAACTTGCTGTACAAAATGGGGGGCCAAAAAAAAATGGAGAACCACTAAATATACCCTGTAAAACTATCTAGGAATGAAAATAGTTCCAGAAAATCAGAAATTGACATGAAGTCTAGATCAACACATAAGTTCAAATACACACCAGATTAAATGTCAATAAGAATTAAGAACTACATTAGAGCTTCTAATTTCACCAAAAATTTCATATCCTAAGGAAAATACAGATGAAACTAAAAGAGAGACATTGACAACTAAATCAAAAACTCTATCTTAAACAACTGCTTCATTTGACCAACTGACCTAGAACGACTACAACAACATTAATCAGTATAAATAACAAATAAATAAAATTCGATCCATAATGTTTCAACCCAGTGCAAGCACACCCTTCACTGTAAGTAACTAAATGACTGTACATAACAAACACAAATTTCTCAATCAACAATAATAATAAAAAAAAAAAACAAAAAGCCATGAAATTCAGATGCATAAGCACAAAACCCATGAGTTCCAGCCTAAAATCCCGAAAGAAAATAAAAATATTCGCAATTGAAAGAAATTATGAGAATGTCATCTTCTAAGAAGTCATAAATTCATAATCCTACAACCATGATTATTAAAAAAATAAAAAATAAAAATAAAAGTTGGAATTGGAAAAATGGAACCCTAGATTGAGAAGGAAATGGGAGAAGAGATAAACCCTAAGAGGGGCGTCGGAGCTGGGATCTGGTGCGGCGGAGGAACGTCGCACTCTCTTCTTCTCTGCAGCGCTTCCTGACGATTTCTTCATTTTTTTTTCTTTTTTTTTTTCAGTTTTCTGTTTACCCTCGCGCACCGCACCGCACTCAGCACCCCCAACGCTTTTTCTCTCTCTTTCTCTTTCTCTTTCTCTTTCTGCTGTTTATTTTTATTTTTTATTTTTCTCTTTTCTTGTTGCAAAGATTTTTATTGAGTGAAATGTGAATGAGAAGATTATGGTAAACTTTTGCCTTAGTGCAAAAGAAAATGTTGCAATAATGCATTTTTTTCCAAAGGTAGAAATTTCATCATGAGAATCAAGGGTACAATTGTCCATGTGTGGGACATATGCAATTTGGCTAAGAAAAAATCTTCCATTTTATTGAATTTTATTTAATTATTTAAATACTATAAATCAGTTTAGATTTAGGTAAAATCTAGTTGTCTGGTTTTTTGCTGTTAAAATACATTTTATTTTATAATTCATTTAGTCAGCATGGAAAACAAATTTCTTGTTATTTATATCATGGTGATAATTCTTAATTGGTAAAATGGTTTAAAATGTTTTAAATTATGTCCATTCATTTTTATTTTTCATAATAATTCAAATAGTGCGTGTAAAATTTAAGTTTTATTTTTCTGATATGATAATATATAAATTTCATTATACTGATAATATGTTTGAATTTATTTTTAAATATGTAAGTTACCTTTTTTTTTTTAAGTTAACAAGTAACTTATGTAATCATAATAAAAAACTTATTTATATCATATAAAGAATTTATCCATAAACCAAAGTTCATGTCATGTATGCTTGATCATTTAGTAATTGGACGATGGATCATATAAACACCTTAAAATAAAATATTTTATTAAAATGCACTTGTTAAAGTTATTTATAGAAAAGAGAGTTTGATTTTTTTTAATAAATATATTACAAAAATATTGAAAATTTAAACTTTTGAATTTTCAATATAATCATTCTGTATTAAACATCTCTCAGAAAATCTCTAAAGTAAAATTACTAACTCAGATTAAATAAGTTAAATAGTTAACGACGTTAAGTAGAATTAAAATCTATTTAGTTAGCAGTTAAAACTTAAATGTATACAAGAGGCAATGCAACTGTAACGTATAGCTGAAACAAAAAGACACTTTATTTTGTGGTTTATTTAACTTAGAGATGCTACAGTTTATGTAAAGGATTTGGAGACTCTTAATCTATTTTAATGTTTAAAACATGATAATGTTATATTATGAGAAAATAGGTAGAAAAACACTTTAAAATGAATCCAATGCTAATTAAATCTTGAGATGACAAGGATATTTTTTATTAATTGATGTGAATTTCTTTTTACAAAATTCTACAAAGAAAGAGATATTATACATATTTTTAAAAATTTCTTGTATGTTCTAAGAAAAATTTATTTTTGTTCTATACATCATTGATGTTATTAATTTGAGATTAATTTTTATTAATATAAAAAACAATTAACTCATCAAAAAGAAATCTTTCAGTACCTAAATTTCCAGATCTTATTGTACAAGAGAAAGAGGCATCATACTTGAAACGTGTCTAGGTACTTGATCATTCAAGTTCTCATGATGAAACATCTTTATATCATTATATATATATATATATATATATATATATATATATATATATATATCAATTACTAAATTAGATAATCAGTTATTTATATAAAATATATATTAGAATATAAATTATATATTAAAAATAAATTAAATAAAATATAAATTCCTATATAATAATTAATTTAATAAATAACTTTTTTATATACACGTAATATTTTTATTTTATTATAAGGTACTTTTAAGACCGCTTTTTACATGGTCTAATTTTATGTGAAATTTTATGCCCTTTGAGCATGTGGTATATATTTAACGCCACCTTGTAATTTTTATTTTATTAATTTCGACAATCTACATTCAATAATTGAGCAGGAAAAGTGAAAGATAAAAAAAAAAAGAAATAAAAAGAATAATGGCAGGCTATGCTTTGTAAATTTGATGAAATGACTAAAATGCCTAAATATTGGGGTCAGAAGTGTTAAGAATCGTCAATTAGTTATTATTAATATTTTTAATAATATAAAATTATATTTAATGATGTGTAATTATTTACTATTCTTTTATTGATTAAATATTAATCAAAATTTAATAAAAATCTTGCCCTAAACTTTTTATATTGAGACAAGGAATTTGCACTAAAACCTGAAGATACAGTGATACACAACATTATCTTGATATCTTCGACTCCTTTGCTTGTGTTGTATAATTGGATGAGATTTAAATTGAGTGAAAAAAGAAAAAGAATTGAGCTCCTTCATCATTAGTTCTCACTATATTTGAAATAAATCAAATAATGCTCTCTTCTCTTCAGCTTTTCTGCTTCTATAAGCAGTCACCGCTATGTGAAAACTTAGTGTACAATAAACATAATAATGACATATTATTAAAGAATAAGAGGCTAATATCAAATCCTTCTAATGATTTTATAGTTCATACAGTGAAGGAGAATTTACAGCAATATAAGAGATTCCGATAAGACTAGAGAAGCATTACAAAAGCTTGATCAAGAAATCCAATCTCTTTCCAATAAATCAATTTCTTCTTTTCTAAAAGTCAGGGATATGTTATTCTCTTTTTTCTTGATTATATCTTTTGTTTTTTATGTATAGAACATGACTTGGTAATTTATATAACTAAGTTGATAATGTAAAAGTTTAATAGAAAATCTAATCCATTAATAATTATTTAGAATATATGTAATCAATAGTTCTATTTTCAAGAGGAAGAACATATTTGTTTAGTTAATTTGTTTGTTTGTATTTTTTTTAGTATTAGCTATAAAAATATTAATTGTTTAACATGATTCAGGTGTTACTTCATCCACCCTAATAAAGTCGCTTAGAATAGCTTGTGTGACGAGTAATTTGAGTAATATATATGTATAAAATTATTATAGATTCAAATAGGGATGGTAACACTATCCCTATTTATGAATATAACTCACATGTATTTATTTCGTTCTAATATGTTTAGAGCAGATTTTTGTTAAGACGGGTTTTTGGATAGGATTAAGTTTAAGTAATACTCATCCCGATATATATAATATATATAATTTTTAATATATAATATGTATAATATATGTAAAATAATTAGTAAAATGATTAATAATATTATAATATTTAAATTTTTACTTTAATTTATGTTATGTATGTTATGATAGTTATATAAATTTTAAAATTTAATTTTATTTATTGAATTTTAATAATTATAGGGGCAGGACGGGTACCTGCAGGAGCGGGTTAGGGTTCAACTTTTTACTATTTGCGAATAGGAACGAGACAAATTTTATGCGAGTTATTGTAGGGCGGAACGGAATCAGATAGAGTAAAAATCTGCCCCTATCCACCTTCATTACCATCCATAGATTCAAATATTATTTAATAAAAAAAGAAGAAAATATATAGTTATTACTTAATTCTTTTAGAATTACTGACCGACAAAGTGTTAATAGTGAGTTATATTCTATTAACAAAACTAGAATAAATGACCATTTGTACCCATGAGAGATGAAAACACTGACATTTATACCCATGTAAGCTCGAAACTAATCTTGTACCCATGATAGATGCTGTTCGTCTGACAAAAATGCACTGGCTTAAATCTGAGCTTTGTTTCGTGGATTTCCAAACCTACGTGGCACTCCCACCCCCCAAAGCCATATCTGAGCCAACCATTCACCATCATCCCCATCCATCACTGTCTCTTCCCAGCCACCATAACCTCCATCACCATCACCTCAACACCGCCACAGCCACCCCTTTCACCACAACCTCCGGCGACAACCCACACCGCGCGCCCCTTTCTCTTCTTCTTCCCCTCTTCTCACCTCCGCTGAGCCCAGAAACCGTTTTTTTCTGAGTGTTAAAACAGTAGATTTGGCATTTGCCAATGACGAAGGAATGAATCTATTAAGTGGGAAAGAGCCCTCGTAAGGCCTCTCTCATCCCTTGCAGCTAACTAATGGCTCATGATATATCTTATCAGCATCATTCGAATGAAAGTTAAAACAAATCCCCATACGAAAGCTATCCAACGAGGATGGTAATGAAGGTTGAGATAGTGGAGAAGAGCACTTAATAGATGACATCCCACAACGCCAACTCCTCATCTCCACCAAAGCCCAGAGCGGCAGGGGCCACCTTCTCCATTCCTGGGTCTCCTCTCGTCTGCCACCAAACAGCCGCGACACTCAACCTTCTCCGCAGCGTCCTTACGGCGTTCCAACCCGTTACCACTCTCCTGTTCGAACCCTAGCTCCACCAACCATCACCGTCGGCCTCCACGAGCCACCGCAACCCTCTTCCTTTTTCTCCCCTTTGCGTGTTCTCTGTCTTCCTCAGCCACACCAACGAACCGGCCACCTTCTCCTCCCTCTCTCTCACTGGCCGAACCGCCACGCCATCGACGAGCCACAGCGACACCGACGATGAGCCCCTTTCCCCCTTTCTTCTTCCTTCTCTGTCATCCCGTCTCACCATCACGAACCAGCCTAGCACCGTTGCGATTCCAGCCCCGTTTCCCGTTCTCCCATGGAACGACCAGAACAGGGTGCACCCCCTGTGTCTTCCATCCCCTCCGTTTTCTCCTGTTTCATGGCTGCGTTCACTCTCCGCTGCTGCAATTGAAGTAGTGCCACTACCAGGCCGCCGCTTCTGTTTGTTTTGATTCATGCTACTGTTTGAAAATTTTGCTGTTTTGATTCATGCTACTGTATGAACATTTTGGCTTGTCTGATGCTGCTGGGAGCTTTGGGGGTGGGAGTGCCACGTAGGTTTGGAAACCCACGAACCAAGCTCAGATTCAAGTCAGGGCACTTTTATCAGACGGACAGCATCTATCATGGGTACAAGATTAGTTTCGAGCTTTCATGGGTATAAATGTCAGCGTTTTCATCTCTCATGGTCATTTATTCATAAAACTACTTAAATAATGGCTCAAAGATATTCATTAATCCAAAACTTAAAAAAACTAAGATAGTAGTTACTTTGTTAAGGTTTTTTCAATCATTTTTTTACTTTCTTGTTTTTTTATCAATCATTTTTAATATTCGAAATTGTTTCACTCGTTTTTTAGTCGACTTCGATAGATAGTGTCGAAACGAACTTGTATCAAGATCTTATGTATTGGAAAGTAGATACAATTTTTCTGAAAAAAGAGTAAGTTCGATCCGAAAATTACTTAATTATGGTGTCAAAATAATTTTATGTTGAAATTACTAGTGACAGAATTATTTAAAAAAGACAATAAATAAATAAATAAATAAATAAATAAGACAATAAAAATATAAAATATTGATAAAAAAATAATAACAAAATTTCAAAGAAAACAAACAAAAATAGATCAAATAAACAAAAGCAAACAAGCTAAAAATAAACTTCTAACACTCACATGCACTTGCACTATATGTTCTTCTGTTGCGTTGTAGAGACGGAAAATCTTATGAGTTTGTGTGATAATCTAGTATTCTTGATTGAAGTCTCCAAATTCTTTTGAGTTTCTACTATTTATAAACTATGGAAATACACTTGCTATAGAGTATGTTGTCTATTATTTTACCTCCTCTTTTTTCCGAGCCATGACCTTCCTTTAACTATGAAAAATTCTGATCCTTAAATTTTGATACCCATATTCTCTACTCAGTCTTGATGATCGAGTAGTAAGTTTTGATACTAAAAGAAAGGTAATAACTACTTTTCGAGTTTAAAGCTCTTTGTACTGTTTTTCTTTGATTTCAACTTATCCATCTCTGTTTCTGTAGTCGAAATTTTTGATAGTCGAAACTTCTCTTATCAAACAAAAAATAATTTTTTGTACCAACAAAAATAAAAAAGCCAACATATGAATATTAAGTTAAAGAATAAGGTGATAAATAAATCTTTAAAAATTTACATTTTAAATATATTAATTTCTAAAAAATCATTAATAATTTTTTTAAAAATAATAAATATAAAAAATTAATTTAAATTAAGATATTTTATTTTAATTATAAAAATTAATTTAAAAATAATATATTTATATCTAATTTTCTAAAAATTTTTAAATAAATTTTTTAATCTTTTTAAATGTAAATATTTTAATTTTTTAAAATTAAAAAATATATTTATATTCTCACTGTATAAAATATGTAATAATTATACGTCTCTGTAGAATTGGAGTTCAAAATGGCAATGGAAAATGCTGATCTAGAGGTAACGGTGATGAGGTGTCCGTTTTTGTTAATGATGTGAATAGTGAGCAAATTATTGATGGCCCAGGACGAAAGTTCGTTGAATATCAGTATGACTGCAAGTAAACTTTAGTTGATTAATGAGTCAATCCATGCTCTGTAATTAAAACGAATTTCAGATTCCGAATAATTTTATGAAGCACACCATTACAACTTACAAGTACACTCTTTTGCTTGTAGTGCTCTTCTCCTCATAACAGAGATGGCAAATGCAGATGCAGGTGAATCTTCTGAAACCAACAAGAGTAACTACGACATTTTCTTGAGCTTTAGGGGTGAGGACACGCGTCACACCTTCACAGGTTATCTCTACGAAGCTTTGTCCCGCAAGGGAATCAAAACCTTCATGGACAATGAGAATCTCAGGATAGGCGACTCTATTGGACCTAATCTTCTTAAAACAATTGAACATTCAAGGATTTCGATTGTTGTTTTCTCTGAAAATTATGCTGCTTCCAAGTGGTGCCTTGATGAACTCGTGAAGATCCTCGAGTGCCGGAACGAGAAGAATATGCTCTTGTTTCCAATCTTCTACAAAGTAGCTCCCTCTGATGTACGGTATCAGAGAAACAGTTATGAAAAAGCCATGGCTGCTCACGAACTTAGGTATGGTTGTGGCTCTGAGAAGGTGAAGAAATGGAGGTCAGCATTGTTTGATGTATCCCAAATTTCAGGACATGTTTTGAGAGAGGGGTAAGTAAGTACTAGTCGAACCTTGTCTTAAGGATTATTTAATCATGGAGGTATAATTTTTTTTATTTATTGTATTATATACAAGGTAATAATTAATAAATATTATGTTTTCTCTCAATTGTTGGTACACTAACAAATTTAAGATTTTCTAAGTGTGAGAAGGAAGGTCATTGAAGAGTTTAGAGTTTAGGGTTTATGGTTCTAGAGGGACACCTGAGATGGCCATTAGGAGTGCAGCATGGCTGCCGGCAATTTTTCTCAGCAGGTCATTAACGGTTGTGTGACCAAAACAAGATAAGGAATAACATGAGTCATGGATGCCAAGTTGGGGACCAAATTGAGTAAATGGAAACTGAGGACTAGATTAAGGCGCAAGTGTAACTTCACCTGTCATTGAAACATTACTTTCTCATTTATAAAGGCTTTTGCATTTTGGTGGCTATTAATACATGTGAAACAGCCCTGATTTGATTCTTAAGTCTTAACTAACAACTATCCTCTCCCAAAATCAAATTAGCAATTTTCTTAAAATTGAAAACAGACCAAATAAAGTGAAACAATTCAGATATGTAAGTAGTAATTCCCACAACTAATTGGCCCTAGGATCACTCACTCATATAAATGACACTATCATATTTTTCAACTCTCAAACTCACTAACACTCATAAAAACAAGGGAGAGAATTTTCACATTTCAAAACATACACATTTCATTATAGAACACACATAATACACAAGGCATATGTGCCTTTATATAGGCAATGCTTCCTACTAAAATAATAATTTATGAATCACAAATCAATTTTGTAATGACTACCATTTCATGAGTTGGCTTCATGAATCATCTTTCAACTTGTATTCATGTAGTTTCTATAATCTTCTAATTTCAATTCAATTTGATTTTGAATTTCTTCAATGTTGTAGAATGTTGTAGATGTACTACTCTCTTGAATGTTCTTCAAAAATCTTCAAGCTTCCAACATCTTCTAGTAAATAGATGATTATTGTTTTCAACTCAAACTTTTCTTCTTCAATTCTTTAACCATGTTTCATGAAGATTCTAGTCCATGCAAGTTGATTTAAAATTTTAATCAACAAGATATACAGAAATGTCAATTGCCAAATAAGAAGTCTATTGATGTAACTTATGTTTTCTTAAAATTATTTTTATATTTTGCACTATTTTTTACGTTATTCAGTTGTTTTGAGTTGATTATCTTGTGTTATATATGTATTTCTACAGGTTGATGCAGCTTATTTTGTCTTTCGTTTAATGAAATAGATCCTCATTAATCAAAAATAAAATAAAATTCTTCATGATCAACATCATGATTGCAGAACAATTTTTGCATATTATATATGCAGGTATGAATACAAGTTCATTCAAGATATTGTTTGCAAGGCCGATGCTAAATTACTATCTTCAAAACAGTTACACATTGATGAGGACATGGTTGGGCTGCAGTTTAAAGTTGAGGAAGTGAAGTCACTTCTAGATCTCAAGTCTAGTGACAGCACTTCCATGGTGGGGATTTATGGAATTGGTGGTATTGGCAAAACAACACTTGCGAAAGCTTTGTATAACACCATCTGCAACCAGTTTGAAGGAGCTTGTTTTCTCTTCGATGTCAGAAAAACTTCAAATCAAGAGAAGGGGCAAGTGCATCTGCAACAAACTTTCTTGTTGGAACTGTTGGAGGAGGGAAAAATCAAGTTTAGCAGCGTAGAAAAAGGGATCTCTATATTGAAAGACAGACTTGCTGGAAAAAAAGTCCTTGTAGTCCTTGATGATGTTGACAACATGGAACAATTAAGAGCACTGGCAGGAAAATGTGGTTGGTTTGGTTCCGGGAGCAGGATTATTATAACAACAAGGAATAAATATTTGCTAACGGCTCATCAGGTCAAAAGCATTTATGAGATGAAATTGTTAAATGTCTACGAATCTCTTGAGCTCTTTTGTCTGAATGCATTCAAAATGAGTAGTCCTGCAACAAACTATGATGACCTTTCCAATAGAGCAATAGGGTATGCCAAAGGGCTTCCATTGGCTTTAAAAGTTATAGGCTCTAATTTGATCGGCAAAGATTTAAATGAGTGGAAGTCTGCATTGAAGAAATATAAGCGGAATCCTCATAGAGATATTCAAAGCATTTTAAGAATAAGCTATGATAGTTTAGAAAGCAATGAAAAGGACATTTTTCTTGACATCGCGTGCTTCTTCAATGGGCAGAGGTTGGAGTATGTGAAAAGAATACTTGATGGGTGTGAGTTCTACACAGAAGATGGTCTTAGAATACTTATTGATAGATCTCTCATAACAGTTGAAGATGGTCACTTGAGGATGCATGATCTAATACAGGATATGGGTAGAGATGTTGTAAAGCAGGAGGCGCCAAAAGATGCCGCTGAACGTAGTAGATTATGGCTTAGAGAAGATGTCCTTCAAGTACTAACTGAAAATAGAGTAAGATTTTCTATTTATAACATGCAAACTATCCAATTCATTTATCATTAGACATCAGCACTTCAGCAGAATCTTATTTTGAATCCCCCCTCCCCCCCCCCCCCCCCCCCTCCAACCCAAACCACACCCTTCAAGCAATAAATGATTAATCTTACATATACTTGTGTTAAAGGGAAGTAGCAAAATTGAAGGGATAAAGCTTGATTGCCTGGAAGAAAATTTGATTTCTAGAGCCTTTGAGGAGATGAAGAAGCTTAGAATTCTCATCGTGCGGAACACAAGCTTCTCATTCGGACGTATTCATCTACCAAACCAGTTAAGGCTGCTTGATTGGAAGGGTTTCCCTTCAAAATCTTTCCCACCAGATTTTTATCCCAAGAAAATTGCTGCCTTCAACTTACGTTGCAGTCCTCTTGTATTGAAAAAACCATTTCAGGTAAAGTTGGTGATGCTAGTTACCTGCAGTCCTTAAAATTTATTCAATTTAGCTATGATGCCGCTGTTATTGATCAATTGGTTTTTGCTTTGCAGAAATTTGAGCATTTGACCTACATGAATTTCTCCTATTGTCAATCCATCACTAGAATTCCTGATGTTTCTGGAGCAAAAAATTTAACAGAATTGATACTTAATAAATGCAAGAAACTGGTAAAGGTTGATGAATCGGTCGGTTTTCTCCCTAACCTTGTTTACTTAAGTGCTTCCGGATGCATTCAACTAAGAAGCTTTCTGCCAAGAATCTTTTTGCCGTCTCTTGAATTCCTTTCCTTTGACATGTGTAGAAGACTTGCATTCTTTCCAGACATAGTGGGAACAATGGATAAGCCATTAAAAATTTGTATGAAAGATACTGCTATTAGAGAGCTTCCACCTTCCTTTGCCAATCTTAGTGGACTTGGTTACTTGGATATGTCAAGTTGTAAGCAACTCCAAAAACTACCAAGTGAGCTATTTGTGTTGCCAAATTTTGTCACATTAAAAATTGGAGGGTGCCCTCAACTTCGGGAATCATTTACACAGTTCAAAGGATGCGATTCTAGAGCAGAGTGCTGGCCAAATCTAGAGACTTTGCATTTCTGCAATGCCTGTCTATCAGATGAAGATCTTTATATGATTGTACATAGTTTCCCAAAGCTGATAGAATTAAATGTGTCATCGAACTATTTTGTATCAATCCCAGCGTACATTAAGGAATCTATTAACTTGACAACTCTTGATGTGAGTTATTGCCTGAAGCTACAGCAAATTCCAGCACTGCCCTCTAGTATTCAAAAAGTAGATGCAAGACACTGCAATTCCTTAACAGCTGACTCATCAAGTACGCTATGGTCACAGGTTCACTACTTCCTCACATTCATATTTCATTTCATTTAGCAAAATTAAATTCGAAAGAAAAAAATGACAAATAAAAGGTTGCGCTAAACTATTTCTCCATGGATGTCACAGATGCCCAGAGAGATTGATAGATTAGAAGTTGCGATGCCCGAAACAGAGATTCCAGAATGGTTGGACTATCATGGCCATGGTGAGAGTCCCATTTTCTGGGCTCGTGGCAAGTTCCCTGTTGTGGCCTTGGCCTTTGTGGTCGACGAAATAAACTATCAAGTTGTTAACCTGCACTTGTTCATTGACAATGAGCATGTAACTGTTCAAAGCCAACATCTTATTTTCAATATAGCAGAAGATCATGTGCTGTTGTTCGACCTGCGTGTTTTATTCAGAGTTGAGGAGTGGAAGAGGCTTGATGCTCGTTTCCAACATGATAATTGTTGGAAGTCCATCCAGGTGAAGTGTGAACCAGACATCATCCTGAAAGACTGGGGGGTTCATGTATATAAGAAAGAAACAAACATGGATGATATCCAATTCTCATGTCCATATCCAGCTACCTTAGGCTCTGGATCGTGTATGGGTTTAAACTTGATATGGGTACCAAGAGATTGGGTGGAGGAAGGAAGTGCAACAGGAACAGATTCCTCAAGTGATGTGGAAGAATTGGATACTATTCTACAAGTGAAAGAAGCATCATGTTCAAGTCCTTGTGCTGTCTCTTGCAGCTGCTACTGCTCAGCCGGATCGTCGTCTTTCAAGAAACTTCTTGGTTTTAAGTTCAGAAGACGATTGTCGATAAATATGATCAGTCGATGGCCGGAAGATGATGTTGATGATATTGATTTTAGGAACCAAGAGCCTCTTTCCTTCTCAGAGAACCTCCAAACTGTGATGGAAAACTTGAGGAGGTTGGCGGCTCCAAGACAAAAGAAAGGCATGAGCAACGGAGACCATGACAATGATAGCTTGAAATGGCTGGCTGAGACAGAGATATTAAGTGATGGTGAGTACGAGGACGAAGAGGAAGAGTCAGATTCAGAAGCATAGGATATGGTGATTTTGCTCATGTTTCATACACACACACACTCTCTTGTACTAATATAATGTACCTAACCCCTAAACCTTCCAGCTTTCCAGATTGTCTAATTTGAGGATATTTTTGTTTCAGATTCATCTGATCTCATTTATTTATTTATTTTACAGTATGATAATATAAATCTCTCATAATCTTAACTGCTGAAACTTGAAAATTTTGAAAAACATAACTAGAAACTTGTTTATTATCTTCACCAACTCAAGTTTTAAGAATTTTACAATAGATATCTAGATTAGGAGCAACATATATGATTTAGCATTTATTTCCAATAGTCTAATTTGAACTTTAAGCTAACACTGGAACTGATTGATTTTATTTTTTTTAATTTTGCAATTAACTAAACTTGGATACTGCGACTATTGCAAAGACTTGATTATACTCGAAATCATGTAGTGGCCTGTGGTTTTATTATTAGGTATTCTTTAGAGTTTAGACCACTTTTTGCATGGTCTAATTTTATGTGAAATTTTATGCCCTTTGAACACGATGGTATATTTAACGCCACTTTTTACTCATAATTTTTATTTTTTCTTAATTTTGACAACCTACAATCAGTAATTGAATAGGAAAAGTGAAGGATTAAAAAAAATAAAAAATAAAAAAGTATATCTATGCGATACTTTGTAAATTTTGCTGAAATGACTACAATGCCCTAAACATTGGGACAAGAAATTTGCACCAAGTCTTACCCGCATTACCAAACAAACAGAATGCAAAATATCAAAGAAAGTCACTTTCATTATTTCACACTCTAGCCTCAAGATACAAAACATTATCTTCAACTCCTTCGCTTGTGTTGTATAATTGGATGAGATTCAAATTGTGTGACAAAAAAAAAAAAATTGAGCTGCTTCATTAGTTCCCATTGTACTTGAAATAATGCTCTCTTCTCTTCAGCTTCTCTGCTTCTATAAGCAGCCACCACTATGTGAAAACTTAGTGCACAGTGACCATAACAACAGCATGTTATTGAAGGATAAGAGGCTAATATCAAATCCTTCTAATTATTTCATAGTTCATGCAGTGAAGGAGGATTCACAACAATATGAAGTAGACCCAGATAAGGCTAGAGAAGCATTACAAAAGCTTGATCAAGAAATCCAATCTCTCTCCAATAAACCAATCTCTTCTCCAAAAGTCAGGGGTATGTTATTCTCTCTTTTCTTGGTTATATCTTTTGTTCTTTATGTATATAACATCACTTGGTAATTTATATAACTAAGTTAATAATGTAAAGGTTTAATAGAAAATCTAATCCATTAATAATTATTTAGAAGATATGTACTCAATAATGCTATTTTCAAGAGGGAGAACATATTTGTTCAGTTAATTTGTATGTTTGTATTTTTTTTGTATTAGCTATAAAAATATTAATTATTTAACATGATTCAGATGTTAGTTTCTGCCTCTCTAAAGCCGTTTAGAATGAATTTAGATCTTCTAAATTTTATATTTTTATTTTAGAAGATAAAGTGAGATCTCTTATTATTGAATGTTTTTTTCTCATGTTTTTTCTTGATCTCACTCATAAAATAAATGGTGATAGATCATACTTTACTTTCTAAAGTGAAATTTAAAATTTAGAGGATCTAAATTCATTTAGAATAGCTTGTGTGACGAGAAATTTGAGTAATATGTATGAAATTATTGTAGATTCAAATATTATTTAATAAAAAAAAGAAGAAAATAAATAGTTAATTTCTTTTAGAATTATTGACCGATAGAGTTTTTGACAAGAGTTAATTATATGGAAAATTATTTTAAAGGACCGTTAAAAAGTTTTAATTATTAAAAAGGACCTTTAATACTAAAATTATTAAGATATTCTATTAAAAAAAAACTACTTAAATAATGGCTCAAAGTTATTCATTAATCCAAAACTTAAAAATCTTAATAGCGCTTATTTTGTTAAGGTTTTCTCAATCATTATTTTTTTTTACCTTTTCTTACTTTTTATCAATTACTTTTAATATTTAAAATAAGAAATATACAGGAGAATTATACAAAAAAATTATACGTATAACATCACTATATTAGTATTTTTCATGTTCAAAATGGAAGTATAATAAGTGATTATGTGTGGTGTATAATATATTCATTCTCGTTTCTCATCATGACAATTTTGATGAAGTGGTAAAATGTTAAAGTTATATAAACATATTATTTCTCTTTCTCAATGTGTTTTGATTTTGATTATTTTCAACCATTTTTGCAGTTTCAGATATGAAGATCAGCAAAGAAGAAGTGAATGAGATGGATCAGAAGCTTGAAATCACAGATTCGTTACTTACAAGCGTAGCTGGTGGTCTAGTTCTCTTAACTATATTTTACAATACACTATTTTATACTGTAATTAAACCATCAATCGATGGTTCACCATGACCCTTCCAAGACTAGGCACATATGTGTATAGAATTTAAACATTCATCCGTGAAAGTTCCTATATATATATATATATATATATATATATATATATATATATATATATATATATAGGATAAATGTAACAAAAAATGTTGATAACTAATATTTTTCAATTTGTCTTGTATAAGTTTGTAAATTTAGAGGTTTTGTTGCTCTCCTATTGTTACCAAACAATCAAATAGTATGGCAAAAATAACCATTAAATATGAGTGTAAGGTTTTTTTTTTTTTTTTATCTAAGTAGAAGTAGGAATGATAATATTATTTGAATTTACGGATATTCATTTTGCTCCTATCTGTTCGGAGCATATAATTATTTATTTTGGTATGGGATGGGGTCAAATTTAAGTAATATTAGTCTTTAATTGTCCCGGTATATTTATAATATATAATATATATAATATATGTAAAATAATTAATAATATTATATTATTTTTAAATTTTTATTTTTATTTATATTATATATGTGATAATAATTATATAAATTTTAAAAATGTTATTTTATTTGTTAAATTTAATAATTATAAGGACAAATAAAAAAAAAGAATACTTACAAAAATAAATTATGCTTCAATCTTTTACTATTCATATATAGAAGTGGAACGAATTTTATAGTGAGCTATTATATATATATATATATATATATATATATATATATATATATATATATATATATATATATATATATATATATATATATTACTTCGGATAAGATTTTATCATGAGTTTATTTGTGCTCCTATATTTAGTTTTCAATTCAATTAGATTTTCATTTGTGTTTGTTTCAATCAATTTGAAATTCATGTGTAAACATTGCCGGGAAGATATTAAAGGTTACATTTGTTTACATAGATAGAATACTAAAATAAAGATATAGAGATATAAAATTGTGTTTAACAAATAAAATATAAATTTTATGTCCAAAAAAAATATAAAAATATTAACAAAAGATATAATTTATTTTTTATTTTTTTTATTTTTTGTTAATTTTTTGTAATTATATTTTTTTATAATCATATTTGTTTTTGAATTTTTTTAAATAAAAAAAGAATAAATTATATTTTCAAATGTAGATTAACATTTGTCGGCCTTAGATAAAACAGTGAATGTTATAAAGACATAACTGGCTAAGTTGTAGTTACAATAATTGTATTCAACAGTTTCGATTTTAACAATAAGTCAATGACCCATCCGTAATCACTTGAACACATATATACATGTGACAAACAAGACAAAAGATGAAAATATTGTTAGTTGTCGCCAGAAGACAATTTTTGCTTCTTCTTCCACTGGTATGCAGCTTCTAAGATCTTAAGATTAGTCATCTGAATTTCTCCAGGAAACAAATAGTCGATGAATTCTTCAATTCTGGCAGAACCATCTTCAGTAGTAACTTGTTTTCTCTTCTTGAGCTTCTTGGGCAACTTAGACTGGACTAAGCTAACATCACCAAGCTCCCCAGAAGCAGCCTCCATGTTGAGCCATTTCTCCAATAGCATTGCTCTTTCCTCCTTGAGTTCTGGAGCTGACGATCTGAAGTAGTTAAGAGCTTCCTCAAACACCCTTCTAGCACGCTGAAGGCATTCCCTCTTTTGCTCTTCTTCTTTTAAGTCTAAACTGTTGTGTGCCTCAAATTCCGCATAGCTTATCCATACCTTCAAGTGCTTTGTTCTACTAAGAAGCCTTTCATAAATTCCCCTTCTGCAGTCTCAAAGTCAATATATGCCTTCCACAATAGCTCAGGCATATCCAATGCTGGTTGAGCGATTGCAAGCTCGAATATTGCTCTAGCTCTATCAGTCTCACATAAAGATCTCTCCAATTCTGCATACTTGGTCCAAGCGTAGCAATTTTCAGGCGACCACTCCAGATACTTTTCATATAGTTTTCTGCATCTATCTATGTTACCAAGCTGCAGTTCTATCTCTATATACTTGTTGAAAATCTTGTGTTTTGGAGCCTTTCCAATGGCATTTCCTAATATCTGTCGCGCACCCTTGAGATTCAGCTGACGTATTTCAAACTGGGCCGCTAGAAGCCATATCTTTGCAAATGAAAACTTGCTGTGTGGTATCAAGTTGAGACACTTCCTGTATACATCTCTTGTTGGATCCACATCTTCAGCATCAAGCTCTTCGTAGAGTGCATTAAAATATTAATGGACTCTTATTTATTTTAATCCCTTTCTAATAATTTTAAGAGTATTTATAAATATTAATGGACTCTAATATATTTTAATCCCTTTCTAATAATTTTACTTTATACCAAATAAAATATAAAAATACTACTAAATTATATATCTTATTTTCGATGTTTTAACTTTTAATTTATCGTATCCTCAAAACAATCACAATATTTGTGTTGATCATAAAAACGGTTTTTTATTTTTATAAATAAAATAAATATAAAATTTATCAAAATAAATATTTTTATGAGTATTTACCATTTTAAATAACCGTGTCATATCTCGTTTATACGGTAAACAAAATTATCTTTTACGTATCTCGTTTATAATGTAAATGAGATATAGTTAGTATAGCTGGGACGTATATATCTCGTTTACAGTATAAATGAGAGATACGTGAAAACGTCATCTTGTTTATACTGTAAAGAAATATATATATATATATAAGACTTTTATCAACATCTATAAAAGAATGTGTAATTCTTGGTATTCTTCACACACATTTCATATCCTTTCTCTATCTCGTTTCTCTAAAAAACAAAGATGAATAGCCAATAACAATCCATTTATAGTTGTGGAGCTTTATCCAAATTGTCGTATGAGAAATGGCAACAACAAATGACATTTGAGTGTCAGGATCCGATATTGTTTCGCACTCAGTGTGTGGAGACAATGTCGAATTTGAAGAGTTTGATATTAAGCAAGTTTAGGGGGACACAAGCGAGGGAAATCGGAAGGGTGGCGTATAGGTTGCTGGCACCCATGGGAAATAGAATCTTCCGGTTTCGGCTATTTCGACTTCACGGGGATGAGCATGTGCGACTGATATTCGACATTCACGGGAGGATCATGTGTGAACAGGTAATGGAGCTGGCCGCCGAGGTGGGTCACGGAGGTAGTGGGAGTTCCGCACAGGACACGTATGTGCAGGACGACCACCTCTCGCACCACCGCCCATTCATGTCGCAATTCCAGAGAATGAGGTAGAGGAGGGTGAAGAGGAGTCGGACGAGGACTACGTGGCAGACAGTGGAGACAGTGAGTCTTCCGATGGCGGCGATGAGGATAAGTTTGTGCCGGAGACACCTGCAGGGGCTGTGCCGCGCCATGTGCTGCCTCCACCTCACCCGATTCCGACACTATCGGCTATGCTAAGTCACTATCACAGTCTAGATCTGGACGCCATGCATGAGAGGATCCCGGTTTCTGACATCTGTGGAGTAGATTACAACCTAGACGGCATTGTAGAGTTTCGGGTCGGATATAAGTTCAGAAGCCGAGAGGTGGTGCTTCAAGGTGTGAAGAACTACAGTATTCGCAGGAGTGCTGAGTACCGGGTGATCGAGTCCGACCGGTTAAAGTACCATGTGCAGTGTCGTCAAGCCGACAGTGGATGTCAATGAAGCCTCCGTGTGGCCCTTCGTCAGAATCTTGGATACTGGTAAGTTGAAGTTTAATTGTGAATTTGAGTAGTTTTGTATGATATGTTATTTTGGTTCGACATGTTGTGTAAGAATATATTTTGTTGTTGTCACTAGGGAGATTCGGAGATTTGGTGGACCACACAGCTATCTGGCACCCACCATGTCTCAAGACCATCGTCAGTTAGATAGTAGTCTCATCTGCAGAGTGATATTGCCCATGATTCAGTCCAACCCGTCTGTCAATATCCCAGTCTTGCAAGGTGCGGTCCACACAAGCTATCACTTCAAACCCTCATACAGAAATGTGTGGATGACGAAGCAGAAGGCGTTAACTATAGAATTTAACTATTTTCTTCTTTATATTAAGTAATTTTATAAATAAAAAATTATTCTTGAATTATATATTGTGTATTATTATTATTATTCATGAAGTTATTACTTTTTTTTAATATTAATATTTTTTTAATAGTAAATTATTTTTAAATTTATAAATTTTAATAATATTATTGTAAAAAAATAATTAATATTCAAAAAATTAATCTTAATTTCTCTTTATATGTGATAAATGATTTAATTATCTAAGTAATTAGTAGTAAATAAATTTTTATAAAAAAATTATATTCTAAACACTTTAATTAAAAATAATAATCTTTATTGTTTAAAATTATTATCAATATTTTATGTAAATGTATTTTAACAAATACAAATATATATATATTTTCAAATTGCTCTCGCCGAACGCCCCTAGCTCTAACACATACAGCTTCCAGCAATCACATAAACTGTGTTAGCAACTTAGAATCCTTTCTTTTCCCTTCAAGCCTCAAAGAAGAGAAAACGGCTTTAGATTCTTCGCTTCGCAATTCGCACGATGGACGAAAAAATCCCCTTCAAGAATCTGCATAGCAGAGAGTACTCTGGTCACAAGAAGAAGGTACCTCTCTCTCTCTCTCTCATGGTAATCAAGTTTTCAATGTTCAAATTTTGTGGTTAACACAAGTTCCTTGGCACTATTTCTGATTAAATTCTGAAACTGGGTAAGTTTTGTTTCGTATGAGAAAAGGTGCACTCTGTGGCATGGAACTGCATTGGAACAAAACTCGCTTCTGGCTCTGTTGATCAAACTGCTCGAATCTGGCATATTGAGCCACATGGCCATGTAAGCTTGATCCTTGATGCATATTATTTGATAGTATTTTGTTTTCCTTATAATTGACTCGTTTTGTTTACGATGAGAATCATCTTGCTGTTTCATGTCATAGATTAGAGGAGTAAAAGGTCATCTACATTAGCCTTAGGTTTAGGGTAGTATATAATTAGTTCTACCTCAATTTGGCTTCATGGGGGTTGAAAATGACATTTAATCTTCATATAGATGGTGTCATTTTGATTGGAGAAAGTATTCTTACAAAGAAATGCATACATATGCTGTTTGAGGAAAAATTAAAGGAGTCCACTTCCCTCCCCCTAACAAAAATTGCTTACTAGGTTAGGGTTTGTTGCTTTCAAAAAAGATGAAAATTTCAATGAATTTCAAGCTATCCCCTTTTCATCTTTTGTTGGATGCGGCTTGACTTGATTACCACCAAAGGATTTGGGTTTAGGTAAACATATCCTTTCAATTATGATGCTAATATAACTATTCCGAATGCAGCTCAACTGATGGTTAATTCTTAGAAATTGATAGCTCAAGAAGAGTTAAATTTATTTGAGGTGTAGCTGCAGTTTGGTAAGTACAATGAAGTAGTTGCCACCCTGGTTCCTTCTCCCATCCAGAATGACAATGATATTGGAGTTTGGGAAGGAAGTTTCTATTAGAATCAGGACTTATCAAATCAGGAAATATTTGGTGAATTGTAATTTTGACAATAATATCTCCTTGGCACCTTTTAGCTTAGAGATTATCTTTCAGTTTTTGCTGCTATTTTTTATGTCATTAGTAAAGATTATTTTGTTTTTTGTGGTTGGAAATTTGACTTCTCATTCTTGTGTATCGTGTTCTGATTTTCGGTCACTGGGATGGTTTTACTTGTTATAGGGTAAGGTCAAAGATATCGAATTGAAGGGTCACACTGATAGTGTAGATCAGCTATGTTGGGACCCCAAACATGCTGATCTGATTGCAACTGCATCAGGTGACAAGACCGTTCGTTTGTGGGATGCTCGTAGTAAGTGAACATTAGTTGTACAATTTGTTTTGGTTTGTCATATTTAGAGGGTGGATAACTATGACCTTTCATATTTTGTGAGATTAGTAGTGCATTTTATGGTTATGTTAGCAAGAATATGTATTTGAATGTTGAAGTGAAACTGCTCATATTTGGTTTCTGCAGGTGGAAAATGCTCACAACAGGCAGAACTTAGTGGAGAGAATATCAATATTACCTACAAACCTGATGGGACTCATGTAGCTGTAGGCAATAGGGTCTGTTACGCAATCAGCTTTGCTAGTTACTAAATAGACTATGTTTTATGATTCTCTCATTGTTTTTCAGCATCTTACCTTGTCATTTATGTTTTGTAGGATGATGAGTTAACAATATTGGATGTCCGGAAGTTCAAACCAATTCATAGGCGGAAGTTCAATTACGAGGTAGTACCCTGGTTTATATATTTTGTACTTAACCCTTGCTGTCTGTTCTGTTCTGTTTCTGAGAATGCATTACGACTTAACTCAAGATTACAAAAATGAAACTGAACCTTGAAAATTTGGCATAAAATGTGAATATACATATGTAGTGTTTATCCTTTCAATTCCTTAAATGATTAATGTTTGGTTGATTTCCATACCCTTTAAACTGCCCAGCTAAGTTCAGGAACCACGGCCGAATTTAAGAGTCCAATGAAATACAAATTAAATCCATATTTGCTATGAATGGGCAGAGGTGTAGAGCTATAAACCCTAGTTTCCAAAATCAGAGTCGGTGTTAGATTTGTATATTTATGTAGTTTGTTTGACTTCACTATTATTTGACTTCCTTGCCTTGAAATCTGATTTTGTTTTGCTTACGGCCAAAGTAAGTTGCTGATGTATTTCCTGGTACCTGGCTCTCTGCAGTCTTTTTTTTTTTTTTTTTTTTTTTTTTTTTGCTTCTTTCTTAGCCATTTTGAAACATTATCAATTATGATGCTGTTCTGGAGCTCATGCTTTTACTCAAAAGGACGAATTTATACCTGAGATTTTGTGATTTCTTAAAGTTCATCCATTTTAAGTAATTCCAGTAGTAAATTGTACATCCTTGCAGTTTGGTCATATGGCTGATACTTGATATATAGTTGAGAACAGACACGAAATTAATTTTATAATTCACATAATGATCTTAACATATTGAGTTAATTTTATTCCGAATGATCCTTTACTTCTCCTGTGTTTACTTAGGTAAATGAGATTGCTTGGAACATGACAGGAGAGATGTTCTTTCTAACAACAGGAAATGGTGAGCTCACTGCTTGAGTTGGTGCTTTTTTCCCTAACCAAGTCCGAATATGAATCCCGACTCTAGTGCATTTCACTTCATTGGGTCCAAATGAAGTATATAAAAAATTCTCTTTAATATTCTTGTTACATTCTCACCATCATTAGGGACTGTGGAAGTACTGTCTTATCCATCTCTTCGACCTCTTGATACCCTCATGGCTCATACAGCTGGTTGTTATTGCATCGCAATCGACCCAGTAGGAAGGTATACTTCTCATTTTTGTATTTCTGGTCTTGCTATTACATTTGAGCAAGGAAGGAGACAAATGCACAGCCATATATCTGATTCTTCATAAAAGTAATATTTTAGTGTCTTAGAATTTTTTATGTTCTATATTTTTTTATTTCATGAAAATGTTTATATATGGACATAACAAATAGATCTTCTTTAACAATAACCTCATGTTCTTGAGGCAGATATTTTGCTGTTGGAAGTGCTGATTCCCTTGTTAGCTTGTGGGATATCTCAGAGATGATGTGTGTTCATACATTCACAAAGCTCGAGTAAGTTTTCTTGGCTTGCATATATGGCACTTCTTTTTAATATATATATATACTGATTTTATAGATCGTGTTATGACAAATATGGAATGAAATTTTATCTTTCTTAGATGGCCTGTTCGGACAATCAGTTTCAATTATACTGGGGATTTGATTGCTTCTGCGAGTGAAGACTTATTTATCGATATTGTAAGTTTATGCGTGACACAACTTTTAATACTATCATGTGATTGGAAAACCTGTTGGTTTTTTTTTTAATTATCTGATAATTTATTTGCAATGAAGATTTATATTAGAATTTTGTTGCTTATGAAACAGTCGAATGTCCAAACTGGACGAACTGTGCATCAGATTCCTTGTAGAGCTGCCATGAACAGTGTTGAGTGGAACCCTAAATATAATTTACTGGCTTATGCTGGTGATGACAAAAACAAGTATCAGGCTGATGAAGGTATATATCTTTTGTGAAAAATTATTAGAAACACAAAAATAACAAGAGGCTGCAGTTAACTTATCTGCATTTTGATTGCAGGTGTTTTCCGAATTTTCGGCTTTGAGAATGCATAATTTATGTTGGTGTATCATACATTCATACCTAGTATTTGAGGATGAATAGTTGACGGGGTGGCATGAACTCAAGAGAAGACTTCCATTACTGGATTAACAACCTCATAGAGGCTGATTTGTATTGTAATCCAAAGTGAAAAATATGTAGAGTAGCAACTCGATATTCGGAAAGCTTAACTTCTAAATTTTTCAATGTGTTATCTTTGATTCCTTGAAAGCATTGGGTCTTACTGTATTTGTCTTATTTTGTTTTTTTAATCTCTACCCGGACTGAGAAATATTCAATGTTGTGACGAAACCTCCAACAGGTGACACTTTTAAAATTAATTGTGATGCGAGTCTGTTTTCTGATTAGAACCTAGCAGGAATTGGTTGTGTTATTAGAGATTCTAATGAGCGTTGGATTTCGGGTTGTTCTAGTAACTATCCTCCAGGGCCTATCGTCAGATGTGAGCTTTTTGCTGTTTGGAGGGGTTTGATTTTAGCTTGGGATTATGGCTTGAGAGATATTGTGTGCGAAACAGATTCTCTTGACATTTTGCACATTTTAAAAAATCCGGCAAATGGGCTAAATTGTGATGTGGTTGATATTCTTTAGAAGATATAGGAGCTTCTATCAAGACCTTGGGTTGTGGATTTTGAATGGATTACTCGTGATGTTAACCCTGTGGAAGATTGGCTGGCGAGATATGCGGTCAAGACCAATCCAACTCATGTTATTTGGTCGGAACCTTGTGATGAGCTTCAGCATCTTATGCTTGTTGATTTAGGATAATCTTTTTTTTTTCTTTGTTTCTTTTTGTTTAGTCACCAAAAAAAATGGAAAGTGATATTTGGCACTGTGTAGAAACTGTCTCTAAGGCTGTGTTTGGTTTTGAAAACACGACAAAATAACACATTAAGTATAAGATACAAAAGATAGAAAGATAAAATTTAATATTTTTGTATTTTGTTTGGTGATAAATTAAATATAAAAAAGAATAAATTTTAAAAGTTCAATTCATTTTTATTTTTTCTATACAAAAGATTTAGAAAGAAAAATAAAAAATATAGTAATTTAATGTCTTTTATTTGTCAGACATTATGTATTTTTCAGGATCTGTATATATAAACAAACGCAACACAAGGGACAAAAGAGTAGTTTATTTTTCAAATATCATCATTTTAATGTTAAAGATAGATTGCCACTTCTGCTTCCAAGTAATATTGCAACCTCTCTGATTTTTCAAATTATCTTCCATCTTCATTAGTATTTTATTTTCCATGGTGATAACAGAAACTTTTCAGCTGAGAATAAATTGGAAATAACATAAATGGGTAATATCAATTGGTGGCAATATCTCCCATCATTAAAGTTAATCTTTTACAAGCCAATGGTTACTCCTTATGAGAATAATTCTGCAGTCTGCATTATCTTCAACAGTATATGTCTTAAAAAAAAAAATGCTTTTGCGTCCATTCTCATGTGATAACAGCTTTGATATTCCAAAGAAATGATCTGTAGATACAGAGTTGAGAAGATTGTAGATTCAACAACTAGCAAAGCAACATCAGTTCTACAATTGAACGAATGAATGAATTTATTCATAATGTATGAAAAAGAATAGGCCTATAGAATGTGGCAAAATTGGAGTAACTTGCAGTTTTACTGCATATCTCAGATAAGTTGACAATATTGAAAGATTTCAGGGACTCAGCACACAAGAGGTGTTGCTTGCTTCAGAATAAATCCTAGTACTGAGCAACACAAATATCTTGTCTTGGTATGAAAACCACAGGAGCTCAGATTATGGTGTCTTGAAACCGAGCCTCATACAAAGAGTCTCCTATGTCTGGGCCTTGCTGGTGTGTCACATCACATATGCTCCCTACCCAGAATTTGAAGGTTGCATTATAATTCTGCACTACTTCTAAGCATAGCGACCTTCAATTTGAAGAGAGATGTTCCTAATTAATCGGACCAAAAATGCTCCATTCCCTGAAATTTGCTAGAACAAATTGCCAAAAAAAAAAAAGAAGAAAAACAGGCACGAACCAATAATGAACATGTAAAAATTGAAGAAATAAAAATTAAAGAGAAAAAAAAAACCCTTCACACTCTTCACTACCCATTTCCCACTAACGATTTACGATAAATTCTCCTGATTGATATGCCTAATTAAAAGATCCTTCTAATTAAATAAGAAATCATTGAAATGAATCATCGATGCTTACCTCATTTCTGAAATGCCAACTCATCATAAGAAGATTCCAGAACTCAGAAGCCACAAAGAAGAAGCTTTGAAGCAGGGAACACAAAACCAGTAAAACAAAAAATGCAAACAGTTAGTGAATTCCGGCAACACCAACTAACCGGCCGCCACTTGATCTCAACGCTTGAACTCTTCATCCTCTTCACCCCATTCCCATTCCAACTCGACTCCTTCGACAGATCGAAACTCGCCCCTTTCATCCTCAGTTCCTGAATGCACCTACTCAGTGCCCTCCCATCACCCCTCTCCCCTTGTAATTCCTCCCACACCTTCCAGTATCTTCGCAATTTCGCATGAACCATCACAAGAAACACCATTGAAGTGCAGAGAGAAACCGTAGAAGGTAGCCACCACTTGGTGCAGCACGAAGCGCCGTTCTTTTGGGGTGAATTGGCAGATGATGTGAACAGGAGTGTTAGGAAGAGGAAGTGGAAGATGAAGAAGAATGAGGAGAGTGTGAAGAGTTCGGATTTTAGAGAGCTTAGTTTTGTTTCCTTTCGGGCAATTCGGGCAGCGAAGAGAGTCTCTTGTCTCTGCCAGAGCTTCAGGAGAAGGAGGTGACCGGGGCTGTCGGAGATCTCGGTCAGAGGGTGGTCTTCGATTGCTTCGGCGATGTTGGAGGTGATGCATGAGAGGATCTTGTGGTTGTTTTGGTGTTCTTGGTCCACCGGGATTTCTACAATGTGAGTGTCTTTCTTTGTTTCCGCCATTGAAACAGAGCTTGTAGAAAGATGCAAAAGAAATGAAGTAGTTGCAATGAAGTGAAAAGAGAGAGCGTGAAGATAAGCAGAGAAGATTAGAGAAATAGAGAAGGCAAAGAGAGTTTTTTTTTTTCTTTTGTGAGATAGAGAAAACAAAATTTAGAGGAATATAAAAGGTCATACACTTATGGAGATCCTAACGGTCACATTTTGATGACTTCCATAACAGTCACGTTCCTTAGTTTCCAACGGACACATTTCTCGCCTTTTTTCCCCCTTACTATATCTTTTCTTCCGGAAGATAAAAAAAAAATAGGATTCGTATCTAAAATTCATATCAATTAGGCTATTGGGAGTAATTTAGGGAGAAAAAACAAATCTAAATATGGGCTTCGTTACAATCTATTAATATGGATCTAATTTGTGATTTTTTCAAATCTAAGTTATGAGTCGGTTTAGCAGAACCGCCCAGTTTTCTCTCATGGAGAACTCTTCTCTTGTACGGAGTGTTTTCCTGTAGTTAAGCTTTGTGCTTACCTGTTTCTTGTTCACTCTGTTGTGCAATTTTTCTTTTTACCTATCCTTTTATTATTACAATCCTACATATGGCCTATCACGAGGACCAATCCATTGAGGGCAAAATTATCTCTATCAATCCTGTTGAGGACGCCAGCTTTAATGCAGGAAATCTCAATCTGGTGGGAAAGATTCTCTCCAACAAAGAGGTCAGCTTCAGCACCTGCAGAGCAGCTCTTTTGGGAATCTGGGGTCACCCGGAAGGAGTTACCATCTCTGATGTTGGCAGGAACAAAGTACTCATCAGCTTCAAGGATGCCCGGAAAGGGATCCAAATACAGAATGGAGGACCGTGGAGTGTCCGAGGCAGTCTTCTTAATCTGCAAATATGGAACGGGCGTGAATCAGTTTATGAAGTGGACCACAGGTATATGGGGTTATGGGTACAAATACATGGACTTCCACTCAATTATATAACAAGGAAAACAGCAGAAACTATTGGTAGCAAAATCGGCACTGTAATGGAGGCTGAAAATCCCAGATTAAATGATACACTGCAGAGAACATTCTTGAGGGTGAGGGTAACAATGGATATCACTAAACCTCTGCCAACTGGTTTTTGGTTAGCGACGCAGGAGCATCAGACTAGTTGGGTGGACTTCAAGTATGAGAGGATCCAGGATGGTTATTGTTTGAATTGTGGTATCCTAGGCCATACCAAGAAGGAATGCACAAACCCTATGGCAATGGCTAGCTGGGATCACATGAAACCAAGGTATGTGCTTGATTTAGGAGTTACTCGAGCCAGGGCCATCTCAGCTAGGGGGAAAGTGGAGGATGAGAAGGAAATGTACAGGGAGGGGACCGAGGCTAGGCAGGAATGTCAGGAGGAGCGTGCTAGAGTGGAGCATATGGAGGAGCATTCGGCAACAGCACGTAGTATGAGCAGGGGATTACGATCAGGGGTTCTGAGAAATATTGAAGCAAATTTTGATCAGAAGTCGGCATTAGGAAAGGAAAGCCAGGGATCTAGAGAGCATGCTGAGGAGGTCTCAGGAAATCTGCTAATTGAACAAGCGGTTTCAGACAGGGAAGCTTTGGGAAGGGGACACAAGGCGGTAAACATTAACGCTGACATCAGGAAAGGCAGTGACAAGTTCCATGAGATAGGCGAAGTTAGTTCTGCATTTAGACCCAATGCCACTTTGTCTGTGGAGCAGGGGGCCTCTGGACCTTGTAAGTCTCAGAATATTCATAAGGCGTGTCAGGAGCATCTTGAGGTCGGGGGGAGTAAGGGGCGGCAACCTTCTCGTAACAATGCAAGGCTAAATGAGAGATGTGTGAATAAGCCCAAGCAGATAGAGGAATGTGTTCAGCACCAACAAGTGGAGGGTGTTGCTTGGGGGAGTCCTGTAAAGCTAACAATCGGGGAAGAATTGCAGAAACTTTTTGGTAAAAAAGAGGCCCAAACTGAGCAGCATAGAGATATGATAATCAATGAGCAACCAGAGAAGGGGGCACAAATTGTTAGGCATGGTGCAGCCCAGCTGTGGAGCTACAGGGAGAAACCGAAAATGAAGAGAATTGTCACTGCAGCCGGTAGAACCATCATCCAGCGAATGGATAATGGGGAGAAGTATTATGTTGAATTACCGGAGGAACACCAGGATACGGAGGAGGCGACCGCTGCTGCATCGGAGCAGAAGGATGTGAGTCAACGTGGGTTGGAGCTGGCCTTTGATGTGGGGCTGAATCTGAACTCTAAAAGGACAAGGGATGCAAGCAGCCTAGCTATTTATGTGGACTCCTTGGACCATGGTGCGCAGCAAGTTTTGGAAGAATCAGGTAAGAAGCTCAAATATGATGCTGGACTAGTTATGGCTGAGGAGGCGGGCCTTATCACGCCCCACCAACAGCCATGATTGTTGTCAGCTGGAACTGTCGTGGAATGGCGGCCCCATCGACAGTGTCTGAGCTAAGGAGTATCTGTAAATATCTTAGGCCGTCTGTTTTGTTTCTTATGGAGACCAAAGCTAGCAATCTTACCTGTGTTAGGCTTAGAAGAACTTTGGGTTTTGATAATATGTTTTGTGTTGAATCCCGGGGGTTGTCCGGGGGGCTGTGTCTGTTTTGGAAAACTAATCTAAGTGTTAATGTTTATGCCTGGTGTGATAGCTTTATTAAAGCTCAGATAAGCGCTACTAATGATATAGATTGGGAAGGAATTTTTGTTTATGGCCATCCCAATTATATGAGGAGAAAGGAGTTATGGAATGAGTTAACTTATGTAAATAATAATCTGCATGTACCAAGGGCTTTTATTGGGGACTTCAATGATGTAATTTCACAGCATGAGAAAGTGGGTCTGCATCCAAAGCCGACTAGTCAGATTGATACCTTTAGGGGTTTTGTAGACAAGAATGTTCTCATGGATTTGGAGTTACAAGGGACAAAGTATACATGGTTTAGTAATCCTAGAAATGGTTTTGTTACTAAAGAAAGGATAGATAGAGTTCTTGCTAATTGGGAGTGGAGGAAAGCTTTCCAACATGCCACCCTTTCAGCCTTACCAGCTATTTCTTCTGATCATACGCCTTTAGTTCTCAATATTAAACCCAGGGAAAAAAGGAGCAGATGTTTTAAATTTGAGGCCTTTTGGGCTGATCATGCTGATTGTGGTAATGTCATCAATAGAGGTTGGAACAGTGCTTGTAATACTACGGTTGATCATTGGACGAATTTAATTCGAAGGATGAATAGGTGTAAGCAAGAATTGGTCAAATGGAGCAGGGTTAACTTTAAGAGGGCAGATGTTGAAATTCAGAAGCTAATGCATAGCCTCAAGCTAGCAGAGGAAAGAGATTATTCCGATACTCAGCAGCAGGAAATTAATAAATTAAAAATGGATATTACTGCGCTATGGAAACAGGAGGAAAAGTATTGGGGTCAGAGATCTAGAGTAAAATGGCTGAAGTTTGATGACAAGAATACTGCCTTTTTCCATGCGTCTACCATTCAACGTAGGGACAGGAACAGAATTGAGAGGTTAAAGGATACTAGCGGAGAATGGGTGTGTGGGGAGAATGAGATACTCAAGTTGGCTGTTCTTCATTTTCAGAATCTCTTTAAAGCCTCCGATAATATGGTTATGTCTGAATGCATCAGCAAAATCCCTATTAGAGTCACTGAAGACATGAATCGAGAGCTAATGGAAGACCTTTCTGATCAGGAAATCAAAGAAGCTGTGTTCAGCCTTGGAAGTCTTAAGGCGCCAGGCCCAGATGGGTTAAATGGCCTTTTTTTCCAAAAGCATAGGCCAATTGTTGAGAAAGAGGTTTGTGCTGTTGTTAAGCATTTCTTTCAGGAAGGGGTTCTACCAAGTAGCATCGGCGACACTATTATTGTTTTGGTTCCTAAGGCCAACTACCCGGAAACGCTCAACCAGCTTCGACCGATCAGCTGTTGCAATCTTATATATAAAATCATTTCTAAGGTGTTGGTTATTAGGCTTAGAAGAATAATAGATATGATTGTTTCACCTATCCAGAGTGTTTTTGTGGGGGGACGCCTTATTCAGGACAACATGGTAATAGTGCAGGAAATGTTTCATGCTTTAAACAAAAAAGGGCAGCATGCTTCTAGGAACTTAGCTGTTAAGATTGATATGAACAAAGCCTATGACAGGGTTGAATGGCCTTTCCTAGAGGCTACTCTGAGAGCTCTTGGGTTTAATTTGCACTGGGTCAGGATGATTATGATGTGTGTCTCGCAGGTTTCTTATAAAATCAAGATTAATGGTGTTCTGTCGAAAAGGTTTGTGCCACAGAGAGGACTTAGGCAGGGAGACCCCCTTTCGCCATACCTGTTTATCATAGCAGCTGAGGTTTTTACTGTCCTTATGGACAAGGCTAAGGAAGAGGGTAGAATCTCTGGTGTCAGAATTGCTCCTACTGCTCCTGCCATCTCCCATCTCCTTTTTGCGGATGACTGCATCATTTTCTCGAAGGATAGTGAGGAGGAAGTTTATCAGCTTATTACTGTTTTAAATATGTATACAGAAGCCTCCGGGCAGCGAATAAATGTTGATAAGTCTGGGATTACTTTCGGCTACCAGGTTCCGATTAGAAACAGAGTAGAAATAGAAGAGATTTTAGGGTTGCCTGCTTGGGATCATCCAGGTAAGTACCTTGGTCTTCCGGCTCAGTGGGGCAGATCTAAGAATAAAGCTCTGAGATGGATTGAGGAGCGAGTCTCTGATAAGCTCTGCGGCTGGAAAGAAAAACTTCTTACTCAGTCTGGAAGGGAGGTTCTCATCAAATCGGTTATCCAAGCGATGCCGGCTTATGCTATGAATGTTGTTCTCTTTCCTAAAGGTTTTTGTCACCGTCTGTGTCAAAAAGTTGCTAAATTTTGGTGGGCCTCTGTTGAGTTAAGAAATTAACTAAAATAATTAGTGATGACAAACATTATTTTTGGCAAAATAAATAATTAGAGTGGTTAAATTAATAAGTACACATTACTAATTATTTATGCTATGTTGCAGGTCACACTTCATTTTTGGCAGCCCAAGTTGAATGAATAACAAAACAAAGCTAATGGGCTGAATGGAAAGTAAAGCCCAAGTCATTCATATCAAACAAAGAAGCATAGCAAGGCACCGGGCCAAAAAGAGAAGAACCCGATCCAAGCTTGAAAGTGTTTTCAATCTCCCACCATCTTGCTCAAACCAAGGCAACGTCCCTCTCCTCTCAAATCAGGTCATATCAAGGCTTCAGAAAAGTAAGAAAGAGAAAGAGCCTCTTCCATAAGCCTTTAACCAAAGAAGCAAGAGAGAGAGAATTGAAGCTTGAAGCACAGAAGCTAAAACTGAAATCCCAAGCTAAATCAAGCTTAAGAAAGGTAAATCATATCATCTTGCATGCATCAGATCTTCACCCTTTCTCCCCTACTCTCTGCTCTATCCGAAAATGGCTTTGAAGGGAAAGTTGCTCTCTGCCCTATTTCTGCTGTGTATCTACGGTCTTAATCAAGACTTGGGGATCAAGTTGGTATTCAAGGGTTCAGATTTGGTTGACCATTGGAAAACAAGTTCAGTTACTTCTTCATGGCTTTCGGACAAGTTGAAAAAGTCAGAAGCAAAGGTTACTCTTTGATGTTAAAAATGAAAAAGTGAATCTGTGAGTTGGTGAAGCTCAAGGCTCAAGGTGTTGACCTTGGATGAAGAACCAAGAAACGTGCATGAAGATAAAAGAGGAGCTTGCTGTTCATTCAAGACAGGGAGAGAAAACCAGAGTGTAAGAACAGTGTTCTGTTAAGGAGTTCCTCTACTTGGATAATGCTTTCTTTCAAAGAGGCATTCGGCCAATACTGAAGAACTGCATCTGAGGTTTGCGAATCTGGTTTTACACATAGCTAAGAGGCTGCTGATGAAGTCAATCTCCTTCATGTTTTACAGATTGTAATGTATTTTTCTAAGCTTATCTTTCTGTAATTTCTTGAGAGAAAAGGCAAAGTGAGAAAGCTTAAGAAAAAGCCATGAGTGAAAAGGTTGAGAAATACACTTGAGAGAAAAGCCTAGAGTTATTTTCAGATTTCTTTAGGTTGGTTAAGTGTCTTGTATCTTGTACTTGTTTGGTATCCCTTTCTTAGTTGGGTTAGCACTAAGAGAAAATAGTTAGGTGTTAGCATAGCCAATGTCAAGTTAGGCTAGAACTTGAGTGTGAAATTGGTGTATGTAATACTGTTAACTATAGTGAAATTCTTCCATATTTGTGGAGGAGACTGGATGTAGGTTGCATAGCACAAAGCAACCGAACCAGGATATATGCTAGTGTTAGCTTTTTCTTCTCTGTCATGTTCTGTTTTCTGTTATTCATGAGACAAAAATAAATTGTCTCACAAATTTCCGCTGCTGAGTTCAAACAGAATCAGATTTGTAGCCTTGCTTAAAAAGAGTCAAAACAGCAAATTAAAAGGAGGCATAGATTCAACCCCCCTTCTCTAAGCCTACCACAACCTTCAATTGGTATCAGGAGCTAAGGTCTCAAGAATCAAGCTTAACCGCTTGGAGCAAAGATCCAATGGCGAACAACTTGGGCACAACCACAATTGCCTACACCCTCACTGAAGGTCAGTCAAACAACCGACCACCTTTCTTCAACGGGAAGAACTATTCCTACTGGAAAGAAAGGATAAGGATCTTCATCCAATCCATTGACTACAACCTATGGAAGATCGTTGTGAGTGGTCCAAAGATCCCAACAAAAACAAGTGCTGATGGAGTGGTGACTCCAAAAGAAGAAGCTGAATGGAATGAAGATGATAAGAAGAAGATAGAGCTGAACGCGAAAGCAATCAACCTTCTTCACTGTGCTATCAGCTTTGAAGAGTACCGGAAGGTGTCTAGATGCAAGACAGCCAAAGAAATCTGGGAAAAACTCCAGGTTACACATGAAGGCACCAAACAAGTCAAAGAGACGAGGATTGATATGCTGCGAAAAGAGTACGAGATGTTTAGCATGAAGGATGGAGAAAGCATTGATGAAGCATTTGAGAGATTCTCAATCATAATCAACAACCTTGATGCTATGGGTACAAACTATGCAGAACAAACCTTGGTGAGAAAACTCCTTAGAAGCCTCACAAAAGAGTGGGAAAACACTGCCACTGTCCTAACCGAAAGTAACAACATAAGTCCAATAACCTATGATGAGCTGAGAGGAAAACTCCTTGCCTATGAAGCCACACACACAAACACAGACTCAAAGAAAAAGGGAATAGCCCTTAAGTCACAAATAGAACCGAAAGAGAGTGAGTTAAGTGATGGTATTTCAGATGACGAGCTTTTGTTTTTTGCTAGGAGATTTAGAAGGATGTTGAAGAGCAAAGGCAAATACAAGGGCTCAAGTTCAAAGGAGCACAAGATAGACTTGAGCAAGGTGACATGTCATCATTGCAAGGAGGCTGGACATTTCAAGTCAAACTGTCCAAAGCTCAAAAAGGAGGACAAAGGAAAGAAGGAAAGGAAGAGAGTACTCATGGCAGCTTGGGAGGATCTTGAGAATGACTCAAATGAAGAAGAAGAATCTGAAGGAGATGACAAGGACTGTTTCATGGCTGGAAACAACAATCTCGATGAGGTAAACTATTATGATTTGACCATTGAGGACTTGCATGCTATTATCGATGATCTTACCTCAAACACCTCAAAACTGCTTGATAAATACAATGAATGCAGATCTGAAAGAGATGTGTTAAGAGCTGAAAATGAGTTTTTAAAAGAAAAAGTGAAGGAAACTGAATGTGCTTTAGACATCATTGAAGAAAACAGATTTCTAAAATCTGAACTTGAAAAATTAAAAGGAAAGCACATTGTGGATCCCTCACATGAGTTAATTGCTGAAAATGAAAGATTAAATGACAAAATTAAAAGGCTGAATGGTGACTTGGCAAAATTTGCACAAGGTTCTAGTAACTTGGACAAATTACTTGCAAGTCAAAGACCATTGTTTGAAAAATCTGGTTTAGGCTACATAGCCAAGGAAGATGCTGTTTCCAACACTTCCTCTATAAAATTTGTGGCCTCTTCATCAAATACTAAATCCATACCAAATAAATCAGGTATCGGATATGTTTCCACTTGTGAAGAAAAATCTGATGAAGAATACACAAATAAAACTGAAATTTCACCAAGAACTGGTCCGAGTTCAAACCGACCAGGTTTGGGCTATGTTTCGAAAAATGAGGTTGTTTTCAAGAAACCATCATTTTACAACAAAACCTCATATTCGAAAGGCTATAATGTTCAAAAAAATTCTGGTGAAAATACTCTTGCAAAGAGGAATAACTTGAATAAAAATCAATTTGTTAAAAGAAATGCATTTCTTCCAAAAACCAGAAAATTTCAAAGCTTTAATCATTTCAAGCAATATAACTCACATCAGTTTCAGCAAAGCACTCAAGAAAACCATTGTGTTAATTGCAAGAAATTTGGTCACTCATATGTACAATGCTTCATTGAGAAGAGAGTTGTAGGAAACAAAGTCTACAATGTTGTTTGTGATTTCAATGCTCTTAGGCAACCAAGATGGATTAACTTCAAAGGATCCAAATTAATTTGGATACCTAAGGCTACTTGAAACTCATTATGCAGATTTGCCTAGCATCCAAGAACAAAAAAGGACATGTGGTACATGGATAGTGGATGTTCAAGGCACATGACTGGAAGGTCAACCTACTTCATCAAACTAAATAAGTATGATGGAGGTTTTGTGACCTTTGGAGATGATGGTAAAGGTAAAATCATTGCTGTTGGAAAAGTAGGTAATGAGCAATCTACTTTCATTGATGATGTGCTTCTTGTTTGTGGTTTAAAGCACAATCTTTTGAGTATCAGCCAACTATGTGTTTTAGGATATTTAGTTGTTTTCAAAAGACTTGAATGCTGTGTTGTTAATGAAAAAACAAATGAAGTTATGTTTGTTGCAAAGCGTTTCAATAATATGTATGGACTTACTCTTGATGAACTAAATAATCAAAATGTAGCTTGTCTTCACTCTAAAGAATCTGAAAAGTGGTTGTGGCACAAGAGATTGGGCCATGCAAGTATGTTTTAAATAAACAAACTTGTAAAGAAAGAGTTAGTGAGAGGTCTTCCTTTGATTAAGTTTGACAAAGATATCACTTGTGATGCTTGCCAAATGGGAAAACAAACAAAAAGTTCTTTTAAACCAAAGGAAGACATCTCTACTAAAAGACCACTTGAGTTGCTACACATTGATTTATTTGGTCCAACAAGAACTCAAAGCCTAGGTGGTAAACATTATGGTTTAGTAATTGTGGATGACTATACTAGGTTTGGTTGGGTTTTATTTCTTGCTCACAAAAATGAAGCCTTTTCGGCCTTTGAACCTTTTTGCAAGAAAATTCAAAATGAAAAGGATTTGAAAATCTCTTCTATAAGAAGTGATCATGGAACTGAATTTGAAAATAATTTGTTTGAATCCTTTTGTGAGGAATTTGGAATATCTCACAACTTCTCTTGTCCAAGAACACCACAACAAAATGGTGTTGTGGAAAGAAGAAATAGAAGCATACAAGAGATGACAAGAGCCATGCTTTGTGAGAGTAATGTTCCAAAATTCCTTTGGGCTGAAGCGGTTAACACAGCTTGCCACATTTTGAATAGAACAATCATAAGGAAATTTTTGAAGAAAACCCCTTATGAACTTTGGAAAGGCTACCCACCAAACTTGGATTACTTGCACATTTTTGGATGCAAATGTTTTGTTTTAAATAACAAAGAAAATTTGGGAAAATTTGATCCAAAAGGCTTATGAGTGCTTGTTTGTAGGATATTCCACAACTAGTAAAGCATATAGGGTTTATCATCAAGATGCTAGAATTATTGAAGAGTCCATACATGTTACATTTTGTGATACTAACTTGGTGCAAAGCATTTTGGAAGATGGTGATGCAGGAAATCAAGCTCAAAAGGATGATGAATCAGCTCAGAATCATGGAAAAGAAAATTCTGGACAAGCTGAACCAGAAACAGCAAATGCTGAAAATTCAAGAGACAATTCCATTTTGTCTCATGAACCTGAAGGAAATTCTGCAGACAGCAGCATACAGATTCCATTGGTGACCGAATCTGCCTCCAAGTCCACTAGACCTCGTGAATGGAGGTTCTTAAAGAATTATCCTGAGGAATTTGTCATTGGGGACGTCTCGCATGGAGTGCAAACTAGGTCTTCCACTAGAAAGGCAAATGAAGGTTCAAACATTGCCCTTCTTTCACAAATGGAGCCTCAAAACGTCAAGGAAGCCCTTAGTGACCCATCTTGGATTAAGGCTATGGAGGATGAGCTTCTTGAGTTTGAAAAGAACCAAGTGTGGACGTTGGTTCCAAGGCCAAGTGGAAAGAAAGTGACCGGCACCAAGTGGATATTCCGGAACAAGTTGGGAGAAGATGGCAGCATTGCAAGGAACAAGGCAAGACTAGTGGCACAAGGATATGACCAAGAAGAAGGAATAGACTTTGATGAATCCTTTGCCCCTGTTGCCCGAATGGAAGCCATAAGACTTCTCTTAGCCTATGCTGTATTTTGTGGTTTTAAACTATACCAAATGGATGTGAAATGTGCATTTTTGAATGGGGTGATAGATAGAGAGGTATATGTGGAGCAGCCCCCTGGTTTTGAAAATAAAGAGCATTCTAATCATGTTTTTAAATTGTCTAAAGCTCTCTATGGTTTAAGACAAGCTCCTAAAGCTTGGTATGAGAGACTTAGCTCTTTTCTTCTGAAAAATGGTTTTCAAAGAGGCACCACTGATACAACTCTATTTATCAAGAATTCTAATGATTCTTTTATTTTAGTCCAAATATATGTTGATGACATTATTTTTGGATCAGCTAATGAATCCCTTTGTACTGAATTTGGAAAGCTCATGACAAGTGAATTTGACATGAGTATGATGGGTGAACTTAATTTCTTCCTTGGGCTACAAATTAAACAAACTGAAAATGGTATTTTCATTCATCAAGAAAAGTATGCCAAGGAATTAGTTAAGAAATTTGGTCTTGAAAGTGCCAAAACCATGGGAACTCCCATGCACCCGAATTCTAAATTGGATAAGGGAGAAAATGAGAAAGATGTTGATGAGACTAGGTATAGAGGAATGATTGGTTCTCTTATGTACTTAACCTCCTCTAGACCCGATATTGTGCAAAGTGTTGGATTGTGTTCTAGGTTCCAATCCAAACCTAAGGAGTCACATCTTTCTGCAGTTAAAAGGATCATTAGATATGTTCATGGCACATCCAACTTTGGTCTTTGGTATCCTAAAACTAATGATTTTTCTGCAGTTGGTTATTGTGATGCAGACTTTGCTGGTGACAAAGTTGATAGAAGGAGCACTTCTGGTTTATGTTGCTTTCTTGGAAAATCCTTAAACGTTTGGTCAAGCAAGAAGCAACCAACAGTGGCATTATCCACTGCGGAGGCTGAGTATATAGCTGCTTCTTCTTGTTGTTCTCAGCTTTTATGGTTAAAAACACAGCTAGCTGATTACAAATTAAATGCTGAAAATATTCCCTTAATGTGTGATAATATGAGTGCCATCAATATTTCTAAAAATCCAGTTTTGCACTCTAGGACCAAGCATATTGAAGTGAAATTTCACTCTATAAGAGAACATGTCCAAAAGGGGGATATTTGCATTCAATTTGTTAAATCAGAAGAACAATTAGCAGATATTTTCACAAAACCATTGGCTGAGGATAGATTTTGCATGCTTAGGACGTGTCTAGGAATCTTGAGTTATGATTCCTTGTTTGAAAAACACTGATGTATTTGCTGGAGCTTTTTGTCTCATAAACAGGCATGAGACAATTCTGGGCAAGTGATGAACGTTTCCATCTGGTCAGTGTGATCTGGGTTTGTTTCAAGTAAATCTCAATCTGGGCCAACCTCATTATTCAGATCAAGAGTGGTCCTAGTGTGTTTCATTGATTTCATACCACCTCAAGGCCCAAATGTGAATGTTACAATCTTGTTTGTTTTTTTTTATAAAAGGCTTTCACTAAATGTTTTGTGGCCCAAAAGGTTTTCAAGTAAATTTAATTTTGGCCGAAAAAGGGTTTCAGATTAATTTTGTTGTTTTCAATTTTTTTGATCTTTAAAATCAAATAAAATCTTTCTTTTATGAGGTCATGTCGTGTCAAGTCTTTTCAAATGGTGATGCAGTTGCATGGTTTTGGAAACTTGCTTTTGGGTACGGTTACCAACACTCCCTCTCTTCCATCCATAACTTCTCCTCAACCCTTCGGTTTTTTCCCTCACACACCAATATGAGGAAGAAAGTCATTGCAAAAAGGGCTCCTCGTGAAAAGATATACAAACTACCCACAAAGCCTTCCACTCGCTCTCAAGACCGAACCTTTACCCCTTCTCCTTCTCCTCCAACCTCTCCTCCTCGGTGTGACCCCATGGCTCGGACCAAGAACACTCCAAGGTTTCCTGCCTCTGCCAAACCAACTCCACTACCAAAGGCAACGCCTTCCAAACCTGCCTCTTCAAAACCTGGCTCTTCAAAGCCGCCCTCATCCAAAGGGAAGCGTCCGGCGACGGAGGAACCTGTTCCTGAGCCACAACAACCCAGGGCAAGGTCAGTTCCTGTGCGTTCACAGAGAGGTAACACTCGAGTCCCACTCACCAATTGAAGAACCAGAAATTGGACCATTTGATCACAAAGCCCATTTTATGACCTCTCATTCAAACTATAACCCCTATAGATTCAAATCTGCCATGAATAATGACTTTTATGAGGGAGTCATCCAGTATCGTACCCTATGCTCTTCATTTCTCGCTGATCTGCCATCTTTGAAAAGAAAAGGTTTTCCTTTTGTTGACAACTTAATTTTTCTGGACTGGAATCATCTTTTTGACATCAAAAAACCTGTTTATCCATTGTTGGTCAAAGAGTTTTATGCAAACATGACTTATCATGAAGGCACTGCTCATTCGTATGTCAAGGGCCGAGATATCATTTTAAACAATGAGACCATCAGTGAAGCTTTGAAGTATACTGATGTTGGGCCTTGTGCATATACATCGGTTAAATGGGATGAAGGAGTTGGTATTTCATACAATGATGCCCTGGCTAGTATTTGTGAACATGTTTCCTTGATAAATGGCATTACACCCACACACAAAGCCCTAGGATATGAACGTGCTCAGTTGCACCGAATGGTCAACCACATTATACTTCCTCAAAGTGGTTCATATCAAAGGGTTTCATACACTGACACTCTTGTTTTATATGCCATTCTCACCAAAACTGAAATTTCATTTGTATATTTGATGGTTAGATACATGTTTGATTCTGTTAGGAGTGAAAAGGACAAAGCTCTACCTTATGGCATGTTTCTAACTTGTATTTTTGAGTATTTTGGTGTTGACTTGAAAAATGAGAAATATGAGAACAGACATTCATACCTAAAAGGGGGTGGTTCAGTGAAACAGAACAAAGGACCCACTCGATCTGAACGAGTCGTCCTAGATGATGAAGATGAAGATTTTGTCCCTGAGGATTCTACTGCTCCTTCCACTGAGGGCACTTCCATCTCCACTGGGAAGAAATCCACTCTGCTGAATGTAGTCAGGGATGTTGCTCAAGAGTTTGTCTCCCAATCAAATCACTTAATTGAGTTGAGCAAAGAGAAAAGGAAGCTGGCTAGCAAGCATGAAAACTTCCTGAAGAAATCAAGGGATAGGGTGTCTGTACTGATGACCTTCATTGATAACCTTCAAAATGATGAAGATGTTGCCACTGATGTTGATGAGGATGATGTTTCCGAGGGGAATGGTTCTGATGTCTAAGATTTGTCTCATAAAAACTGCTGCTGCTCTCTGTTTTGTCTCATGATTTCTGCTTCTTTTGTTACTTTTGAACTATTTCTTTTTGGATGACTGTAATAACTCTTAATATTGGTACACTTTAGGCAACTTTATTAGTACTTTGGTATGTGCTCTAACTCTTTTCTGCAGGATACCAAACTTTGTTTTTGTTGATATTATCCGCCCTTGATGACAAAAGGGGGAGTAATATTAGGAATTAGCCTCTTATTCTTGCTGCATTAATACTTGTTTTCACATGCTAAATTTGTTTGCTGATAATAGCTTGATGTTGGGCTGATCGTGTGTCGTTACTCATTTGATATCCCTTGTACAAGATATAATTGTACATAACATTTTATCATGCTTTCGTTAAGAACAATGTGAAACAGGAACAAAGAGGAAAGCATAAATCCAGGGGGAGCAACATAAAATCAAGGGGAGTTTTCTAAACTTAACTCAAACTTATTTCCTTTTGATTATTGCTTAAATCATGTTTGTCATCAAGGGGGAGATTGTTGAGTTAAGAAATTAACCAAAATAATTAGTGATGACAAACATTATTTTTGGCAAAATAAATAATTAGAGTGGTTAAATTAATAAGTACACATTACTAATTATTTATGCTATGTTGCAGGTCACACTTCATTTTTGGCAGCCCAAGTTGAATGAATAACAAAACAAAGCTAATGGGCTGAATGAAAAGTAAAGCCCAAGTCATTCATATCAAACAAAGAAGCATAGCAAGGCACCGGGCCAAAAAGAGAAGAACCCGATCCAAGCTTGAAAGTGTTTTCAATCTCCCACCATCTTGCTCAAACCAAGGCAACGTCCCTCTCCTCTCAAATCAGGTCATATCAAGGCTTCAGAAAAGTAAGAAAGAGAAAGAGCCTCTTCCATAAGCCTTTAACCAAAGAAGCAAGAGAGAGAGAATTGAAGCTTGAAGCACAGAAGCTAAAACTGAAATCCCAAGCTAAATCAAGCTTAAGAAAGGTAAATCATATCATCTTGCATGCATCAGATCTTCACCCTTTCTCCCCTACTCTCTGCTCTATCCGAAAATGGCTTTGAAGGGAAAGTTGCTCTCTGCCCTATTTCTGCTGTGTATCTACGGTCTTAATCAAGACTTGGGGATCAAGTTGGTATTCAAGGGTTCAGATTTGGTTGACCATTGGAAAACAAGTTCAGTTACTTCTTCATGGCTTTCGGACAAGTTGAAAAAGTCAGAAGCAAAGGTTACTCTTTGATGTTAAAAATGAAAAAGTGAATCTGTGAGTTGGTGAAGCTCAAGGCTCAAGGTGTTGACCTTGGATGAAGAACCAAGAAACGTGCATGAAGATAAAAGAGGAGCTTGCTGTTCATTCAAGACAGGGAGAGAAAACCAGAGTGTAAGAACAGTGTTCTGTTAAGGAGTTCCTCTACTTGGATAATGCTTTCTTTCAAAGAGGCATTCGGCCAATACTGAAGAACTGCATCTGAGGTTTGCGAATCTGGTTTTACACATAGCTAAGAGGCTGCTGATGAAGTCAATCTCCTTCATGTTTTACAGATTGTAATGTATTTTTCTAAGCTTATCTTTCTGTAATTTCTTGAGAGAAAAGGCAAAGTGAGAAAGCTTAAGAAAAAGCCATGAGTGAAAAGGTTGAGAAATACACTTGAGAGAAAAGCCTAGAGTTATTTTCAGATTTCTTTAGGTTGGTTAAGTGTCTTGTATCTTGTACTTGTTTGGTATCCCTTTCTTAGTTGAGTTAGCACTAAGAGAAAATAGTTAGGTGTTAGCATAGCCAATGTCAAGTTAGGCTAGAACTTGAGTGTGAAATTGGTGTATGTAATACTGTTAACTATAGTGAAATTCTTCTATATTTGTGGAGGAGACTGGATGTAGGTTGCATAGCACAAAGCAACCGAACCAGGATATATGCTGGTGTTAGCTTTTTCTTCTCTGTCATGTTCTGTTTTCTGTTATTCATGAGACAAAAATAAATTGTCTCACAAATTTCCGCTGCTGAGTTCAAACAGAATCAGATTTGTAGCCTTGCTTAAAAAGAGTCAAAACAGCAAATTAAAAGGAGGCATAGATTCAACCCCCCTTCTCTAAGCCTACCACAACCTTCAGCCTCTACTGGTAAGGATAGGGGTATTCATTGGAGGAGTTGGGATAAAATTTGTGCATGCAAGAGGGATGGAGGAATTGGTTTTAAGGATTTTTACAGTCAAAATTTAGCTCACTTGGCAAAGCAAGCTTGGCGGGTTTTCGAATACCCTAATGCGGTGTGGGTGCAGGTGCTTAAGGCTGTGTACTTTCCGAATGAGGACTTCAAAGTGTCTAAGGCTGGGAAGGGAGCATCTTGGATCTGGAAAAGTATTGTGCATGGTAAGGACTTTCTTTTGAGAAATGGTAGATGGTTGATTGGGAACGGAGATAAAGTGAGGATTTTGGAAGATAATTGGATATTGAACATGAATAAGAGACCTGTTATTATGAGTAACGATGTCACCTTTGTAAAGGAGCTAATTAGTGTAGGACAGGGGTGGAATGTAAGTGAGTTAAGGAAACATTTTGATGGGGATACCATAGGAAAGATCATTAGGACCCCTGTGAGTGTTATTGGTAGAGAAGATAAATTCAGTTGGCCTCTAAAAGAAGATGGAAAGTACACTGTCAAAACGGGATACCATGTTGCCAGAAAAGAGCAGCATATCAATGATAGCAGTGTTCCATCAACTAGTGATGACTTTAACGACCTATGGAGGGACATTTGGAAACTGAAAGTGCCTCAAAAGATCAGAACCTTCCTATGGCGGGTCTCGCATAACATTTTACCGGTCTTGCAGAATCTTTATAATAAAAAAATTTCCAACACTCCTACTTGCCCTATTTGTTTGCAGGAACCAGAGTCCACGGAGCATGCGCTGCTGCTCTGCCCTTGGACAAGGGCTGCGTGGTTTGGAGCCCAAATTCAGTGCTGTCCTACGGCCCATACAGTCACATCTTTTGGAAAATGGATAATGGATCTTTTTGAAAAAATGAAGGTATGCACAGGTACTGATTATGACTTGTGTAGTAGCAGAGTAGGTTTTTTGGCATGGGAAGTGTGGAAAGCGAGAAATCTAGCAGTGCATCACAGATCCAAACCTAACCCTTTCCTAGTGATTAACAAGGCTAAACAAATGGAAACAAAATTTGCAGATTCCGCAGAAGTACCATCTATAACTTCTATGGATACTAGGAGGACAGTTAGAAGGGTTACCTGGAGGCCGCCTCTGCCAGGATGAATTAAGTGCAATGTTGATGCAGCGTTCCTTGAAGTGTTCTCTGGAGGAGCAACAGCGGCGGTGTTAAGAGACCATGTTGGAAACCTTCTCACAGCCTCAAACTCTAGAATTGCGGCTTCCTCGCCTTTAGCTGCGGAAGCTTTAGCGGTTAGAGAAGCAGTAATATTAGCTCAGAACTTTCAATTGCAACGAGTTATTTTTGAATCTGACAGTTTGAAACTCATCCAAGCCCTCAAATCAAAGGCATCAATTGCAGAAATTCAAGTTATCTTGGATGACATTTTGGATTTAGTGCGGAATATCTCAAATTTTGGGTTTACCTGGGTGCCTAGAGAAGGGAATGCCCTAGCCCATGAGGTAGCTAAGCTTACAGCTCACGGCTCTCTTGGACAGAATTGGCCCAGCTGTAAGCCACAATCCGTCATGAACATATTGAATGAAGAGCGCTGTTTGTCGCTGCATTGGGCGAGCAGATCATGAATATGCCAGTTTGTTTTGGACCAATTGAATTTCAGTTTAATTAGATAGAGGCTTACTTTGATTGCAGGTTGAAACTTCAAGGGTTTGTTGAAAGCAGAGGCTGGCACCTTCCTTGGCAGGAGGGGATAAAATAGCATGCATGCTGCTTCCTTTTTCTGTTAGATACTGGATTGGAGTTGGTGCTTTGTTGAATGGCAGGACTGTTGTAGGGTTTATGTCCCGTTCTTCGCTCCTCTGGCTGTGATCTGTATTTGTTTCCAAATTTAGTCAATCGCGGTCTCCACGCAAAACAGACGAATCGAATGGAAAAGAGAGGTCAGAGCAGGAGGAGTAACTAACCGGTTACCATGGCAGAAGAGAAATCATTGTCTTCGAGACTAGGAACTGGCAAAGACCCACTCACGGCGGATTCACCACCAGGGGCATCAACTTTTGGGGTCGGCGACGGGTAGCGGTAACGGATTTTCCAGAATGATTCCGGGCAGATTCAGGTCGAGATTAACGACCACAAACGAACGCCACAGACTTCAGATCCATGCATCAAGGTCTTCAAGCTGTATTAGAGCTTCCGGCGACAATGATATTCTCAACCAGAGAGCCTTCGAACAGTATGTGTTATCCTCCTACAGTCGGGTCAAATGGTTTCCTTGTTCTGGATGTCTGCCTGGGTTCTTCAATGAATCGGGGCAACGGCGGCAATGGAACATCTCAAAAGGAAAGTTTCTGATTCCGGGCTGACGGTTTCAATGACAATGAACGAAGTCGGGTTCAGATCCATGCAAGAAATCCCCAGCCTTTCGATGGAACCTCTGTGGACACTGGCAACGTGCTAACAGAGCATTACTGAAGAAGGCGTTGAATTTTGATCCTTAGGGTGGCTCCTGAACTGGGTTGGGTCATGGGGTGAGTGTGTGTTTTGTTTGTCTCTGCCGGGTCAGTTATCTGACCCAAGGCTTTGTCCAAAAAAAAAAAAAATATTGCGACTCAAATCAGAAAAAAAATTAAAAGAGTAATGTGAGTATGTGACAATTAAATTTTTGAGGATATCGACTTCGATCAAATTAGTCTTTAAACGATAAAAATTATTAAATAAGTTCTCAAAGATTGTAAATATTGGACACTATTTGTCCTTCCACAAATTCCTTATGTATACTGTTAACTTTAGTTGACATATCTAATTTGATTGAGTTATATCAGAGTACACAAATCGGAATTCAATTTCGGTTTAATTACTCTATAGGTCTCTATAGTTTTACCGAATTTTCAATTAGGTCCCTATACTTTTTTTTTTCAATTGGGTCCCTGTACCTTTTTTTTTCAATTAAGTCCCTGACGTCACTGTACCATTTGAGATAACATAATATTCTTCATAAAAAAGGAATATTCTTGGCAATTAGCTATAGAGGCTTGGTGAAATAATTTGAATTTTTCCCTAATACCCAAATAACCCCTTACATTTCATTCCTAAGAAAAAAAAGAAATACTAAGTTTTTCTTGTCTTCTCTGTCTCCTGCCTCCGTCAACGGCGTGTGTGTCTGCCATCGACTGCAACAGACGGTTGCTGGTGTCCCCTCCGTCGCCCTCTCTCTGCGCTGGGCCCTTGTGCGTTGTTGTTGTCAGAGGTCTTCTCCACGGTTTGTCCGGCCAAGGCGTCTTCCTTCCGCCGCAATGAAGGCCCTCACTTGGAGTCACCGTGCCGCACATTGTCGAGCCTCCGACCACGCCTCTGCTCCATCTCTTTGCAATCAAAGTTTCTGCAAGTAAGTGACAAAGAAAAAATCCTAATTTTTTCAGTGTTAAAAGTTGATATTTGTGTTATTTTTTTCAAAAAAAAATATGGCATTGTTTGACTGTTGTTGCTGTGATGGTGGTGCTTTAAATGGATTCGACTTCTATTTTTATTAAATGGATTTTACTTTTAATGGGAGATTTGTGAAAGTGTAATGTATGCTGATGGTTTCAACTTATGAAAGTCTGAACCTTTTTTTCAAATTATGTGATTGAATGGAGCTACTATGGCATTGGATGATAAATTTTGTTTATTCTTAAATGTTGATTGTTGTGGCTGTACTGATGTTACTTTAAATGGATTATGTTTCTGTTTTTAATACCTGTAGGGATGGGGGACTCAGATTTTGGTTGACAGGCCTTCAATTACAGGGACTCAATTGAAAAGAAAAAAAGTATAAAGACCTAATTGAAAATTCGATGAAACTATAAGACCTACAGAATAATTAAACCTTCAATTTCCCCAACATCTTTTATTGTAGCACAATAGAAATGTGAAAGTACTTAGATTCATAATCAAAAAAATTCTCCTCACTAAACTCATTGTGAGACCGAAATTTTTCCATGAAATGCTTTAACAAAAGGGTCATCCTCAACTTCCATTTGTGCATGATCAACTTTCTCATCATGAGGTGAGTTGTCATGTTATTGTGTTGTGTACACCTTGGCCTTCTTCCTTACTTTTCATGCATGGACCTCCTCCTCATCAGAATTACCGTCTTCAAATTTAGGTAGTAGAGCTTGTATAACTCATCTTCGACAATTTCATACCCACCATCATCAGTTTCATCATCAGAAATTGGAAGGTCACCAGATTCATCACATGCTATAACTAGGGTTTATTGTAAATAAAAGAGATGAGTTATGAAGCAACACACAATATAACAAAAAGCTACAACAATTCTCAGCGTCGCTCCAATTTTAAGAACTAATTTAAATATTTATTTAAAGAGTAAATTACTATTTTGGCCTATAAAAAATAAAAATGCTAACATTTTTGTCTATAAAAAAAATGAAATTATATTTATACCCATCAATAATTAGCTCTGTATGTTAAAACTACTTAACTGTTAGTTTGCCGTTAGTTCTATTAGTAATCCTTTTTATGTAGCACATCAAGGCATTACAAAGCAATTTTTGTTTAATTTGCATTAAAAATATAATTATTAAACATTATACACATAGATAATTTGTCCTTGGAAATTAGATAAGGATTTTGAATTGATGTGTTTCAAGAGCATAGGTAAAAGAGCTAAGTTGTCCATCTTTTTTATTGACCTCCACCATTTTCGTTCCTCATTTTTGTACTCTATAAAGAAAGTTAGTTGGAGACGTTGCGAGCCCACCATCTTGACTGGTATCGTTTCTTTGCTGCTGAGGAGATAGCTGTTGTTGGAACCTCTAGTTGTTTGTACTGCTTGTGTCAATTGTAGGTATGTAATTTTGTTTTTGTCTGATTCTACTCGTGTTATTGATTTCTCAATTTTGTATATAGGGTTATTGAAGTGTTTTGTTTTAAGATTTTTTTTATTGAGAAGAGACAATAGACTCTTTATGTGTGGTTTAGGTTATTTTGATGGATCTGTTTGTTGACTTGATTTTACTTTATTTTGCTTGCTTTGGTATTTTGTTTGAATTGATTATATTTGATCTGGTCACTATAACTCAGCAACTATAAGTTATAATTCGGCCGTTACAATTTGGTCCATTCTGTATTACTCGGTGATTGCCACCTATTATTCGGAGAGCAAGTCTTGATTCATTACCTATAACTTGGCCAATGAAACCTATACCTCAACCTAAAATTTACCTATAAATCAGAATTTGAATAAAATAAATAAAATGTGCCTATTTCAGTTAGAGAGAATCTCGACTATAACGGAACCATATGAACAAGTATAGAAGTGGTTACCAAAATACTAGGATCACGGAATAACCACCTATAGCATAATAACTCTATAAATACAAAACTCTAAGCACATAAAAGGTACGCTATTCACTCTAAATACCATCTTTATTATCTGGTACTTACTCTAACTTGAGCGTCGGAGTGCTTTTTGCAGTTACTCCTCCCTTTGGTGCTCATCTCGGCCGACGTATAGATCAACCATCATCTCGGAAGGAAGGCTCAATAGCTCGGCCATATTACTTGGACCAGAATATTTGGCTCCCACCGTGGGGCCAAAGAATTTAACTTTACCCCACCTCTGCTCTTATTTCTTTCTTTTTTTTTTCGCCTAGCTATCTCCCTCATTTTCGTTCATTTTGTAGGCATTTGACCAATGATAGAACCACAAAATCCAATCATCCCGATTTCCTCTCAGGAAAAACTAATAGCTATAAATGAGTCCCTTAAGGCTGAAACTCAAAGGGTGACCGAACTTTTGCAACAGAATAGTCGAGGTGATAAAGAAAACAGCAACACAACCCAATCATAAGTTGATCCCTTATAATCTAAGGCTGTGTTTGTTTCTGAGAACAGAACAAGACAAGACACTAAGAACAAGACATAAAAGATAGAGACACAAAATTTTGTGTTCTTATATCATGTTTGGTGATAAATTAGAATAAATTATAAAAAATTAACTAGAATGAAAGAAAAAATGAAAAATAAGTTGTGTCCCTTATTAGTGTCTCTGTGTCCTTCCTGTCAGGATGGACACAAAATACACTAATTCAGTGTCCCTGAACACATTGTCTCTATCCATGTCTCCTCTATCAAATACAATTTTGTGTCTTTGTGTCCTTGTCTCAGTGTCCTGTCTTTGTAAACAAACGCAGTCTAAAAAACACAAGATCCACCCACACCTCCTACCTACAATGGTCAATAGATAGCATGCATTTAATTGTTTCATGTCTAGCTCTTTTCATTTCGTTACATCTTTATAGTCCAAATACCATAAGTTCTATATTATAATAATGAAAATTGAAATTACGCTCAAACCATACCATCTACTTAATCATTGCAATTACTCATGGTACATCCTTACTTACAAATACAACGGCACATTTAACAATCAAATGAATCATAGAACTTTGCAACTCGGTAAACCCCGAATACGTAACTAACAAACATTCAAGTTATACCAATCAAATTATAGCTAATAATTAATAAAAAAAAACAAACACCAAAACCCTCGGTAGAAGTTCATCGTCAACTACTATCAAAAGCAAAATGCACTAATCAAACCTATTCGCATAAACCGAACATGCAACATCAGTTTTCCTTCACCGCCTCTGCCATCCCAGATATTGTCTTTTCTTTCTTCCTTCAAAAGCATTGCATTGGTAATCTTTTTCAGCTCATCATCATTATTTCTAGTCTTCGCATGTTTTAACTCCCGTGTCCGACCAATACTTAGGAATCTTGCACCCATTACCCACAAACCCAAAATACAAAATCATTGATAGACTGCAAATTTGAAAACCAACCACAACAAACACATCAATATCAACTAACACCTGGAGATAGTGATCGATACTGAGATCACCGATGCCTTTCACTTGTTGAATATCCTCGGTAGATTGAGCCACTTGATTGGCAAGACTACCAAATTGATAATGCTCGACCCACAATGAATCAGAATCTTCGTCACCATAGTAGCCATGTAGCAATTTCTGACTCTTCTAAATTGATAATGACTCTCCAACATTTTCTTCTTCAACTTTTCCTTTCATTTGCATAGAGTCCAGTTTTTCATGCCCAGACATATCAACCTTTTTTTCTTTCTTTCTTTTTAATATAATTGTTTTGGCCTTAGTACTCAGCTGCGTAAACTCCACTACTCCACTATCCTTTTCACGAATGGTGGTCAATCCTTCTCTTTCAGCAGCCTTTCTTTTCTTCACCCAGGCCTTAAGCCCGGCTAATGTTACATTAGACACCTTCTCACCTACAACAAAAACAACCCACATTTCAATTAATAACATTTTAGCAGTATGTATCTTCAATATTTATCTATTCACTACCACTCTATCAGATTTAATCTTTAACATCTCAAGCACACCCAACAATTTATTTGCCAAAATATACTCAACTAAAAAATCCACAATCAGATTGTCATCTACAATCATCCACATACCTGACTCGGTTACCAACACTAATATAGCGGAAACAGTTCACACAAATTTTTATCTAAGTAAAGAGAAATTATATCCATAAAGTTGGTATTATATTCAAATTTTTTAACCAATTTTAACAATTTTTTATAATATTTTTGAACAAATTTTCAAGTGACATATACATTATTTTTGCAATTTACATATTCTGGAAATGTTTGCTACTCAATTTTATTTATGCCTTATCTAGTATAATATCACAATATTTGATAATTTTTTATTCGCAATAAATTAAAAAAAATTATGATGTCTTTATAAGTAATTTGATTAGTGAAAAAATAAACATGATATAAAATATATCAATTTTTGCTATTATCTATTCTTTGCTGTTATGTTTTTGTACATGATCGATTTACCTTTATATCTATCATTATCAATTATTGAAAGCTAATAATTTTAGCCGAACTCTTGTTTAAAAGAAATAGAAGCAAAAATTGCATTAGCCATTGTTAAAATTTTGATAAAGCTTCAAACACTACAAGAAAATAGAGTTATTTTGACACTTTATTTTTTAACACTATAATTAAATGTCAAAATTAATATATATTTTTGACAAATATCACAAATGTCAAATTTTCTATATTTTTTTGACGAAAAATTTTACCGTAGAAAATTACTCCTCAATTTTGACATTCATTTGTTTTCAATTTACTCTACTATTTTTTTTCTTCTTTGAGCTCTGTTAATTTTGACATCACACTACTCTCAGTTTAGGATTATACTACTCATTCTTTATCTTCAAAATCTCAATTTATTCTTTAGTTTCAAGATCACATCTCATTCTTTGTTAAAATTTTTTGTTGAGAATATTTTATAGTCAATAAGTATCAAAATAAATAGTATTTTTGACAATTAATAAGTATCACAGAAAATATGTTCTCAAAATTTTCTAACAAATTATTTTTGACAGCCAATATTTATCAAAATAAGATTTAAATTTTTTTCACAATCGCTTATATGTTAAAAATACTATTTTTGACAAAACTTTTATTAACATATTTTCATAGTTAAAATAGTGTCAAAATTTGTTTTTTTTGATAAATTTTAATTTTCTTTTACACATTATAACCCTAAAAAATAATCTATATTGTTGTAGTGAAATCAAGGGCATGAACATCACTCACTGTAATGAAAGCATAGATGAAGATTCAAACTTGATTTTCTCCCAATTAAGGCCGGCACAATGAGCAAGATCCCGCAGCTCAATACAAATCTTTTCAAATTTTTCTAGTAATATCATCTAGTGTTATATAATTCTAGTTGCATATAATACATGCTCAACTTTCATGTTTTCATCAGAAATTGTGTTAGTACAATTTACAAGCATTTGATAAAAAAAATTGATTTTCTTATCTTTGGTACATGATCATCAAGAGTAAAATTATATAAGATCCAAATAATCAAATACGACTAATCTCATAATTTCAATGTGCTGGTTCAGAAACTTATCATCTATTCTATCCTTTTAGTAATAGTGAATTTTTTTATGTTCATTTTAAATTCATGTATTACTCATAAATAAGTATTTGCTTTATTCCCTATTTTACATTGCTTTGCTGTATTCACCACATTTATTCTTATGTCGATTCCTTTTTCTCTTCTTATGTTGCTGTCAATAAAAATTTCAAGCAACTTACAACGGTAACGACACTTTCTAATTAATTTTCAGCGAAACAACTTGTATACCTATTGACACGTTAATAAGATACATGTTTTCTTATTCTTTCTCAATTGTTTTTATTTATTATTGAAAACTTCTCTGTTTATTGTTTATATTGTTATTGTTAGTAATTATTATTTTGTTCTTCAACTGCATTTTAATTGCTCAATGCTCATATGTCTTATTCATGTTTTTTCCATTTTCTTTAATTATCTATTTTCGGAATGACGGAGCGTAGTTTTAACTGTAGCCAATAAATTTAAAATTTGCATTTATAATGTCAGCACAAATAGGGAATTCAAAATCGACTGGTGAAGGTATCTGATGTCATTAATTTGAATACATTATAACTTCTTTAAGATATCTATTCTACGTATCCAAATTGCTCCATTTTTACATAGTTTATCATTTTATATAATCAATCATTACAACAATCCGAGAACAAATTCATCTTTCAATCTAAGAGCAAACTCAGCCTTCAATCACTCATCGACAACTATAAGTCGTAATCATTTCCAATAAACTGGCAACTATAAGTCGGAGTCATCGCTAACAATTTGACCCTTATAAGTCGGAATCACTTCAAACAGACCGATAATTATAAGTCGAAATCAGTCCAAGCATACCGACACCTATAAGTCGGCGTCAGTCTAACAAACAATCTCGTTCAACAATATATTGGTATAAGCAACACCTTTCCTAATGACAATCTTGCCCAACTTTATTTTCAATATTATCAAGTTGATCTTGGGGGCTGATCCTCATATCTCTGAATTATAACACAACCGCATCTCTTCTATATCCTACAAGTTATAACTCAATTTTTATAAAAGCTCAACCTGCTTCTCTTAAAAATAAACAGGTCAAGCTTGGAGGCTATGATCTGGTTACTATAATTCGGCAACTACAAGCTATAATTCAGCCGTTGCAATTTGGTCCATTCCGTATTACTCGGTAATTGCCACTTGTTATTCGGAGAGCAAGTCTTGATCCATTACCTATAACTCGGCCAATAAAACCTATACCTCGGCCTAAAATTTACCTATAAATCAGAATTTGAATAAAATAAATAAAACGTGCCTATTTCAGTTAGAGAGAATCTCGGCTATAACGGAACCATATGAACACGTACAGAAGTGGTTATCAAAATACTAGGACCACGAAATAACCACCTATAGCATAATAACTCTATAAATACAAAACTCTAAGCACATAAAAGGTACGATATTCACTCTGAATACCATCTCTATTATCTGGTACTCACTCTAACTTGAGCGTCAAAGTATTTTTTGCAGATACTCCTCCCCTTGGTGCTCATCCCGGCCGGCGTATAGATCAACTATCATCCCGGAAGGAAGGCTCTATAGCTCGGCCAGATTACTTGGACTAGAACAACATTGAAAGAGATACATTACTCTTAATGTTAATTATATTGCATGTATGAGTGTCTGAGTTATGTGTTAAAACAGATTGTTTGTTTATTGTTTTGGACTTAAAATTGGTTCACAACATGCCCTATTTTCAGGATAATATTGGCCAACTTTTATATCTTGTATGACCTCATTCGACAAATTTTACATCTTGCATGTGTTATTACACAAAACCCATACAACATCAACCACAATCATATCATACAAACATTCTAAACACAAAAAGGCTAATGTCATTGCATTGAATTTTGATATCATACATAGAACAATATATAACTCATATCATTACTAGATACACATTATAAACAAAACTAAGCATCACAAGCAAAGAAACAGTCAAAATCCACACCTTAAGTCTCGCAACTTCAGCTTCAAACTTTCTTATCTACGTGAGCATCTTGAGCTCGGGATTAGCCTCATAAGCATCTTAACGCATCTTTCTTTCAGATAAATTTATTTTAAAATCTTTCTATTGTCTTTCAATTTTGGCACCCACAATAAATAGTTGCAGTTTAACGTCTACCAAAGACAAAAAAAAAAAAGAAACTTCAGAGGCATATTCACTTGGAATAGAATAAAGTGTACAAGAATTTATCTACAATTGAGGACAGTAGATAAATCACCTCTTAAAATTCATTCGACATTCTAAAACGCAGCAGCACCACATCTAAGATCCAATCCACAAAAGCATCTCTCATCGAATATCTTATCTTGCTTTTTCTTTAAAATTGAACTCTCAGATCTAATGTAACTCCCATTTGAAATTGGGATAAATAGTCTTCGTCTTTGCATTTGATTGTGTGCGTAGAATTTTTAAAGTAAGATTTCTAATTAGAATGAATTTTTGGGGAATGTTTTAAAATTAAAAAAATGAGTTTTAGAGTGGCTTATAATGGTCACACTGCTGAGCATGCCATACACATAATGATTACATTTGTCACATAATGTCTTAACGTGTCACATAAAAAGGATTATTAATGGAATTAATGTCAGTCTAACTATTGAGTAATTTTGACACACCAAATCCATCATTAAGGTAGCGTTTGTTTTCGGAGACAGGACACGGAGACATGGACAGCACATTCTTAAAATGCGTTTGGAAGTAAAGACATGGACACTGAACATATTGTCTCCGGGACAGTTTTTTATACTTTCGTGTCCACTCTTTTACGAAGGACAATGATGGACACGGAATTTGGAAGAGGGACATGGACTGTTTTTATGAATTTTTTTCTTTTTTGTCCATGGTGCTATTTTTTATTATTCCACTGTTACCCCCTTCTTATTTTTCCTATTTTGCGTTGTTCTCAGAAAGTACTTTTTTTACTCCTGCTTTTTTTTATCTCTACGTTCTTTTTCTTTCTCTTTTTTTCTCAGGTACTCTCTCCTTTTTATAAAAAATTTTATTGGACTGGATAATTTCTTTTTTTCTTATCATTTTTACTTCAACATCATTTTAACCTTATATTATATTATTTGATTTGTAATAAAAATAATAACAAAAATAATTAGTCTGAAAACTTTTAAAAGATAAATATTATAAAGGTAAAATTGATATTTTAAAATGCTAAAAAATAATTTATAAATAGTAATTGATTTTATATAATTTAAAGAAAAATTAATTTTTTGAAAAGAAAAATAAAATTTTAGATAATTTTTTTTTTAAATAAAAATAGATTTTTATGTGCAAAAATTAATTTTTTTCCATTTAAAAATGGATTCTTTTTTAAAACTGATTTTGTATTTAAAATTAATTTGGCTTATTAACCTAAATGAAATTTTTTATTAATCAAATTCAGATTTTTTTTGTTAATATTAACCATATGTATTCCTACATATTAATAATAAATTAAAAAAAATAATTATATTTATAAATTTATTTTAATATAAATACTATTATATAATTTTTTATTAAAATTTTTGACTGTTTCAAATATTTTTTTCAAGTTTCTACTGTCTGTACTCCTACGTACACTCATTATTTATTAAATTAGTTTATACTAAAAAATTTGGAATCACATGGCTATTTTAGTCATTTTATATAATATTTTAGTCTTGTCCATGTGTATCCAAACATAATACTGGACATTACATTAGTGTCATATCCATCGTATCCAAACACGATACACAAAACATCATTTTTAATGTCTCTGTCCTATTGTCTTTGTCTCAGTGTCCTGTTCTGTCGTGTCTCTACAAACAAACGCTACCTAATAGATATAATTTCAATTTTTTTCATGAAGTTATTGACATCTTCAATTTTCAGACATAAACAGTAGTTTACTCTTACTTAAAAAACTCAATTCAAATTAGTTTATACTCAAATACTTCGGTCAATGACACTATATCTCGGAATCAAAATTTAAATATTAAAAACTTCCTAAAGAAGAAATCGTTACAAAGCACTTCTATAGCATCCGTGTATATCTCGGCCATACAAACAGTCAGTTCGGATAACTACCAAGTGGACCACGACCAAATCAAAAAGATCCAGTATAATTCAGTTCTCGTCGAGCTATAATAAATAGGGCCATCATAGCTATAGAGAGCATTGGATACAAAAGCTAATAAAAAAATAACATAATGCTTCATATCCATATAAAAAATCTATCCAAGTCATTCAAGCACTTTTTTGTTAACGCGCCTCCCCTATCCCCCAAGTTATGTAAAATACATGCGTGCCCTCGCTCTCCCTCCTATCAACATAACAGATTTACGTAAACCTCTTCTTCAATGTAAACATTTTCTTCTTCTTCTTCTTCTTCTTCTCTTCTTCAACGTTAACGATTTGTATTATAATTTTTGGATCTTATCTCTGTTGTTCGTCGTTCTTATTCTTTTTTCTTCTCTTCTGCTCGTTGTTTTTCTCTGTTGCTCGTCCTTCTTCATCATATTCTTCTTCGTTTTCTTCTTCGATTTTGTGGATTTATCTTCTTTGTTTTCAGATTTTAATATTTTATCAAAATAATGAATGGTTTAACTTCAAATTAGTTGAATGAGAGCGTTTTAGATTATTCTTTTGAAACGAATCAAACGGACGATGTTTGGATTTTTTTTAATCGAATTGAATAGAATGCAATTGTTAAATTGAATTGAATTAAATGTACGCATGTGTTCTGAATTGAATTGAATTGAATTGAATTGATAATCTCTCAATTGAAGACACAGGTGTTTTGAATTTATATAATGGATAATGTTTTGTTCATTTACTACTATACAATTGTTTCACCATAATAACGTGTTCGATTTATTCTGTAGAAAGCTGTTTGAATTTGATTTTATATAATGGATAATGTTCCATCATTTAGTACTATACAATTGTTTCACCTTAATAACATGTTCGGTTCATTATGCAGAAAGTTGTTTGAATTTGATTTTATATAATGGATAATGTTCCATTCATTTAGTACTATACAATTATTTTACCATAGTAACGTGTTTGGTTCATTATGCAGAAAGCTGTTTGAATTTGATTTTATATAATAGATAATGTTCTATTCATTTAGTACTATACAATTGTTTCACCATAATAACATGTTCGGTTCATTCTGCAGACCAGGTGTATTGTGGATGAACAATTTGTCCCAAATATCAGGATGATTTTCAAGACACTAGAAGAAGCCAGAAAGTTCTACAAAAATTATTTCAAAGAGTTTAGGAGTTTCTAAAACTAAATATTGATAGCAATATTTTTTTAAATTTATCTCTCTGATATATTGATATATGCACTTTTTTTAGTTCACCCTGTGTATTAATTTCGGTTCATTTGTTTTTTTGGGGATCTTAATGTTTGATAAATACTCTGATTCCATTCATGATCAACCTGGCACAAAACAGCAGTCAGACAGTTATAACATATATATATATATATATATATATATATATATATATATATATATATATATATATATTAACATCTCAGATCAACAGGACAAGGACTAATCCATCTTGAATAAGATATATACATTTAACATCAAATTTTCAATAACATTTACATTAATATTCACATATATACATTGTTTAGTTTTTTAAACAAGTTAAACAAAATAGCGTTAATTACAATCAGTCAAACAAAGTATATCCTATTTACTATCTATATCCCGAGAAGTGAATTTACAATAAGGGCTGGAGAGGGCAGCAGATGTTTTTGGGAGTCTTATTTCTTCAGATGCCCAAATCACTTGATCTCTGATTTTGTTCAGTTTGTGTAACAAAATATTTGGATCATATTCGAGCCTGAAGCCAAAAAAATTTGGTCAATACTTTACTCAATACACCGACAAGCACAATCATGCATATTTTAATAAAGTGAATCAAAATGGCCAACCCAACTGAACCGAACACCATTTATGTGCTAAATAAAACGTGATAAACATCCAATCATCAAGAAAAACTTTTCTGCATGGAAAAGAACTCAACTAAACACATAACAATCAGATGAATCAAATGACAAACACCAGTGAACCAAACACCAATCATGTGCTGAATAAAACGTGATAAACATTCAGTCATCAAGGAAATCATTTCTGCATGCAAAAGGACTCAACTAAACACACTAATAATAAAATGAATTAAAATAACCAACTCCACTAACATGAATTTCATTGATACATTCAATCAGCAAGAAAAACATTTCTGCATGCAAAAGAACTCAACTGAACGCACTAACAATAAGGTGAATCAAATGACAAACACCTGTGAATCAAACACCGATCATGTGCTGAATATAATGTGACAAACATTCAATCATCAAGTAAATCGTTTATGCATGCAAGAGAACTCAACTAAACGCACTAACAACCAGGTGAATCAAATGACAAACACTAGTGAACCAAACACCAATCATGTGCTGAAAAAACGTGATAAATATTCAATCATCAAGTAACTTATTTCTGCATGCAAAATGACTCAACTAAACACACTAACAATCAAATGAATGAAAATAAGCAACTCCACTGAACAGAAAGAAAATAAGAACGCATTTCCATTCCTATGCCCTAGTTATGCTAAAAAAATAGAATCATATTAAATCAATCTATTAAACGAAGTAACTCAATTCAGTAAACCTAAAATGCAATTAAGAGAAATGCGAGATTGCAAGATTTTAAATGAACAGTAATTTTTATCATACCTTTCGCAGTCTCTGTTCTTGTTTTCGTTCGTTTTTTCTTTTTCCTTTCGAAATTTTCTCGCGATTCTTTTTCAATAGGGATTTTCGCAGAGAACATGAGTGAAGTTTGAGAGATTTTGAGAGAGATTCGAAATTCTCCAGTAGCGGTTTCAATATTGAAGAAGGAACGATGTTTCATATTCAAGGCGCGAATGAATATGTTAACATTTCGGTGCTCTGAGCGATGTATACACGCTCATTTAATGGTATTAGATTATTTTTGTATTGGATCAGCTTAGATGAACTTGGATGAAAAAATATATAAATATGTAATGTGAGCTAAAAAAATAATAGTTTTTACTTTCTACAAGTCGGTGTGGTTGAACTATTCCTCGAAGAGCAGTTCTAGACAGGAACACAACTCAAATTACTCGAGTCTCAAACCCAATAGGTTCAGATTTCCCCGCAAACAAGCTTGTCTGATTACGCACGCAAGATGCGCCGCGAACATTCGGAATGGCTGCTTGACCCGGTGGGAGACAGAGAAGAGGGTAAAAGAAAACTCCTAAACCTATCAAACTAAGTTTGTTTACTATGAACGGAACCATATCCATATGACCATATGGTCCAATATTCTGTAGGGACAAGTTCGAACCCACATCCATCTTGTATTTCAACTTACACATCACTTGCGTGTCGGTGTTGCTCACTCTGACTGACTTCACTGCACGCAAACCCATCACATGTAACTTCTCTTCCCTTCTTCCCTCTACATATAGTGCAAACAATGTTCAATCTCGCATCACCTCTCAAGTCTCAACCACTCTTGTTCCCATTGACCTCCAAATCCACCATCATCATGACGTCATCCAATCCTTCTCCGCCTCCGATCACCGTTTTCGCCTCGACCACTCCGGATTACGACCGTGCCAAAGCCGTCAAACAATTCGATGAAACCAAGCACGGAGTCAAGGGCCTCGTCGACTCGGGCGTCCAAAAACTCCCACCGTTCTTCGTTCACCCACCCGAAACCCTATCGGACCTCAAACCCCGACCCGGTTCCGAATCAGAGGTCCCCACGGTGGACTTCTCCGCCGTGGAAACTTCCCGCGCCGCCGTAGTGGACCAAATCCGGCGCGCCGCGAGCACAATCGGGTTCTTCCAGGTGATCAATCACGGCATCCCGCCGGAGCTTCTCGAGCGAACCGTCGCCGCCATGAAAAAGTTCCACGAGCAACCAGCGGAGGAGAGGGCGCGGGTGTACCGTAGGGAAATGGGGACGGGTGTATCGTACATATCGAACGTGGACTTGTATAACTCGAAGGCTGCCAGCTGGCGTGACACACTGCAGATTAGGATGGGGCCAATCGCAGCGGATCCAGAGGAGATTCCTGAGGTGTGTAGGGAAGAGGTGAGGGCGTGGGATAAGGAGGCGGTTAGAGTTGGGGAGTTAGTTATTGGTTTGTTGAGTGAGGGGTTGGGATTGGGTGCGGAGAAGTTACCGGAGATGGGTTTGGTTCAAGGGAGAGTGATGGTTGGTCATTATTACCCTCCTTGTCCTGAGCCTGATCTGACGGTGGGACTCACTTCTCATGCAGACCCAGGGGCTCTTACTGTGGTCTTGCAGGACCACGTTGGTGGGTTGCAGGTTAGAAGCAAAGATGGCTGGGTTGATGTGAAGCCTGTTCCGGGAGCTTTGGTTTTCAATATTGGAGATTTGCTTCAGGTTAGAACTCCAATACCCTCTGTTTATATTTTTCAAACAAATGATGCCATCCTTCTAAAGAAATTTATTTTGGTTCTTTTCTGAAAACCAGATTGAATTGAGTATATTTGCATGGGAAAATACCGGAAACTAACTTTTAGGGCTTCAATATTAGCTGACTTTTATTTTATTTTATGAGTTTAGAATTTATGATTTAAGATTTTGTTAAGTATTTATGATTTAGATTGTAAAATTTAAGATAAATAAATAATTTAAAAAAAATGACTTGGCTAAACAAAATTCACTATCTAACATTACTTATTCTCTTCTTAATCATAGCAAATACATTAGGCTTAGATACATATAGGTTGAAAATTTGTTAAGGGCAGGGCTAGACATAAAAAATTTCAAATGCCTTATAGTCCACGGAAGTTCTGTTTTTCGTATAAGGACCTAGAACTTTGATGCGGACAAAAATGTGATAGTTGTGATATATTTATGCTGCATTTGGAGGTGAGATTGAGACTCTTGAGAGACAGAGACCAGAATTCAGTTTTTGTATTGTTTTGATGTAAAATGTATTGGACTAAGTTATGTTTCAATGTGTTTGGTTTAAGATAAATATAGTCATTAAAGAATAGATTTGAAATTTGAAAAATTAAATGAGAGTAATTCTAGAAAAAAAAATATTATAAAAGTTTCTGTCTCTATCTCTAAGGTTATGTTTATTTCATGGGACTAGAATTGAGATGGTGGGATTGGGATTGAGTATTGTGTTTAGGGATAGAGATTAGAACTAAAATTTCAACTTCGAGACACAAAATTTCAGTCAATACCTCCACAAAGTAGAGACAGTGAGACACAGCCTTAATGTTTTTATTAGTTAAGCAATATTACTTCAAAAAATAGCCAAAAAGAATACTTTTTGAAAATCTTCTCATCAGAGCCACTTGCACAATATTTAGATTCTCTGATAACAAAGTTAAATGGACTATCGGATTAGCCAATGGACTGATGTTGTAAAATTTGATCACATATTTTTGCGTTCATTTTGAAATATCTCAATGCTCTTCAATTCTTGCATTCCTTGTTACCTGGATTTCTAATCTAATATCCATTACTTTGGCTCTCAGATAATTTCTAACGAGGAATATAAGAGTGCTGATCATCGGGTATTAGCAAATTGCTCAAAAGATCCTCGAGTGTCAATTGCTATTTTCTTCAATCCGGGTGAGAGGGAGAAAACCTTTGGACCTTTGCCGGAGCTAACATCAGCAGAGAAACCACCTCTTTATAGAAACTTCACGTTCAATGAATTTATGACAAGGTTCTTCAAGAAAGAGTTGGACGGTAAATCATTGACAAATTTCTTCAGGCAGTGATGTAGATAGCACTTGTATATATAGATTATAAGAATACTATTGTCTTCATATTTCACCAGTGTATTAATAGTCACGTGTTTCTTATTCACTACTTTTTATAAATTGTGTGAATGAAGACAAGAAACTTCACAAGAGGGTGGTCCTAACACAACTTCTTCGAATATAGTTTAGCCTGTGTAACTTGATACTGAAGAAGGACTACTCATAAAATTAAATTGAAGTTTTGATGAGGAGGTCGTTTTTTATCTATCTATACTCTCATGCATACACAACATAAAAAATTAAAGGGAGCTGCCGTGGTGCTGAAAGAAAGATCCTTCCCCAGCTGCGAAGAGTGCATGTCACTTGGTGGAGGTAACATGATAAAGAAATAAACAATAAACGAAGAGTGCATGTCACTTGGTGGAGGTAACATGATAAAGAAATAAACAATAAACAAAAAGATGAGGATTTAAATTGAATAAAAAGATAAATTAAAATTGAAAATAGAAATTGTTCCGGGGCTTACCTCGAACCGGACGGTGGTTGGACTTGTTTGAGGTCCAAGCGCTGGAGGAGTGTGGTCTCCGACTTGGTTTACGTCTGGGAGCCGCCTCCGAGTTGTGTGTTCCAAGAGATGGGGGTGGTACCTGCAAAGACACTCCGATGCCTAAGTCAGCATGGAGTTAAGCAGGTTTAGAATGTATTGAAACCTGGAGATACCTGAGGGGTGTTAGTGTATTTATAGTGGTGAGCCAATAACCACCGTTGGAGTAGTGCCATATCTTTAGGGTGGTAACCGTCCCGTTATCTTAGGGAGGTTAAGATATGGCTTGGTGAAGCGGTTAGAGAGATTTTAGAGGCGGTTACTCATTTGAATGAGTGTTTATCTGCCAGCTAATCTCGTGCCCGACTTCTTTAGGACAGATCGTAGTCAACACCGACTTCTTGACGCCAGGTCGGTGCGTAGTAAGGCTAAGCCTTTTCTTTTGGACCTGGACCTTTATTATTGGGCCAGGGTATGAACAGTGCCCCTACTTGAGCCCAAGATCTCTTTAGGGGCTTGGATTCAAATATTTAACTCGGGTTTGTAGTCGACTTTCTTGGAGAAAACACGGGTTTTTAAACCGACGTGATTTTCGCGACCTTTTGTTTCTGACAGTTACGTCTATTCAAGCGTCGTGTCCGTTAGGGACGCACTTAGGGATTGATGGCTTCGGTAACGGTGCACTCTCATTAATGACTGCTCCGTTTTTACCATTATGCCCCTTAGCATGTTTATAAATACTTTCCCTCTCTTTCATTTTTCCGTTTCTGCGATCTTTCAAAATTCTTCTTTCTTCGTTCGTGCTGCATTCTTGCGTTTGGAGACTTCTGCTTCTTCCAACCTTCACTTTTGGATAAATGTTAGCTTTTCTTCTTTCATGACATGCTTTGTGTTTGCATGCCTTTATTTTGTGGGTAGATAGGTTGGTTTGTAAATTTTGACTCCGTATCTCCTCCCTTTAGAGACCGTGTTTTTTGATTTTTCTTTTCTTTTTCCTTTTGTAGGTTTTTGTCACCTTTTATAAGAAAAAAGAAATGGCTTCCGTAGATGTTCTTTCTCAGTGGGTTGATGTCACAGTCCTAGGGGAGGAACCCTTGGTCGACGCTGAGTTTATTACTCATCTTCGTACTCACCACAGGATTTGTACTTCGGAGGAGGACGAGCCAAAATTGAGTTGGTGATCCCGGGTCCGGAAGACCGGGTTTGTTTTGGGAGGGCCAATGAGGCGGCCCCTCATTTTTTCTTTATGTATGAATGTATGATCACCCGTCTGGGTGTTTTTCTTCCTTTTTCGGATTTTGAAATATCTGTTTTGCACCACTGTCGAGTTGCCCCTACCCAACTTCACCCCAATTCCTGGGATTTTCTGAAAATTTATCAATTTGTTAGTCACGCTTTGGACTTTCCGACCTCTTTGAGGATTTTCTTTTTTCTTTTTCACATGACTAAGCCCTTTAGTGGGCTAAATAATAAGCAGCAATGGGTGTCTTTCCGAACCATTCAAGGTCGGAGAATTTTCACCCTTTTTGATGAATCCTTTCACGACTTCAAAAATTATTTTTTCAAAGTGCAAGCTGTAGAGGGTCACCACCCATTTTTCCTGGATGAGAATTCTTCCCCTCGTTTTTCCCTTTATTGGTTGGAGGCTTCCCCTTGTGAAAAGTATGGTCTGGATGACCTGGACGAGGTGGAGGCGGCCATTGTGGGATTTTTCCGAGAAGTGTGGGGGAGGGCCCCATACTTGGACACTAGGAAATTCCTCCAGGGATCGCCGACCTTTGTTCGGTCGCAACTAGGTAGTATATGCATTTCTTATTTCCGACTTGTATCTACCGACTTTCGGTTTTCCGATTTGTAATTTTTGCTAATTGTTTCTTTTGCAGACATGGCAAGGAAAAATGCTCAGGAATCTTACCAGAGAGTTCAGGAGGCTAAAGCAAAGTCCCGGGCCAGGGCTGGTGGTGCCAGGGCGATCATCTCTCCTCCTCCTCCTCCTCCTCCTCCTCCCCAGAACGTGGGGACTCCCTCTCAGCCCATTGTGATTTCTTCTTCAACCTTATCTCGGCCACTCCCCTCCGCCCGACTTCTTCCTGAGCCAGAGAAGAAGAAGCGCAAGACTTTAGAGTCTGGCTCTTCTTTTGATGGTGGGGTTAAGGCGGATGCTCTTGCATTCGTCCGAAAGAACATCTATCCTCATATAAGTATGGATGATGTTTCTGTTCGAAACCACCTCACCATTCTGGCTGAGGAGAGTTTTAGGGCGGCGGGTGTTTGTGGCAAGCTTTTGGATATTTTTGAGAAGACTCCTCTCAGCTCTTTGGGGGTAACCTCGAAGGTTGAGGAGCTGGAGGGGAGGCTTCTTTCTTACCAGGAGCATGAGAGGGAGTTGAAGGAGGAGGTCGCCAAGCTGAGGGCGGAGAGAGATAACCTTCGGGAGAAGGAGAGCAAGCTGCGGGCCCAATGCAACATGGAGGCAAGTTTGAGGAAGACAGCACAGGAGAGCTATCAAAGTTTATTTCAAGATCTTGTGTCTGTGAAGAAGGATTTGCTGAACTCTCGAAATGCGTACGCCGAGTTGGAGGACTCTATCGCTGATGGTGCCGAGGAGTCTTGGGGGATTTTCCTGGAGCAAGTCAGAGTTATCGCTCCCGACTTGGATCTTTCTCCTTTACATCCTGATAAAGTTGTTATTGATGGTGCTATCGTGGATCCTCCTGTCCCCGTGATTGTTTCCGAGTCAGAATTGAAGACTCGGGGGCAGAGGATCATTGAGTCCCCTCCTCGTTCTAAGGACGCTTCGAGTTCTTCAGTTGTTCCTCCGACTTCCACTTCATCTCCTGTTGATGCCTCTCTTTCCGGTCCTGGTGGCACTCCTCCTGACTCTGGTAATGGTGACCCATCTACTCTTCTGCAGAAATAATTTTTTATGGCTATATGGGGGCTCGGCCTGTGAGTCCCCCCTTTTTTAAACTCTTTATATGTTGTTTGGTGATGTTTGAACAATTTCTTTTGGCCTTTTAAGGCCGTAAACAAAATATTTTAGCAAGTGCCCTTTTTGAATAAGGGTTTTTTAAATTAACGTAATAAATACCCTTTTTTGGATAAGGGTTTAAGTTACCTTATGCGTGTATGCTTTTCTGATTTTTCAAAGTCCCCTTGATCTTTTTCCGAAAACCTTTCCCCTTGGCTCGTCTGTTTTTCCAAGCCTTTTTGTTTAAGGGCTTTTTTAGGCAGCCTTTAAACTTTTTCCTAGGTTTTTCAATCTCTTTTTTGTTATTCCTTATGCCCAACCACGTTTTATTGGGTTTTATGACTTAGGTTATTTTTGCGATGCGTTTTTATTCTGCTCGGTTTTTCACTCCGACTTCTGAGTCGAAGTGTTTTCGAGCTTTTCTACTCGGAGTTTTGTTTCGACTTACGAGTCGAGTTGTTTCCGAGTTGTTTACGATCGGCTTATATAACCTCTTTACACCGACTTGTACCTCGTCGTTTTATCCTCTATTCATGGGATTTTCACGTTTTATCGAGCTTAAGTCGGCGCGTTTCGTAGAAAGACTTAGAAAAATAGAAAGGAGTTTATAAGAGATATTATAGATGAGGAAAAAGATCTTTATTAATTGGGGAGGTACCTTCTTGCTACTAAGGGTTTTAATAGCCTATTTTCCCTTAGCCTCTACTATGATGCCTCGTTAAAAACCCTTCTCCAGAAAAAACCCTTTAATTTTGGGAAAAAATCATGGAGTTGGGAAAAGAGTACATCAGGGAGTAGAGTTCGCTTTTAACTGTAGTACCTTTTCATATTACAAGCATGCCACGACCTTGGGAACTCAGTGCCGTTCAGGTCGGTTACTTTATAATAACCTTTTCCTAAAACTTCATTGACTTTGTATGGTCCCTTTCAATTTGCGGCGAGCTTTCCTTCTCCTGATTTGTTGACTCCGATGTCGTTTCTGATTAAGACCAAGTCATCCGGGGCAAATGTTCTTCGAATGACTTTTTTGTTGTATCTTGTAGTCATCCTTTGTTTCAATGCCGCTTCTCTTATCTGGGCATCTTCTCGGACTTCGGGGAGCAAGTCGAGCTCCTCTTTGTGTCCCCGTATGTTTCCGACCTCGTCATGGAGAATTACCCTTGGGCTCTGCTCATTGATTTCTATTGGTATCATGGCTTCTACGCCATAAACTAGTCGAAAAGGTGTTTCTCCCGTGGCGGATTGGGGGGTTGTCCTATAAGCCCATAGCACTTGAGGGAGCTCTTCAGCCCAAGCTCCTTTTGCTTCCTGCAATCTCTTCTTTAGCCTTGCCAGTATGACTTTGTTGGCTGCCTCGGCTTGCCCATTGGCTTGTGGAGCTCCACCGAGGTAAACTGATGTTTGATTTTCATACTAGCTACTAAGCTTCTGAAGGTAGCGTCGGTGAATTGGGTTCCATTATCCGTAGTAATGGAGTGAGGTATCCCATATCTTGTGATGATATTTTTGTAGAGGAACCTCCGACTTCTTTGAGCGGTGATGGTGGCCAATGGTTCTGCTTCTATCCACTTTGTGAAGTAATCTATTCCCACGATCAGGTATTTGACTTGTCTTTGCGCTTGGGGAAAAGGACCTAACAAATCCATTCCCCATTTTGCAAAGGGCCATGGAGAAGTGATACTGATGAGCTCTTCTGGTGGAGCCACGTGGAAATTTGCATGCATCTGACATGGTTGACACTTTTTTACAAATTCTGTGGCATCTTTCTGCAAGGTCGGCCAGTAGAATCCAGCTCGAATTACTTTTCTGGCTAGTGACCTTGCTCCGAGATGGTTTCCGCAGATCCCACTATGTACTTCCTCCAATACCTCGGGGGTTCTTGAGGTCGGTACGCACTTTAACAAAGGTGTTGATATCCCCCTTCTGTAGAAGACATTTCTCACCAAGGTGTAGTGTTGTGCTTCCCTTCGGATCTTTTTAGCTTCTTTCTCCTCTTTAGGGAGGATGTCGAATTTCATGTATTCGACTAAGGGGTTCATCCATCCGAGGTTTAGACCGGCTACCTCAAGTACTTCTTGTTTGTCTTCTATTTTTGCTACTGATGGTTCCTTGAGGGTTTCTTGAATCAGGCTTCTGTTGTTCCCTCCCGATTTGGTACTTGCTAATTTGGACAGGGCGTCTGCTCTGCTGTTTAAATCCCGAGTTGTGTGTTTAACCTCGGTTTCTACAAAATGCCCAAGGTGTTCCAGAGTTTTGTCCAAGTACCTCTTCATGTTTGGGTCCTTTGCCTGATACTCTCCACTTATCTGGGAGGTCACCACCTATGAGTCGCTGTATATCATCACCTTTGTAGCACCGACTTCTTCTGTCAGCTTTAATCCAGCGATCATGGCTTCATATTCTGCTTGATTATTTGAAGCTGGGAATTCAAATTTTAGGGAAACCTCTATCTGGGTTCCTCTTTCATCTACCAATATTATGCATGCGCCGCTTCCTGTTTTATTGGAGGATCCGTCTACATAGAGTTCCCATGTAGTCGGTTTTTCTTCCTGATCCCCTGCGTATTCTGCAATGAAGTCGGCGAGGCACTGGGCTTTAATTGCTGTCCGAGTTTCATATCTTAAGTCGAACTCGGAGAGCTCTATTACCCATTGAACCATTCTCCCTGCAACATCCGTCTTTTGGAGGATTTGCTTCATGGGTTGGTTCGTACGGACTCTTATTGTGTGGGCCTGAAAGTAAGGTCGTAGCCTTCGTGAGGCTATTACTAAGGAGTATGCAAACTTCTCTAGTTTGTGGTACATTAGCTCAGGGCCCTGTAGGACTTTGCTGATGAAATAAACTGGATGTTGTCCGACCTCGTCTTCTTTTATTAGGGCTGATGAAACAGCTTTGTCCGCTACGGATAAGTACAGAACGAGGTCTCTTCCAGATGCTGGTCGAGTCAGGATAGGAGGTTGGCTTAAAAACTTTTTGAACTCTTGGAACGCCTCCTCGCATTCCGGAGTCCATTCAAACTGACATCCCTTTCTCAATAAGGAGAACAGAGGAAGGGATTTTAGTGCCGATCCTGCCAAAAATCTGGAGAGGGCTGCAAGTCGGCCATTGAGCTGCTGGACTTCTCTCACACAAGTCGGACTTTTCATTTCTAGGATGGCTCTACACTTATCGGGATTGGCTTCAATCCCTCTTTGTGTTAGCATAAACCCTAGAAACTTCCCTGCCTCCACCGCGAAGGCGCACTTTGCGGGATTTAGTCTCATCCCGTGCAGCCTTATGGTGTCAAAGACTTGTGAGAGGTTTCTCAAGAGGTCTGCCTCCTTCTTGGTTTTTACTAGCATGTCGTCGACGTATACTTCCATTAGGGTCCCCAAGTGAGGGGAAAACACTTTATTCATCAACCTTTGGTATGTAGCTCCTGCATTCTTCAATCTGAATGGCATGACTACATAGCAGAAATTAGCTCTGGGTGTGATGAATGATGTTTTTTCCTGGTCTGGCTCGTACATCGGGATTTGATTATATCCCGAGTAAGCATCCATAAATGATAAGTATTGGTACCCCGAGCTGGAATCCACTAGGGTATCAATACTTGGTAGGGGATAAGGGTCCTTGGGACATGCCTTATTTAAGTCGGTATAGTCGACACACATTCTCCATTTGCCATTCTGTTTTTTGACTAGCACTATATTGGCTAGCCATGTTGGGTACTTGACTTCTCTGATGAAGCCAGCTTCCAGGAGCACCTGCACTTGCTCTTCTACTATTAGGGTTCGTTCTGGGCCAAGCTTGCGTCTTCTTTGTTGTACAGGTCGGGATCCTGGATAAACCGAGAGCTTGTGGGACATGAGTTCCGGGTCTATCCCTGGCATGTCAGAGGCCTTCCAGGCGAAGAGGTCGGAATTATCTCTTAGGAGCTTGGTCAATTCTTGTTTTAGGGTTTTCTCTAGGTTGGCTCCTATATGAGTATTTTTTCCTTCCTCTTTGCCGATCTGTACCTCTTCGGTTTTTCCTCCTGGTTGTGGTCGCAGCTCTTCTCTGGCCCTTGCGCCACCGAGCTCTATTGTGTGAACTTCTCTACCCTTTCCTCTCAGATTTAGGCTTTCGTTGTAGCATTTCCTTACCAATTTTTGGTCTCCCCTTACCGTTGCTATTCCCGCTGAGGTCGGAAATTTCATGCAGAGGTGGGGAGTGGATACCACTGCTCCGAGCCGATTAAGGGTAGCTCTGCCGATTAAAGCATTATATGCTGACCCCACATCAATGACTATGAAGTCTATACTCAGAGTCTTTGATTTTTCCCCTTTTCCAAAAGTGGTGTGAAGGGGCAAAAATCATAGTGGTTTTATTGGCGTATCTCCTAATCCATATAGGGTGTCGGGGTAGGCTCTTAATTCTTTCTCATCTAACCCTAGCTTGTCGAAAGCGGGCTTAAAAAGAATGTCCGCCGAGCTTCCTTGGTCTACTAGGGTTCTGTGGAGATGGGCATTTGCTAGGATCATAGTTATTACTACTGGATCATCGTGTCCAGGGATTATTCCTTGCCCATCTTCTTTTGTGAATGATATGGTAGGGAGGTCGGGTGACTCTTGCCCGACCTGGTAGACTCTTTTGAGATGTCTCTTGCGAGAGGATTTGGTGAGTCCCCCTCCCGCGAACCCTCCTGAGATCATATGGATATGTCTCTCTGGTGTTTGCGGTGGTAGGTCTCTTCTATCCATATCGTCTCGCTTTCTCTTTCCATGACCGTCCGACCTTTCTATGAGATATCTATCAAGCCGACCTTCTCTGGCCAGCTTTTCTATCACATTTTTGAGATCGTAACAGTCGTTTGTGGAGTGACCATATATTTTATGGTACTCGCAGTAATCGCTGCGGCTCCCCCCTTTTTTATTTTTAATGGGTCTAGGGGGTGGCAGTCTCTCAGTATTGCAAATCTCTCTGTATACATCCACTATAGAAACTTTCAGAGGAGTATAAGAGTGATATTTTCTTGGCCTTTCGAGACCGAGTTCTTCCTTTTTCTTGGTTTCCCTCTCCCTCTCTTTTGTTGAGGGAGGGGGCCCAGGTCGCCAACTCAGGTCTCTTAACTTGGCGTTTTCCTCCATATTGATGTACTTTTTAGTTCTTTCCTGTACATTACTTAGAGAAACGGGATGTCTTTTAGATATGGACTGCGAGAAGGGACCTTCTCTGAGTCCATTGACTAATCCCATTATGACTGCCTCTGTGGGCAGGTCTTGAATCTCCAAACATGCTTTGTTGAACCTTTCCATATAGGCTCGTAAAGATTCTCCGACCTCCTGTTTTATTCCCAAGTGGCTCGGTGCATGTTTCACTTTGTCCTTCTGGATTGAGAACCTCATCAAAAACTTCCTTGAGAGGTCTTCAAAACTAGTAACCGACCTCGGAGGGAGGCTATCGAACCACTTCATCGCTGCTTTCGATAGAGTGGTCGGGAAGGCTTTGCATCGCGTAGCGTCGGAAGCATCGACTAGGTACATCCGACTTTTGAAGTTGCTCAGATGATGCTTTGGATCCGTGGTTCCATCGTAGAGGTCCATATCAGGGCTTTTGAAGTCCCTCGGAACTTTTGCCCTCATTATGTCCTCGCTGAAAGGATCCTCCCCACCCAAGGGCGGCTCTTCTTGTTCGTCACGGGAGTTGCGACTTTTGAGGGAGGATTCCAACTTTAAGAGTTTTCTTTCTAACTCTTTTCGTCGTTCCATCTCCTCTTTTAGGCTCTTTTCAGTTTCTTTTTGCCGCTCTCGCTCTTGCTCTAGCTGTGGACTAATCCCATGAGTTCAGTTACATGGGATGGTCTTTCTTTTTCTGACTCGCGCCCTTCTGAGGAGTTTACCTTCGGGTTCTTTACTCCGGAGGTGCCTTCTCTGTGCTGATTGTCCATTTCCTGGTGGAGGGTGAGATCCACATCGTTATTGCCTGTGTCCAGATTCTCTTACTCAGAATCTGTCTCCACATGACCTTCTTCATGGGATCTGTCCGCCATCGGTGGATGAGCTCTCGGGCCCCCGGCAACGGCGCCAATGTTCCGGGGCTTACCTAGAACCGGACGGTGGTTGGACTTGTTTGAGGCCCAAGCGCTGGAGGAGTGTGGTCTCCGACTTGGTTTACGTCTGGGAGCCGCCTCCGAGTTGTGTGTTCCAAGAGATGGGGGGTGGTACCTGCAAAGACACTCCGATGCTTAAGTCAGCATGGGGTTAAGCAGGTTTAGAATGTATTGGAACCTGGAGATACCTGAGGGGTGTCAGTGTATTTATAGTGGTGAGCCAATAACCACCGTTGGAGTAGTGCCATATCTTTAGGGTGGTAACCGTCCCGTTATCTTAGGGAGGTTAAGATATGGCTTGGTGAATCTGTTAGAGAGATTTTAGAGGCGGTTACTCATTTGAATGAGTGTTTATCTGCCAGCTAATCTCGTGCCCAACTTCTTTAGGACAGGTCGTAGTCAACACCGACTTCTTGACGCCAGGTCGGTGCGTAGTAAGGCTCAATCCTCTGGACTAAGCCTTTTTCTTTTGGACCTGGGCCTTTATTATTGGGTCAGGGTATGAACAGAAATAAAAAAGATAGATTGAAATTGAATACAAAGAGAATCATTCTACTTTTTACCCAATTTTTTGACGCAACAAGAAAGGAACTCCTCAACTTAACTTGTCAACGCCATAGTTTGGGAATTGAATCGAATGGATTCTTCAACTTTCTACTCAATTCCCAGATGCAAGAGGGACTCCTCAACCTCAATTGTCCAGTTTCATCACGAAACCAAAAAAGGTTTTCAAACTTCTAAGGGTGTGTTTGGCAACTACGTTCAAAGAGAAGAAGTACGTTTCGATATCTTGAAAGCTGCAATTTTTGGTTTGGCAAAGTTTTGATTTATGAACGCAGAAGTGATTTTGCATTCAAAACCACGTTTTCAAGAAGCAACAATTTTAAGCTTCTGCGTTTTACCAACGGACTTTTAGCCATCAATACTCAATCTTTATTTATCTTTTACCAATTTTATCCTTTATCCATACTATTGTATTATTTATATTATTTTTATTTATATGAATTATCTTTTTTTATTATTTACTATTTTTATTTAATTATTTATTTGATATTATACACTTTTATAATTATAATTTTTTTGTATTATTTTTATTTTTTTTATAATATAATATATTGATCCTATTAAAAAAGTAAATTAAACAAAAAATTAATTGTAAATAATAATAAAAAATTATAACATACTAAAAAAGAGTACTAAAAATATATTATATAAAAAATATCATAAAAATTTTTTTGATTTATTTCAATTACTACCAAGATAAATATTTATTTTTTTTATTATTCTTAGTACTCTCTAAAATTTATATTTTGTTAGTTTTAATTAAAAGTATATTTTGCCAATTTTTATATATTATTTTTATTTTAGTGTATAAATATTAATTTTATTATAGAATTAATTAATAAGATGTATTCAAATATCTAAATTAAAATAATATACAAAAATTATTAAAGTTGATGTCTATTTTAGTAATTTTGTTTCTAAAAGTGATTTTGAATAGTGTAATCCAAACAACATTTATTTTACTATAATCCATTTTGATATAAATATTGTCAAACATAAATCACTTAACACAAACTTACTTTTCATCAAAATCAAGTTTGCAAAATCAATTTTATTCAAACTCTCGTTTGCAAACTGTAATCCAAACACACACTAAATCATTCTATATTACGACTACCCTAGTTTATGACTTATGAGGTATTTATAACTTCTTATTAGGTTAAAATATAAAAAACCTAAACCCATAAACATAAGGCCCAATCTAGTAATTAAATAAACAAAATCAAAATACATCAAATTAAATTAAAATATTCTAAAAATGTAAACTAATATATTCTAAATAATACTTGAACTCTTCACATCTCGAACATTTGAAGTACGTATCATAACACATATCTTGTTGTAGTGTTAATTATGTTTGTAGGTGCTGCAGTTGGAGACTTGGAGGCAGGTAGTTCAGTCGAGGGTCTCACGGTTCAGAAAGATTGTGTGAGACTCCTTTACTAACTTGCAGATTAAGAAATAATAGAGTTTAGTTTAGGAAAATAAATAAAATTTAATAATAATGTAATTTTTTGTTTCGATATTTGGACTGGATGGATGTAAAAACATTGAACTGGCATCGTCTCTTCAAGGTCTCTGTCTGTCCCCGTCCAAACTTACTTTGTTGTCTTTCTCGCCGTGGTTTCCATTCTCCTGTCACCGTCAGTATCCTTCCTTCGTGGCCATCGGTAACATCTCTATCTTTAAGATATTTTTCGCTGTTTAACTCTGAGTTGCTGAGATGGGTTTAAGTCTGAAATGTTGGGTTTAATTTGAATTGCTGAATTAATAATACTGATTGTATTGATGTTTTCTTATTTTGAGTTGGTGATGTTCTAATTCGTGATGATTAGTGCCTTTGTTTAGCTGAAAAGTTGTTTGTGATCATTTTTAACAAGTAGATCGTATTAATGTTGATAAGATATTACTTGTGTTAATTAAAATGTAATGATTATCCTAATTATTAATGTAAACTGTAAAATCCAATGCGAGTATAGCATGAACAACAATAGTTTGTCAGATCCCTTTTCCTGTTTGACTGGCGAAAACCCGACAATTTGGTTTATTGTGCCCTGTAATTAAATTTAGTTTTGTTATTCCAACAGGCATGTAAAAAATTTTAGTAAAAAAATAACAAATACAAGTATAATAACTGCTTTAGAAAACCAAGTCTCGATGCATTGGATATGATCTTGAATTACATATGGGCATATGGCAGTGACTCTAAACAAGGGGGCTAGTGATTGCGGGGGGAGCGAGAGTGATGATTACGAGGAGTTGAGCCATCAGGATTTTAGCGGTGACGTGGCCGATGATGTATGTGGGGGGTTGGAAGACGTTTTTGGACTGAGTGTGGACGGCATGTTGGAAAAGGTTTGGGATAACATTGACAATGTGTATGAGTTATCTGGAAATTCTATTATAAGCTTTCTGAAATCTAACTTGATAATCGTCACTTTCATCTTTTTCTACTTTAATTACTGATCGTCTTACATGCAACACTCAGTGTCTCTCCTACTAATTCTGACATTATTAACCTCATTCTTCTCACCAGCATTTTTGATATTACTTTATACACGCATCCAACCACGCTAATCAGCCAAAGGTCTTTGATCTCTTTGGCTCCCTACAAATTTTGGAACAAATACCACCCATGTTACATTTGAATCTGTTAGTATTCTAACAGTATGGAAAAAACTCATCACAGTTGCAGTGAACTCCTAACCAATCTCTTTCCAACACTTTTTGATGAAATTCAAATTATATCCATCAATATCCGAAGTCTTTGTTGACCCACACTCCCATACTCAGGGGTGGCAAGCGGGGAAGCCCGCCCCGCCCCGCCCCGCCCTGCCTTGCCAAAAGCCCGCCCTGCCCTGCCTAGTGAGGCGGTTCCAAAATCCCAGCCCGCCCCGCCTAATGGCGGGCTGGCGGGCCAAGCCGCTAAATATCTTTTTTTTACTTTTAACTATTAAATAATATATATAAAGACATAAAAAAATCTCTTTTATTTTTTTACTTTTAACTATTATAATTTCTAAAAGTATAAACAAATTATAATTTTTATATTCACAAACATTAAAGTCTTTGTAATTATAAATATCTAATAAACATAATTATAAACTAAGTTTTCATCCAAAACATAATTATAAATATTGTTCCCAAAGTAAAATAAACATAATCCAAAACATAATTATAAATATTGTCTCTAAAACAAAATAAACATAATCCAAAACACTCAATTTTCATCTTCATTCTCTTGTAAGTTGAGTTGGGATAAGTTGGGTTTTGGTAAAAAAATTGTAAAAATACCCACTTGCTAAAAAATACTAAACCCGGCAGGAAAGCCCGCCAAAACCCGCCAAAACCCGCGATTTAAGCGATGCGGGTTAAGCGGGTTTTTACTATTTGGCAGTCCCAATTTTTCAGTCCAGCCCGCCTTTTTTGACGGATTACGCGGGCCGATCCGGCGGACTTAGGCCTGTTTGCCACCCCCTATCCATACTGCATCTTTAATTTTGTCAACAGATGACAGTACCTTTACCACTGCAGAATTATCTTCATCAATTATGACTTGTTTAATAGTTCGGCCAAATAACACAATTGAATTGAGGAATATTCATTTGATGATTCAGAAGAACTTGATCTCCCACTAAAAATTATGGACAAATCTCTTGTTATTCTTTAAAAGTGAATAGATAAAAACTAAAAAGAACATGATCGTCTTTCATAATTACCTGTATAAAAATCAGTGTATTTTAATGAATTATTTGGACGAGGATTTTGAATAAAACATATCTTTTTTTACATAATTGAATCAAATGTTAAAGAAAAGTTTAGGGTCACTAATTTTATTAAATTTTGGCTAGTATGTAATCAGTAAAATAAAAATGAGTAATTTTATATCAATAAATAAAATTTTATACCATTAAAAATATTATTGATGATTACTTTTTTTTTTGGACAAGATGACTACTTAAAAACTATAAATTACAAAAATTAGTGACCCTAACAAAATGTTGGATGCTAATGCACATAGTCGGAGACAAGCTTCTTCTATATTAAACGGGGCAATTCCTCTTCCAAACTAAAAACCAATTCATTTATTTAAAAAAATCGTAAGATAACTGTAAATTACATCTAAAATAATAAAGAATAAATATTGTCATATCCCCTCTCCCAATTAAAATTTTTTTTTTTGCATAAAATTTCTTAATTTTTATATTGACCTCTCTCCTCCCTCCCATTTTATTTCTTTTTTCTCTTCTAGTTATATCATTATTTTGTATATTGGTTCCTCCAAAAAAATTCTAGTTCCGCCTCTACATGTGGCTGGTGTCATTGATGATTGTCAGACTATGAACACATATCCTTTTTTTTATATATATAGATGGATTAGACCGTTCTCAATTTTGGAGTTGCTCTAAACCCATTGGACTTGAACCCAAAGCAAGTTGTTTATGGTTTATATTCTTTTTCAAATTTAGTTCAGATATTTTTGGTCAGACATTTAGTTCAATTTGTTTTAGTACTTTGGGAAAAAAGTTTTCTTAAACTAAATTATGTAAAATCAAGGTGATCCAATTTTTGTTTGCAAACACAAACACAAACACAAACACAAACATAAACCCAAACTTTTTATTTATTTGGGCTCTTTTTCTCAAATTACAATTTTGGGTGCCATTAGGAGGATCTCATCTTTTAAATTTCTATCACAAATTAATTTACATAAAAATTGAAGTTCGGAGGACACGGTGACCCTATCAATGTCATTACCAGATGCAAGTTTTCTATTGCCATGGTATCCCAAACAAACCCTACCCCATATATTTATGTATGAGAAAGAAAGGGTTCTCCTCTACTAAGAAATTTTGTGGACATATAGGTAGGTAAATAAATATTCCGCTCTCTTATAATATGATTAGTCAAATTGATGATGGCCACTTTCTTAGTGTTTTGTTTCTTTATTTACTATTTTTATACACATAATAAGGGTACATGAATAAGGGCAACCGAATTTAGTTAGATTTAGATTCAATTTAATATTTTATTAATTCTATTTTAAAGATTCAAATTTTATCTCAAATTAATCCGATATAAATTAAATAAACCCGATATATAATTAGTGTGCAAAATTTTATATAATAAATTAATAAAATTTTACTTTTAAAAAGTAAATTTAATAAATATTATATATCATTTATATAAAAATAAGACATTATATAATATTAAATTTTAGTTGTACAACATCACTTTTTACATCAGACAAAATAAGATTTGGTGTAGACAGCAACGTAAAAGACCGAGGAAAATGAGTTCCGAGATCTTTTTTTATTCCCAGTTTCGTCTCGTCTATTGGTCCTTAGTCTTAGAAAAATTGGTGGCGTCAAGAGCAAATAGAATCAATAGATAAGATTTTCTTCGAGTCTATGAAAGGACTTAAGACAAAAAGATTCCCAGGTCTGTCACTAATTCATTCTATACTTTGACTCTGTCTGATAGAGTGTGCAGTAAGCCACGGCTTTGGACTTAACGTGAAGCTGTTGAAAAGCAACTCCATAGATATATATATAGTGGCAGAACTTGAAACAAAATTTTAGGGGGCCAGATAGAAGATAATTGTCAATATGCTTTTCATATGAACCCCATCTAAGATAAGCTCGTCTAACCTCATCTCTTTGATTCGGGTGATAGTACGAAATTTGAAGCCGTTTTCTAGGTTTCGTTCCAAAGAATTAAGGTCAAACTCATCAGATGCAACTCTTTGAACTTTTGAAGGTTATATCTCACTTTTTTCGTGATTCATTAAAGTAGAAGAACTATCTACAAGTGTTGATATTGTAAAAGTTATATGTTCTCCTTTTTTAATATTAGCATTCCTCTTAAAAAATACATTAATTCTTTAATTTTTCATGATTATTTTATATAAAAATTTGAATATATATCTGGTAAAATATGTAAAAAAGAAGTTAGAAGAATAAATATTAAATTTTATAATATTTATTGAATTTTTTTATCAATTTATACAAATACAATAATATCAATGCTTATTGAATATTCTAATATTTTTTATCATATAAAAAATTCAATTAAATTAACAGTAAAATATAAAATAATATTAAATTACATAAATAAAAAATACCTAATTTTTTATATTTGAACTTAAAGGTAGAGGGAGTGTTGCTTATTGAATAGAGGAGCTGCGAAATGCAAATACACTCAATTCATTCTAAATTCAACATGTTTGAATGTTTAAAACTAAAAACTATGGTACAATAAAAGCAAGAGATGAAGATTGAACTTTAATATTTTAAGTCATAATAAAATATTTGAGCCAACTAAACTATTTTTTATTTTTTTAAAAAGTATTACTAATTTATTTAACAAAAATTTGAGAAGCCATAACTCCTCTTTATCTCAACTAAGCTCCGCTTATATATATATATATATATATATATATATATATTTAAAAATATATAATCTTCCATGCTCACACATGTATTGAATTGACAGTACCATTTAAAAATTTGGAAGAATTTCAAATATTCTAAGAATACCGGTTTAGTAATTCTAGTTTTTTATCTGAATTATATATATTTTAATTGAGATCAATACTGAAGTCATTGTAATATTAATATTCGAGTTAATATTAAAAATAGTTTCTGAAGTTTAATTATGAATTTAAATTTATTTTTAAATTTTAATTGACTCAAATTAAATCCTAAATTTTAAAACTTTACTCATATTAACTCTTCTATTTATCTTCATTAACAGCGTGCTTAGATGGAACGTTAAGTCATACGTTAGATAATATATAGTGTGATAATACTTATTTGCCATAGCAAAAATTGATATAGGCTCAATTTGGTCTTTTTTAATAAATTTAAAATTTTAATATGAGAACCAAATTCTCAAATTGAGATCATCATTTGGATGTTGAAGAAAATGTTGGAGAGTACCAACTAAGGTTTTGGGAGCTACAACAGATCTTACTCATATAAAAGTTTGACAAAAAACCTAAATCAAGCTAGAACTGAAAATATTTCACAGTAGTACGATTGTGAGATGTATCCCACTCTTTGTTGGTCTAAAATAGAAACAAATTCAGAGAGACCTTTTTCTATATGTCCAAACTATAATGTAAATTCTTTGACTGCTTCCTTCTTGAATTTGCCTCTTCTTTTTGTAATGTATGCTTAATTTATTTGTGGTTCTTGTTGTGGAAGACCTTGAAAAGAGATAGTGTGAACTTTTTGTGTGGACAGATGGTAAAGAAGAAAAAGGCATGGTCGGGAGAAATGAAGATGAAAATAGTAAGCATTGGAAGACGAATGTGGGTTGGAGGATTAGAGCAATAAAAGTTGAAATTAGAATTTTAAAAGTATGGAATAATATTTTGAGTTTTTCTTTTGTTTATTTGTGTTTGTAGTTGTTGGCTATTTCTTGAGTGTAGAAAAGTAATAAATGAAATTTAATTAAATATGTTATAAATATATTTTTTTTCGATCATGTAATTTACGAATTAGAAGTGAGAAGTTGTGAATGAACCTATAAATTGATTGAGTATATTACAAATATGTTGTCTTTAATATACTCTTGATGACAAAAAGAGATCTTGTAAAATAAAGTAGTGAATACAAAAATAAACATGAAATTGGCTAAGAATGTTACAAATCTACAAATAAGATTAATAAATTAACTTGTCATATATACCAAATCTCCAAATTGCAAAAATAAATTATAATAATAAACAACCTTCAATCTGAATTCATAAAATAACCATAATCATGACAATGAACATCTTAACATATAGAATAAATCAAAAATGATGTCTAAAATATCATCATTAAAGACACAAAATAAAAAGACTATTTAAAAAGTTCTAAAATACAATTCAAAACAAGATATTATAAAAGAAATAATTATACACTAACACACTCATAAACGGCCACAATACAACTTCAAAATACATAACTTTAGATTACATTTATCAACTTCATCTAGACAAGACAATATAAATTGATCTCTATTTCTTTTTTGGTGGTTTAAAGCTTAGAGTGGAGACAAATTTCATAAACCCTGTCAACCTTGATGTTGTCCCGAAACTAGCTCATTACATTGCGTTCACACCAGAATTTGCTCTTCTTTTAGGCGACAGTTTATCGGGCCTTGAGACTGGAGGTGGGAGTGGGTTTAGAGATGAATCTGATGGAGACACCTACATGTAATTAGAAGTATTTGATTCATTACGGATAAGCATGTGAACTTTTAGAAAAATAATTAATTAAATTGTTGGATAATATTACCCATTCTATAATTTTTTGCTAATTTTTTGCTGTGAATAAGAAGGTTGGGTGAAGTCGAGCTCTAAAGCCTGTGGAGCATTAACAATTTATGTATCAGCAGCTGCCGCAACATCATTAGGTACATTTGGGTTAGCTCCATTTTGGTATTTGAATTTAGCTACAACAGAGCAACAAGCCAACGCACATGCAATGTCGTCAGCTTTCTACTTATGAGAGCAGCTTTTTTTAGTGTGTCCTTTAGCACCACAGTAAATACGTGTCACTTAATATTCCAGCTAAGCACGCCGTTAACGGAGATGAGCGAAAGGGCTAACATGAGTACATTTTTGAAATTGGGAGTTCAATTTGAGTCTTTTGAAAATTGAGACCCAATTTGAGTCCAGAGTCAAATTTCAAGGATCATTAACAAGACTATTTATGAGTCAAATAAAATAACAGGGTAATGTATATTTTTATTCTTGAAGTTTGTTAAAAATTTTAAAAATACTCATTAAGTTTTATTTTGTTTTAGTTTTATTCCAAAAGTTTTCGAATTGCATCAAATATATTTTTTACGGTTAATTTTTTAAAAAATTTAGCACAAATTCAGCAACAATTTCACAATAACAACTTTCAATACAAGCAAATCATATATAATTACAAACAACAACAAAGTCTTATCCCACTAGGTGGGGTCGACTACATGAATCAAACGATGCCATTGAGCTCTGTCATATATCATGTCTACAGAGAGACCGTTTACATGTAGATCTCGTTTGACCACCTCATGAATGGTCTTCTTAAGTCTTCCTCTACCTTTCACCTCTTATCCATCTTCCATCTCACCCACCCTCCTGACTGGGTATTTTGTCGGTCTTCTTCTTACATGTCCAAACCACCTGAGAAGTGATTCTAGCATCTTTTTCATAATGGGTGCTACTCCCATTCTCTCTCTTTTATCTTTGTTCCTTATTTTATCCAATCGCGTATGACCACTCATCTATCTCAACATCATCATCTCTGCCACACTTAGCTTATGTCCGTGCTCACCTTTGGCCACCCAACACTCCGTACCATAAAGCATAATCGGTCTTATTGCAGTGCGATAGAAGTTACCTTCAAGTTTTAAAGACACTTTTTTGTCACATATAAAATCAGATGCACTCCACCATTTTGACCAACCTGCTTGGATCCTATGATTTACATCATGTTCAATCTCTCCATGATCCTGTATGATGCACCCAAGATACTTAAAATTTTTAACTTTTCGTAGGATGTTTTCTCCAATCTTTACCTCTATATTAGGATTTTTCTTTCTCAGACCGAACTTACATTCCATATATTCCGTCTTACTACGGCTTATGCGTAGACCATACACTTCTAGAGCTTATCTCCATAAGTCCAACTTCTTATTTAGGTCTTCCCTTGACTCTTTCATAAGAACGATATCATCGGCAAAAAGCATGCACCATGGCACAGGCTCTTGGATGTGCTCTGTGAGTACTTCCAAGACTAATGTGAAAAAGGTATGGAAAAAAGCATGCACCATGGCACAGGCTCTTGGATGTGCTCTGTGAGTATTTCCAAGACTAATGTGAAAAAGGTATGGACTTAAGGATGATCCCTTGTGTAATCCTATACCAATAAGTAATTCCTCTGTCACACCACCTTGAGTCTTCACACTAGTTGTGGCCCCATCATACATGTCTTTAATTGTACGAATATATGCGATCCTTACTCTCTTCTTTTCTAAAACCTTCCATAAGACCTCCCTTGGTAACCTATCGTACGCTCACCATATGTAGACCCCTTTTATTACTACGATACCTCTCCATCATCCTTCTTAACAGGTATATCGCTTCAGTGGTATATCTACTTGGTATAAATCCAAATTGGTTCTCTGTTACTTATGTTTATTTTCTCAACCTCCGTTCTATCACCATTTCCCATAACTTCATGGTATGGCTCATGAGTTTGATCCCTCTATAGTTTTTGCAACTTTGTATATCCCCTTTATTCTTGTAGATAGGTACCAAAGTGTTCTTTCTCCACTCATCAGGCATATTCTTTGACCTTAAAATCTCATTAAAAATCTTAGTTAATCAATTGATGTTTTTTCCTCCAAGGCCCTTCCAAACCTCAATCGGGAGATTATCGGGTCCTACTGCCCTGCAACAGAATTGCCAGTTTCATGGACTCTCACAGGAGGACCCCAACAAGTTTATATCTAATTTTCTGCAGATCTGTGACACTGTTAAAACTAATGGAGTGAAATCAGAGGTTTACAAGCTCATGCTCTTCTCCTTTGCTATAAGGGACAGAGTGAGGTTTTGGCTAGATTCTCAGCCTAAGGAGAGCCTGGATACATGGGAGAAGCTGGTCATTAGAATTCTAACCAAGTTCTTTCTACCTCAGAAGCTGAGCAAGCTTAGGGTGAAAGTCCAGACTTTCAGATAGAAAGAGAGAGAATCCCTCTATGAAGTTTAGGAGAGGTACAAGCAGTTGATCAGAAGATGCCCTTCGGACATGATCTCAGACTGGACCATGTTGGAAATCTTTTATGATGGCCTCTCTGAAATGTTCAAGATGTCATTGGACCACTTTACTGGTGGTTCACTCCACATGAAGAAGACACCTGAAGAGGCACAGGAGCTCATTGAGATGGTTACCAACAATCACTATATGTACACTTCTGAGAGAAACCCTGTGAACACTGGGACTACTCATAAGAGAGGAGTCATGGAGGTGGACACTCTGAACGCCATTTTGGCTCAAAACAAGCTTATGTCCCAAAGTGACCAGTTGAGGTTTAAACTCAAAGTTGTTGGCACCTATGGCAGGTATGGATATGCTATGCCCATAGAAGTCAAATATGGGTGCAGTGTAGGAACCAATGACCTTTCTTGTGTCTCCTCTAGCGTCTGGATTAGCTGCCATAGTTGTACCTTCAGCTTCCTTCTTAAAGAATTCTGTGAGATTTTTTCCAGCTCTGCTAGCTTGAACTTATTGCAAACGCCGCCTTAAGGTCCTCTCAGGTTCAGGATCAAGATCAAGAAGGGGTTCCTTATCCCTGTTCCTACTCATAAACAACAAAAAACAAACTAAGAAAAGGAAAGAATGGGAGTTTCTATGTCAGAGTATAGAGAACTCCCAGTGAGATATTTTAAAAGAAATAAAAGAAAAGAAAATGAGAAAGTGTTAAAAAAATTCGAACTAGGAGGCAAGAATGTATCTTTAAAATTTTCGAAAGTTAAAGAAAAAGGAAATTTAAAATTTTTGAAAATTCAAAATATTCTTTTTATTTTTTTCGAAAAAAGAATTAAATAAATAAAGAAATAGGGAAACTAAAGAAATATCAAATTTAAAATTTGAAATTTAAAAATAAGATAATTAAAGTTAGACTTGAAAATTAAAAGATAAGTAAGATAAAGATCAAGAATCTAGAAAGATAAACAAGATATGAATTGAAAATTTAAAATTCACTAACAAGAAACACCAAACTTAAAATTTGAAATTAAAATTAAAATAAAGAAGCAAGATTTAATTTTTAAAAATTTTTTAAATTTAAAAATTGAAAAGGAAAGTGATTTTAAAGATTTTTGAAATTCAAAAATAAAACAAACTAAAGAGATACCAAACTTAAAATTTGAATTTAAATAAAGATAGGATAAATATTTCAAGAATTTAAAATTAAAATTTTGAAAATTAAAACAAAAGATCTAATTTTTTTTAAATTCAAAAAGAAAAAGAAAACACTAAAAAAACACCAAACTTAAAAATTTTTGAAATCAAATGCTACTGTTTTCGAAAATTTTGAAAGAAAAACACTAAATGACACTAAAGTTAAAAATTTTGAAATCAAAGAAGAAAAAATAGCAAGAATAATTCGAACACAAAGAAAGCAACTAAAATCAATTTTCGAAAAACTTTGAAGAACAATAATTAAATAAAAATAAGAAAAAGTACCTAATCTAAGCAGCAAGACAACTAGTAGTTGTCAATCATGAACAATTCTCGACAACAGCACCAAAGACTTAGTGCGCAAAATCAAAACTCGCACAACTTCACCAAAAAGTGCCCGGGTCGTCCAAGTAATACCTCAGGTGAGTGAAGGTCGATCCTACGAGGATTGTTGGATTGAACAAGCAACAGTTATCTTGCTAGACTTAGTCAGGCGGATAGAAAAGGGAGTGTTTATTGTAAGCGCATAAAATAAAATAATAAAGAAAGCAGTAAAGAATTGGTGTAGAAACAATAGAAAGAAAACAGTTAAGACCTTGGAGATTCTTATCTTTCCGAATTCGTACTTTTTACTGACTACTTTAACAACGAATGATTCATTCTATGGCAAAGCTGTGAGTGATTAACGCCAGGGTCAGTAATCAATGAATCTCCTCTAATCTATATCAAACGCTAAGGTCAGTGGTCATTTAATCTGAACGAGGGTGAAACTCACGTAATTCAATCTCTCTTAATCCTACTTAAAACGCCACAGACAAGGTTAGATCTTTCAGATCGGAGAATGAAGCTCGGTATTCTAGCCTTAGCACCACAGAAACCTTAATTACCCCAAACTGACAGGATTTTATGTCACTTATCCCAATCAGTCCAGGTAACCCTCAGTTTAGGTGATGTATTCTCAAACTGTAGTTCAATAATATCCGATCAGGGACTCACAAGAACTCATGTAAAACAATGGGTCATACTTCCGTTTCACCCCAGATTCATTAAGATGAAGAACGACAATACATCATAGAATGGAATCAAACATATATTAAAATAGAGAAGTAATAATATTAATCCATGGGAATAAGTAGAGCTCCTATCTTTAACTAGGAGGTTTAGTTGCTCATGACTTATAGAAAAGAAAAGTAATATGTGATGATTCGGAAGAAGATCCTAAACATGGGTGATCTCCTCCTATATATACTAATCCAATAATTACTAGACCTAAAAAGATATTAATTCTAATTAAAAATTACAAAAAAGAGATAAAATCAATTAAGGAGTGCAAAAATCTACTTTGAGGCTCACTTGGTGAGTGTTTGAGTTGAAGGTTTGGTGTCCAACTTGAGAAATAGGTGTTAAATGCCCATTTGGGGTGAATTCGTTGCCCTCTGCTCCTTAGCTGGTGTTGAACACCAGTTTTAGGCGTTCAACTTGGGAGGTTGGTCCTTCTTGGATGTTGAACTCCGGATGTGGACGTTCAACGCTCGTTTTGGACAGTAATTTAATGCTTTCGTGAAAAATAAAATTGAGTATAGAATAAAAATTGCTTGTTTCACAATAAAAAATATTAACAAAAATAAAAAATCTTATAAAATACACATTTATTTTTGAATTAAAATTTAATTGGAATTTTCAATGTTTATCAAAATTTACCTTTCACCAATATATATATATATATATATATATATATATATATATATATATATATATATATATATATATATATATATATATATATCCCTTGACTCTAGGTATTCTCTATTTATTACATACAACTCTCAACAAATGTGATACATTTTTATATACGTCATTTGATATTTAGTTAACTTAATTTAAGAGTCAAGTGTAGAATATAAATCAATATTGAGAAGAGATTTTAAGTTTTTACAATAAATAATATACGTTATTTTTTTAAATTAATAATTAAGAACATATACGTTGTTTTAATTTAGTTTTTTCTGTAGTTGGATAAAAATTTAATATAATAATATTTAAATTTTATTTAATACAGAATTAAAGATATAATTTATAGATGTGAAATGATCAATGTTAGAGATATAAACTAAAGTTTTAGAATTTTATAAATAAATGTGCACGTATATTTTTTCATAAAAATTAAAATATTAATTTATTGTATACTATATTTTTTATAATTAATCTAATTATTTTGTGAATTTTTTTGTTATGTAATTTTATTTATTATTTGCATAAATAAAAAATATATGAGCTTAAATATATCAAATAATATTTTTTTTATTAAATAAATTTTAGTATAAGCCTACAAGAACATCTACATAGTAGTAAAAATCATGAACATAAACCCAACAAGCATATTCAAAATGTTGAGGGTTCCAATAAAAAGCCCAACGTATAAGCCCAATAAACAACACGCTTCCGTGAATTCAACATAAAAGCCCTCCGTGAATTCGGGTGTGTTTGGCAAACACGTTGGAAAGAAGAGAAGCACGTTTAAACTTCTTAAAAGTTTCACTTTTTTTGTTTGACTATTTTTATCTTCCTGAATGCAGAATTGATTCTGCTTCTAAACGCACGTTCAAGAGAAACTAAAATTTGTAACTTCTGCGTTTCACGTTCAAAGATGCTTGTTGTCTTTAGAAAATTAGGTGAAATTTTATTTCTTTTTTACTAACCTTATCCTTCATTTTCTTTTATAAAAGGATACTAGTAACTATTATTTTCACAATAATTCTTTGTAGTTCTTCTTACTTCTTCATAGTTTTTCATTCCAAATTTTTTTTCATTAAAATAGTTCAAATTTGTTTTAATCACTAATAAATTGAATATTTCAATCTTTTTTATTATTTTTAATACTCATTTTTATATTTTAATTTTTATATTTTTTATTGTATTTTTTACTTATATTTTTTTATTATATTTTTTATTTATATGATAAATATTTTTATATTATTTATGTAATGTTCTAATTTCTCATGTTATGTTTTTATGAGTTTTTTAATCATTTATTATATTATTTTTTATATGTATATTTTTGCATGAAATCCTTTTTTTGTTTGGCTTTTTTATTTATTTTATTGTATTTTTTTTATTCATATGACAAATGTTGTTGACTTTTTTTAGGATATTTTTATTATTTTTATTATATGAATTTTTTTTTTCTCTATCCTTTTCTGTATGAAATTTTTTATTTTTATTTAATTTTATTCATACGAATTTTATTTACTTTTTATTATATTTTTTTGTTCATATGATACATGTTGTTGATTTTATGGAATTTTTATTATTTTTTATGTGTATAATTTTTTTTTCTATTCCTTGAAGTACTCTATTTTTGTTTTGTATTAATTTTTTTTATTTTTTATTCCGACTTTGTAAAATTTGTAATTGTAATTATTATATACTACGTTTGTTATCAAAATTTTATATAATATAAATTATGATCCTATAAAAAAAGACAAAATAAATAAAAAATTAATTATAAGTAACAACAAAACCATAAATAATAAGAATTTATAGTAAAAAATAATACTAAATTAAAGAATACTAACAATGCTAGAAAAATTATAGAATATTTTTTTATTTGACATTATAAAATTTATAGTACTCTCTTTTATATTTTTATTTTTTATTGTATTTATTTTATTTATATGATAAATATTTTTTATATTATTTTTGTTAGTATTCTGATTTTGCATATATAAAAAAATTATTTAAATTGATGTCTCTTTTAATAATTTTTTATCTAAAAGTGATTTTAATTAGTATAATCCAAACAACATTTATTTTACTACAATCAATTTTGATATAAAAATTCGCCAAACAAAAATTATGTTAACTTATACTTACTTTTCATCAAAATCAATTTTACAAAATCAATTTTATGAAAACTCTCATTTGCAAACTGTAATTCAAACACACACTTCAACATTAAAAATACCAGTAATAAATAATAAAAACCCTAACCCCAATTCACCGGAATCAGAATTGTCGACCTCTTTGTTCATATCATAGTTCCGGTGATTCTCGTAAGTCCTCCGCCTTCTCTTCTCTGATTCACACGTGTGATTTTGTGCATAACCGAATTGAAACTCCGTGCACTTCTCTCTTGTTCTGCGTTTGTTTTTAAAAACAGGATAGAATATGATACTGAAACGGAGACAATAAAACGGAGACACTAAAGATTATCTTTTGTATATTGTGTTTGGATACAATAGACAAGACACTAATATAATGTCTAGTATTATGTTTGGATACACATGGATAAGACTAAAATAGTCCTGTGATTCCAAATTTTCTACATCAATATAAATTAATTTAATAAAAAATGAAAGTACATAGGAGTATAGACGAAACTTGAAAAAAATATTTGAAGAGGCAAAAAAATTTTAATAAAAAAATATATTAGTATTTATATTAAAATAAAATTTATAAATATAATTATTTTATTTTAAAATTTATTATTATTATGTAGAAATGCATATAGTTAAGATTAACAAAAAAAATAAATTTGAGTTTGATTAATAAAAAATTTTGTTTAAGTTAATAAGTCAAATTAATTTTAAATAAAAAATTAATTTAAAAAATCCATGTTTACATGAAAAAAATTAGTTTTGCATATAAAAATCTATTTTTATTTAAAAAAACTATTTTTTTTATCTAAAAACTGATTTTTCTTTATAAAAAGCTGATTTTTCTTTAAATTATATAAAATCAATTACAATTTATAAATTATTTTTTAGCATTTTAAAAGATCAATTTTACTTTTGATAATATTTATCTTTCAAAAGTTTTAAGATTAATTATTTTTGTTATTATTTTTATTACAAATCAAATAATATAATATAAGGTTAAAATGGTATTGAAGTAAAACGATAAAAAGAAAAGAATTATCTACCCCAATAAAAAATTCTACAAAAAAGAGAGAGTAGCTGAAAAAGAAAGAAATAGAGAAAGAACAGAAGAAAAAAGTATTTCTGAACAACGCAATAGAAAAAATAAGAAGGAGTAATAGTGGAAAAAAATGAAAACAAAATTTATAAAATTGTCCGTGTCCACTCTTCCAAGTCTCGTGTCCATCATTGTCCTTCGTAAAAGAGTGGACACAAAAGTATAAAAAATTGTTTCGAAGACAATATGTCCACTGTCCATGTCTCTGCTTCCAAACAAGTGTTGTCCCCGAAAACAAACGCTACTATTGATTGATTCTGAAATCAGGTTGCAGTTAAGAGAGAGATATGGGTTCTGTTGGAGATAAAAGAGGTAGGGATGATGTCGATGATAAACCGAATAAAACGGTTGTAATCACTGAGGAAACTTCGGAAGAACAACTTTATGATTATTATAGACAGTCTTTAAGCAGTGAGGTGCTTTTAAATTGACGCTTTATTATTTTTTTTCTTTGTTTTCTGTTTTATGCTTTTTAATATAATCTCATAATTTAACTCTTTAGTTTTTTTTTTTTTCTTCCAGGGATTCAAAGTTCCGGAGTATGGAGGTTTAATACCGGGCGGAATTGGACCCTATAAGATGTATAACGAGGATCGTAAGCAACATGTGACCGATTTGGCTAAGCGATGCTTGAAATTCTACAATAACCAAAATGTTGTGTCTATGATGGTTTTTGCTTTATTGAGTTTTATTTATGTCTATAATCTTATTTATGTCTATAATCTCATTCACTAATGATTATTTTTATTGTTGTTATTACAATGTAGAGGGCGAGTTTTGAGTTTGATAAGATTGACAAGGTTAATAGTCAAGTTGTTGCTGGCTATATGTTTTACATTACTTTTACTGCATGCTCTGGTGGTAATGCATCTGAAACCTTTTATGGCGAAGTATGGGAAAAAATAGATCGTACCACCGATGTCATGTTCTGTGGAATGGCTACTAAGCAGGTACCATCATCATTTATCCATATTTAGGGTGTGTCTTGGCATTTTAATTTGTTTATTTTAGTTATGACTTTGTTGTTGTGTGTGTGGATGCATTTTTACTTTGATAATGTGGTTTTGCTTTGTGATTACTTTATCATAAGGTTCTTAGATTGTGACTCATAATTATCTGTGATTGTTAAGTTCCTTGCATGAGTAAGCATCCAAACTATTAATGATATTGCTTCAATTTTTTTCTCGTCAAGATATCTTATTTGGTTTTAGCTTCATGTTCTTTGTATATGTTTTTTAATAATTGGCATAAAGTATTTCATAGTTTTGATTAAGTATTGTATTTAAACATTTCTTCCTTATATTTCATGCGGTTAGTATTTTCTCATTGATTATTTGCATTGGAGTTAATGTAACATGCTGCGATTCTCTTTCAATGTATTATCCAGGAAGCTGGTACGTCTCAGGAAGCTTGTACATCTCAGGAGGCTGCGGGTACATCTGAGGAAGTGGGTACATCTCAGGCCTAAGTTGTGGAATTTGAGTTTAGGTTCATGTTCTAGTTGTGTGTTTATGGTTTCTTCAATTTGTGAATGGTGGTTTTGAACTGGAAGTGCTTCAAAATTTTCTCTTTCAGAATATCAATTGACAAACACTAGATTTCTGTGTTGTTTCGATGAGATAACTGACCCGAAAATTGAACATCGACAAGTTTTACTAGTTGCGAATGTTCATCAATTTGCTCATCAAAGTAGTTCACTAGTTATACCCAAAGCTCCTTGGTTCTGTGAAAAGCCAGCTACTTTGGGTTGCTGAGGAAATGATTTATGTGTTGGGGATTGGTTTCGATGCGCTTTTGGTGTCCCTTTTGAGGCAAATCAATGGAGGTGATTTCAGTGATGGAAATTTGTGGTTGTGTTTGAAGATGGCCACACTTTTCTTGAACAAGTGGCAGTGCTTGTTGGAAGAAGAACCCAATGTTTTGTCATGTGCTTTATATGTGTTTCTTAGAGTTTTGGCTGATCATTGTAGAACCAACAGGCCGAGTGATCAAAATTTTTAGACTTTGAGGAGATTGGAGGTTCATTTGTGTGTGAAGATTGTGAGGGAAGAGTTTCACTTGTGTTTAAGAATCGGCAGGGATTTCATTCGGTTGTTGCAGGATTTGATTCATGTTCCTGAGTTTAGAGATATTTGGAAGGATTTGATGCTTTGTCCATCAAAGTTCAATACTTCAAGATTTATAAATGTTTTGCAGCTGTACCGCACAAGGACTTGTAGCAAGTATGTTTTGCTTAGAATCAATCCTGAGATGGAGACCAGATTGCGGTTTTTGATGACATATGTTAAATTGGGACATCAAAAGAGGCACCAAATATGGTTTTTTCAGAAGTTTCTTCATGAACCAGATAGAGAAACTATCATAGTTGATATAGTTAGATTCATATGTTGTGCACACCATCCACCTAATGAGATCATTCAATCAGACATCGTTCCTCGATGGGCTGTTATAGGCTGGCTTTTGAAGTCATGTAGGAGCAGCTATGTTGAGAAAAGTGTTAAACTTGCTCTGTTTTATGATTGGCTCTATTTTTATGAAAGTGTTGACAGTGTGATGAACATAGAGCCTGCAATTTTGTTGATGGTGCATTCTATTCAGAAGTACATTGACATAACACACAATCTTCTTGAGTTCTTGTTATATCTTGTGGACAACTTTGATGTTCAGGTGGAGAATAAGGTTCTCATAGCTAAGGGTGTATCATCAGCTCTTCAGTTACTTGCCAAGAAGGGTGTGATTCATTCATATGATGTTTTGATTTATTGTCCTGCACTTTCACCCAATCTGAAAGAGGGTCTGGGAAGGTTGATATCAGGCGTAAAAAGCTAGGATGCTGTAATGGAGTTCTGCCAAATCTGTCTTTTATTTGAACTCAAATTATCTGAAAAATGTTGAGTATGAGCAAGCAATGCATACAAATAGAAGGCCCACTTATTGTAACTTCATTTGGAAAAACTATTTTAACATTCAGATTCTTATTTTTGAAGTCTGAATTCATTTAACAATAAGAGAGCTTCTTGGCTAAAATGTCATTATAAGATCAATCGGAATCGCAGATACACATATCTCGGAGAAAGGAAAAAAAAAATGAGACTATGAATTGAAGACAAAAATGAAGAACAAATTGAATAGAGAATGCTGCATGATCCTTTTACAAGCCAATAAGCTCTAAATTTGGTGAACTTACACGTTTACACATTGTCCATCTTCACCTTTCTCCGTTACTGTGTACTTGTTCCGAGTTACTTTTCCATATCCTCTGTCTGCCCACCCTGATCCTCATGAATTTTTGATTATATAAGGTGTGTTTGGGAAACCCGTTGGAAGGGAAGAAGCACGTTTAAATTTCTTGAAAGTTTCAATTTTTGGTTTGGCAAATTTTTTTCTTATGAACGCAGAAGTGATTCTGCTGCCAAAACCAGCGTTTACAAGAAGCAACTATTTTTAGCTTCTGCGTTTTCTTAACGGGCTTTTAGCCATAGATACTAACCTTTTATTTACTTTTTACCAACTTTATCCTTTGTATATGTTATTGTATTATTTATAAAATTCGTGTTATTTCTATTTATATGAGCTCTAATTTTCTATTATTTATTATTTTTATTTTTTTAACTATTTGTTTGACATTATACACTTTTATAATCGTGATTTTTATGTATTATGTTTGTTATTATCTTTTTATAATATGATTTATTAATTCTATTAGGTAAAGTAAATTAAATAAAAAAATTAACTGTAAATAATAATAATAGTAAAAAATTATAACATACTAAAAAAAGAGTACTAAAAATACTAAAAATATATTATATAAAAAGATCATTAAGAACTTTTAGATTTGTTTCAATCACTTAATTTTTTTTTATTATTTTCAGTACTATCTTTTATAATTGTAATTCTCCTATACTATATTTTAGTGTAATTTTTTATAATATAGATTATGATTCCATTAAAAAAATAAATTAAATAAAAAATTAATCATATATAATAATAAAATCATAAACGTTGGATTTCAAATTAATATTAAGAATAAGATTATTGAGAGTACTAGAATAAGAGTACGATGTAAAAAAATACTAAAGTAACATTTAATACTTAAAAAATGTAACATATTTGATTAAATATTCTTATATATATATATATATATATATATATATATATATATATAAAATATATAATTTTTATTTTTATTTAAAAAAATATTTTGTCTATTTTTATATGTTATTTTTATTTTAGTAAGTAAATATTAATTTTATTATAAAATTAACTAATAAAATCTATTTAAATATCTAAATTAAAACAATAGGATAATATAAAAAAAAATCTAAGTTGATGTCCATTTTAGTAATTTTTTATTTTAAAGTGATTTTGAATGGTATAAGCCAAACAACATTTATTTTACTACAATCCATTTTGATACAAAAATTACCAAACATAAATCACTTTAACACAAACCTACTTTTGACCAAAATCAAGTTTGCAAAATCAATTTTATGCAAACTCCCGTTTGCAAACTGTAATCCAAACACACACATAATATTCTTTCCATTTATCTTTAATCATTTTTGTTTCTCGACCAATAACCAAAACAGCGTGGTTATTTTCAATATTCTGAATAGCTCATTCTGAATAGCTTTTGGATCAGCTGGACCATAGTAAATGGCATCCTAGGTAATAAAATAAAACAAAAATTAGTATTGTAAAATATAAAATAAATTTTATATAAAAATAATATTATACTCACAGCTTCTAAAAGATAAAATTCTCTTGTACAAATAATGCTAGCAATAACCGGCTGAGTTTCCAATGTTTCCATATATCCCACACCACTTCACCCTTTCTAAACTTATATTCAGCCTACATCAATAAATATAAAAATTAAAAAGAAAGAAAAAAATAAAAAAAAAACAAACATATAATCAATTAAATTCAATTTATTTTACTACAAATATCTAATTAATTTATACCTCTCTGTTTTTTGTATTAGGTTATTCTCCCACAAAGGGACAAGTTTCCTCAGTAACACATCCATTCTTGAAGGCCCAGCTGAAAGCTAAATAAGGTATCACTCCAAAAATCTCCATCCTATCAAGCTTAGAAACTCCAAAAACATGCTTGCTCTCTGGTTCTTTCTTTAATCTCTGATATTCTCTGTCCGTCAAAAAATTATTGATAAAATCTTGAGGGGAGATGGTAACTTCTTCTTGTTCTTCGGATTTATCTATTAGATTGAAACGAGCTTTTATACCAGCGGCCAATGCCATAGTCTAGCAACAACCTAATAAAAAATTATTTAGTTTTCAATAAGTAATTCAATATATGTATATATTGTTGATGATGTGCAATTTTCTCCCTTCGTATGATTCTTAAATTCTGCCATATCTTTGAATTATGAGTTTTTTTACCTAGTACTAACTATGCGTTTATTTGGTTAATTTTTTTTATTTAATAGTAGTTTTTTAACGTGGATGTGTTATTTATTGTCTGTATAAAAATTAGATTGTGATGTAACTAAAGAGATTAAATTATATACATACAATTTTACTATTTGAATTTTTTAGTTGTTACATTTTTTTGTCTGTGTTCTTGATCAAATACAATTTCGGTGTCCAATTTCATAGTATCGATGCCCAATTTTATAGTATGTATAAATTTAAAGACTTTGATAATGAAATAAAATTATTCAATTGAAAATAAATGTTAAAATTATAAAAAAATACCAAAAAAGTACAAAAAGAGTACATATTTATATTTGATAAAATATTTCTAACTAATTTTAGAAAATAAAAAATACTAACTATGATTGATTAGAATAATAACTAATTTAATTACTCATTATTAATTACTCACTGTTAATTTATGGCAACATTAATGAACAGAATCCTAATTTTTAAAATTCAGAATATTAGTTTTTGTTTAGTAGCTCGAGTATCGGACGGTTTGGGAGAGATCCGTCGGGTGATAAAGTGGGGTTTCTGCCTGGTTCAGGATTGCGGAGATAGAACTGGCAGCCGACTTCCCAAATTCTTAGTGTGGAAGGCGTTACCTGCAAAGATATTCCGACGCCCAAGTCAGTTGAGCGTGCAGACGAAAAAATAGAAGTAAAGTAGTGTGTGTCGTGTCTTGGGAGAGTTTTGGCGCTGAAAATTGGAGAGTGGAGAGAGAATTATGGTTACAGGTTACTAGTGCAACTCTAGCTCATTCCAGTATTTCACTCATGTGGGGATGGGTGCATGGGGTTGTGTTTGGGAGTAGAGGTTGTGGGTTAATTTAGAAATTTTTAAGTGAATAAGTTTTTAATAATAATTTAAAATAATTATAATATATTAAAATTATTTTAAAAATATATCAAATATATATTTATATATTAATTTATTTAAGTTGAAATAATTATTTTAATTTAAAATATAAAATTATTTATTTAACTTATTTTATTCATAAATTTAAATTTAAATTTTAATTATTTAAATTAATTTTTTAAATTTTTATTATTTTATAATTACTTATATTTTAATTTTAATTATGTATAATGATTAATTATTAAAAAATTATATAGAAGTCTTAATTAAATAAGATTAATTTTAAAAAATTGATTTAGTGTATTTTAATATTTTAAAAATAAATTTTTAAATAAATAAAATAATTTTTAAGTAATTTATCAAAAATAAAAAAATGATAAGGAGAAAGAAATTACATAAAACATCTTATATAAGAAGTGAAATTATAAATTAAGTATTTCTAGAAACGATTTTTATGGGTATCTTTTGTATAATTATTTAAATATTAAAAAATTGTTACTTGATAAAAAAAATTGTTGTAATGGTTATAAAACTGTTCTTTAAAATAGTCAAAGAGAACAATTTTATTTTGTTGCCATAACATAATGAAAAATTAAATTTCAACAGCAACACTATAAAAATCGTTATCCTTGACCATTTAATAGAACGATTTTAAAGTGTAGCAAATTTTGGCAACAATTTTTATGTGTACTATAAATTAAGTACTCTTAGGCAACATCTTTTATGCGTATCTTATTGTATAATTATTTAAACAATACTAAAAAATCGTTGCCTAAAAACAAATAATTGTAACAGTTATAAAATCATTCTCTAAAATAGTCATAATAAAAGATTCTTTTACGAAAATTAAATTTATAAAATTAACCATTAAAACCAGAATAAGCATTTTTGTGTATATTCAAACGGCTCAGGAACATTGCTATGTCAAGCGATGTATCAATTGATTCAATTCACAACTTTTTAAAGTTTAGATTCGAGATCCTATTATAAAGACTCAAAATACTAGTTTTCTATAATTCCTTTCTATATATGCTTTTAATTTGATGCTGTTGAAACCGTTTGACGACTATCCACTAATGTATTCTATGCTTTCTAAGATTTTTTTTCTGCTTTATGCTTTAAGTTTGACTTTTTTTTTTTTAGAAAAACAAATAATTGTGCACGATTTTAAAAAATTAAGTGTTTTTTTGAACATCATTAAATTGATAAAAAAATTTAATAAAAAAGATCTTTTTTTATAATGTATTTAACAAATTTCTAATAATAAAAGTAAAAGAACTAGAAAAATAAAAAAAATATTTTTTTTAAAAAGTTACAATTTACATTTTTTTCAAAAAGATTTTTTTTAAAATATATTTTTTAAATAATAAATGACAAAAAATACTTTTATCTTATTTTACTCAAACATAATTGATGAATAAAAAATTTTTTTTACATAAAATATCCAAATATAAAATCACTTTTATTTTATGAAAGATATTTTAAAAAAAATCATTAAATTTTTTTTTTAAAAATAGTGTCCAAATAAACCCTAAATCTTGTGCTCACTTTTTTCATATTGTTCTAATTCAATTAAATCATTAAATGAATAAATGACCATATGTACCCATGAAAGATGAGAACGCTGACAATTGTACCCATAGCAGACCGAAACTAACTTTGTACCCATTGAAGATGCGGTCCGTGTGACAAAAATACTCTACCTTGGTTTGACACCAGCTTCATCCTTGTACGAACCTACGTGGCACTCCAAACCCCCCAAACCCCTATCTACGTGGATTTGAACGTTACTATAAGGATTAACCTATGAAGTGGAAACCCTAGGAAGTCATCTTCCCCAATTCGAACCACACCCCAATAAATGCAATCGACTTCAACCTCATCCAGTGTCAAGTGCACATAAGAAGAGAAGGAATTTTCTCGTGAGCCCTAGGATGTCTTTGCGAAGATTTAACTCTCGTGCAAGTGAGGGAATTCGCAGCAGTTCTTCGAGTTCGAAGAGGATGAAGGAAAAGATGCTCGACGGCAAATGCTTGTGTGGGAGGGATGTTGTGTTGATGGAGTCTGGCACAATGACAAACCCTAATAGATGGTTCATCAAATGTCCTGGGTGGGCGGTAATGTACACGCGGTGTTGTTGTTCAGGTTAGAAATCTATTTTTGACATTGTAGTTGACACTTTGGTTCTTTTTTTTTTGTTTTTTCCAGACAAGAGATTGCAAATACTTTGTGTGGGTGGATGAAATTGAAGAAGGATGGGAGGGCCTGGCAAGAGCTTTAGCAAAAAGAAATTCCGATCAGTCTTATTTAAGGCATGAAGATGGTGTGACTGTCACGAGTGGTGTGGAAAATCCGCAATCATCCTCAATGATGGCCAGGAAGTTGGAAAAATTTAGGGGTGAAGTTAGGGGGAACTTAAGGGAATAAGGCTGTTGCTTTCAACCATTGCATTGGGGGTTGCTTTCTGTTTATTTTGTGAGTTGTATTTGGTTATGAAATTGTAAGATGTGTATGAGTTGGGAACTTTGGTATGACATGCTGCTTAAATGATTGTAACTTTGATCTTATTAATTCTGATGCATTAACATAGGCACGAAATCTTGGATCTCTGGTAGCGTTTTGTTTATTTTGTAGTTGATGCAGCCATGTAAAATGAGGTAAAGTTTATATTGAGACAATGCCAATGTATTGTCACCTGAATCTATCTATCTTCATAAGGAAGTAAGTATAACTAGAACAAGAACATAGCAACAATATGCTTTTGGTGTCCATTCAAAGCTTTCATCCAAATTCAAAAGAAGGTGCTGTTAAAAGACTGATAAAATAACCATTGTAAAAAGTGAATTCTGATTCTCAAAAAGTAGTAGTCATGACATAAGCCAATGAAGGCAAGTTCGGTTGGTCAAAAAATACCTTGAAATCAAGTTTAGCTACCTTATCCTAACCCAAACCATGATAATTATACAATACAAGAGTCTTGAGTTGCTCTTTAATAAACAAAACAATCAAAAGCCAGCAAGAGTTTTTGATGATCAATGTTGAATACATTAAAAAACGAAAACATAACATTAATCAACCATCAAATTCCTGTCTTGATTGGGTCTCCAAACCCATGAGTTTCTATCAAATCGGAGTTGAGTTACTGCTCCCACTTGAGACACCTGTTTTTGATCCACTGAATGCGCCTTTCTTTCCTCGTCCCCTGCTATGAAGTCCACCCCTAGCAGCTGTGCCTCGGCCTGTAGCACCCGTAGTCACTCCCGGTGTTGGCATGAATTGCACGAACCGTGTCGATGTCCCTTCACTAGCACCTTGCAGTGGATGCGGTGTAGTTTCAGAGTTGTGTGTGGATGGGGTGGTAGATGGTTTGTTGGTAGACGGGGGAGGTGTTTGCTGCGTTTTTGCAGTGGGAGGGGGTCGCTTAACACTTCTCCTTTTAACTTGTTTCTTGGTTGTTGCATTGTTGGTTGGAGGTTGTTGTTGTGTGGTTGTTGACGGCGGCATTCCCTATGGTGTGCCATGTTGTAGCAAAACAAACCGATCTTAGGATAATAAGTTATTGTTGCAGCAAACTAAGGAATTTTAACTAAACATAATGCACTTACTTGAGCATGATGTGGTGGATCTGATGTCTCTTGGGACATACTAAGACTGTCCTCTTTTTGGGCCTCAACTTCATCCTGTTTATTTTCTTCATGGGCCACTTCCCTGTTATGGGCCTCACCCCTTCTTTGGTCCTCTTTCACAACTTCCACATTACCTACAATTTCAGCATTATCATGATCTTCCACTACTACCAATCTTCTCTTTGGACTCTTCTTTGGTGTTGGAACCCTTTTGGCACATGTCTTTATTCTCCTCTTTGACGGAGTCATATTGTTCTTCTCAACTAACACAGGCTAGTCCACCGGATGCTCTGTATAAACATTTATTTTGTTATCATTCTTCACGACTGCCTCATACATTCTAACTACGTCCATATCGACCCTTAGGTCCCTCAACCCATCATCAAGCTCCTTCCCCGGTTCTTGCCAGTAAAAATTAGAAACGGACATATATCCAATGTCCTTCAACAAATCAGATATGAAAAAACCGTTCAGTGTATCAACGTTCACCCTATTGATTTCTGTGACTTCACCACCAGTATAACTAATTCTCCCACCAGGCCCTTTCTCAAACCGTCCTCTATGATTAATATACAATGTTATATGGATGGTGGCCATTCCTGGAAGTAAAAATAACCAACACAAGCTAAGAAAAGATTCTATCTAACCACAGGTAACACAAACCCTAACCCAACTTTTCTAGCAATCCTCAGCAATTACATGATTTCATTAGGTACAGCAATAGGTCTAACTAATGGGAATGACATGAAATTAATCAAGAATGGCTATTGCATACCTCTGTTCGCTGCGCATCAAAGCCTCAATCCTCTGTGCCGTCCGCCACGATACCCTTGGGTTACGAATTGCCTTCGTACTGTCTTCTCCGACTTGGGGATGACGATGACCAAACCCCTGAATTCACCTTGTGCGCTTGGGAGTGCTTCACAAGACTTCTCCGACTGGGAAATCACGCGTTCGCGACCTACAATCTCTGCTAGGGCACACCTTTTCTCTCCCGCGTAATGTTCCTCAAAAACCAAACAGTTAGCAACAAAAAATGGGTCTAATCCATGTAGATAGGGGTTTGGGGGGTTTGGAGTGCCACGTAGGTTCGTATAAGGACGAAGCTGGTGTCAAACCAAGGCAGGGTATTTTTGTCACATGGACCGCATCTTCAATGGTTACAAAGTTAGTTTCGGTCTGCTATGGGTACAATTGTCAGCGTTTTCATCTTTCATGGGTACATATGGTCATTTATTCATCATTAAATGCTGTTATGTGCAACATTGAAGTGCCTTTAATGATCTTACAATAAATTGTGTGCTTCATTTTAGTTTTTAAAATTTTAAAATTAACAATTTATTATCTAAAGTTATATTTTACAAAAATTATTTTATTTTTTTATCCTATATGTTGTTCTTTCATAGGCAAAAGAGTGGCATGTCACGCACGTACAGTTATAAATGAATGTAATCAGGGACGGATCCAGAAATGTTATCGTGGGGGGCCAATAACATATATAATATTAAAGAAATATGCAAATAAATTATAATGTAAGATGCATTACAAAAATATACCGATAAAGAATATATATTTAAAGTACAAACAAAATATGCATACTTTTTACTAACGAAGTGGTACACGTCAATTCTTCATATCATAAAATTCATCGATAATAGAATCGGTATCAAATCTTTCAACAATCTTCTTCTCAATGTAAATCAAAAGACAATTAGCAAGAAATTCATCTTTCATTTTATTTCTGAGTCTATTCTTCACAATATTCATAGCTGAAAAAGATCTCTCAGTTGTAGCAGTTGAAACAGAGAGAGTTAATGCCAAGCGAATCAAACGATCAATCAAAGGATATGTTAAAGACTTTCCTATCTTCGTTAATCCTTGACATAACTCCGAAATTGTGCACAAGTTAGTTAACTCAACATGATTAGGAACATCAAGTTCATAATGTTGAGCTTGCATTCTAATGTGAAATTTCTCTTGGTTATTGAAGTCACCTGGATAAAATCGTTCTACTAATTCACATACTTTGTTGACACTGAAGAACTTATAATTATCTCTGGGATCTAAAGTTGAACTTAAAGTAAGCAATTCCACCATATTATCATTGAATCTTCCATTAAGCTCTTGCAACTGTGTATCAATTACAGCCAAAAATAAATTAACACGGTAATGATGCTCCACTGAAATTTGGTCAATAATTTTGTGAGTTCAGCCTCTTTTAGGAATATGCAATGCATTCATATCAGGAACTTCAACTTCATGTTTCTCACAAAACAATTTTACTTTGCTTTCTCATCATAAAATGTTCTAATTTCCTGTTACCTGAAAAAAAAATAATTATATACTCACATGAATAAACAAAGTCTGAATATTTTTTATTAATTAAACATCAATAACAATATTCTTTTACTAAGTCATTATCAATTTCACTAAAAATAAAAAATAAAAAAAGAGAATAAATCCTAAAAATGAATAAGCTATTTATCTATAATATATGTGATCACAAAAAAAAAATAAAATTATATTATTTTATAGTAAAAAAATATGATTTATTAATTAATAATTTTATACAATTATATAAAAAAATAAAAAGTAGAATGAGTAGAGTAGTGAATAACTTTGCTATGATAGAAGACCGAAGCGAGGCTGTGAAGGCGTGCAGCGTGCTCCAAGAGAAGAAAAGACCAAACGTTTTAAACTTTCAATGTCAAATCAAAAGGAACAGCATAAAAGAAAGAGAATGTTACACTTAGTGTTTATTATTTAGAAGTTTTTTTTTGGTAAATTATTATTTAGAAGTTTAAAAAAATTTGAAAACCATTATATTTTATTTGAGTTGGGCACTTGGGCCTTTTAGTTTATACTAGTATTTTTTTTAAAAAGCTGGGGGGGGGGGCCAGGCCTCTACTTGCCCCCCAATGTATCCGTCCCTGAATGTAATGAAATATATAAAAAGAGAAAAAAAAGTTAGTAATGGTTGTAGGTGAAATTATGGTTGGACATTGTTGGGTATATGAAGATGGTTTCAAAGCACAATTAGATCGCTTTTTTTAGAGAGATATTTATCCCTACACTTAGTTCCTACAGGGTTGATGATAATACTCTCCTAGAATACAATAAAACCTAAGAAATTTTTAATTAGCAATAGTAAAAAATTTTTAACTCTCTTGAACAAAGAAAATCTCTTAATAGTTGAATAAAATGTACAGTTAATACTTTTGTATCTGAAATAGTGGACAGGTAGCAATTATGATTAGTTACATACACAAATGGTTGTGTCTTTTCTATGGCTATAGACCATCTATGGTCACGGTTTTTTACCATGACAAAAAAACTATAGTCATGGTTTTTGAAAAAAGAGTGACCATAGAGTACCTATGGTCACAGTTTTTAAAAAAATGTGGCCTAAAAGGGTCTGTGGTCATGGTTTTGTGGGTTGACCTAAAGGGGTCTATGGTCACGATTTTGGGGAGTGACCTAAAAATGTCTATGGTCACAGTTTTGGGGGTGATCTAAAACTATCTACGGTCACGATTTTGAGGGGTGACCTAAAACTATATATGGTCACGGTTTTAGGAAAAGGTGACTTAAAAGGGTTTATGATCACGATTTTAGAGAGTGACATAAAGGTATCTATGATCACGGTTTTGGGGGTGACCTAAAAAAGATCTATGGTCACATTTTTTCAAATTTTTTTTTAGAAAATTCCACTCCCAAACAGCACCGTTTTGAGTCACATTTCCCTTCCCCCCAAAATTTTCCTATCCCCCTTCCTCTAAAATCCCAATTTGTTGATAATCAAACTTAACCCAAAATAAAAAAGAAGAAAACCATGAGCCCTAAGTCCCTAACCCGCGTTCTTTTCGTAAGCTAAGTGACCCTTCCATGGAGCTTCTTCCTAACCCCATTTCCAAACCCATCCATGGAGCCTAACCCTCTCTCCCAGCTCTCCTCCCCCACGCACAGCGCCACCCTGACCAGCAACCGTCGCCACACACAAGCCTCAGAGACACTAGCTTCTTGGCCTGCAGCGGATTTGACTGACAACTGTGACTACTGATGATGGACGAGTGACGACTGATGACTGATGAACTCTTCAGAGACACCAGCTTATCGCGCGGTGATGAATGTGCTTCTCTGCTCGGTCCGATCATCTCCTTCGTCTTTGTTAGCAACGCTATCTCTTCCCTACTCTCTTCTCTGGTCGTCCTCTTCTTCTCTTCTCAGGTAAATAATTAGTTATTATAATGAATTAATGTTCTTATTAGGGAATAGGGATTTTGATCACGAGAACTTCTGATGTTGGGTAAAAGTGTTGATTTTGATTATTAGAACTTCTGATTAAGGATGTTGTTTTTAGTTATCAGAACTTGTGACTATTAGGGTTGTTGATTTTGATCATTAGAATACTTAAGAGCAAAAATGGAATTTTTAGGCATAAAACGTAAAATTAAAAATGATTAATTAACTTAATAAAGGGTAAAAGGATATGTTAGGAAGGATATGAGGGTGAAATGGTAAAGTAATAATATTAGTGGTGAAAGCGTCACTAAAAGTAAAGAAAACGGTAAAAAGAGAAGTTATGTACAAAAGGGAAAACTTAAAATTATATAAAGACACTAGGGTCAAAATGATAAAATGTGACAAAGCTGAGACATTTTAAGAAAAGAGACTGGGTACAAGTTTTTATAAAAGAAGGGCAAAGAAGTCCCTTAAAGAAAAAGTTTATTTGAAAAGTGTCGCAAAAAAATAAAATTGTAAACACCAAGGTGCTAAGAGATTATCTGGGAAGGAGGAGCGTCTGCTCCAATGGAACTAGAACCATCTTAAGAGATTATCTGGGGAGAAGGAGTTTCTGCTCCGACATAACCAGAACCATGTTAAGATGTGGGGATGCCCACTTTATGTTGAAACATGTTTCTCTAACAGTTAGCATACTATGGCGTCAAGCTCTAAGACGATTGCCAATTGCCAAAATGCATGTGACTTTGTCCATCAGGCATGTATGCAGAACGTACGCAGTTGGGGAAACCATATTCAGGTTTTGTCCCGGGTAACGTCGGATTGCGGGTAGTCAACTGACGCGTGATCATTGCTTGCATAAGACTAGGCATGCACCGTACTTGGTTGTTCTATTTCTCTGTGATTGTGATTTATCTTTGTTTTTTATGTTCTGTGCTTGTTTATTATTCTGCTATATACTTGTGCTTGTACTTATTTGCGTGACTTACCAACACAACTGCGTAAACTCTTAGACTTAGGCTGCGAAACCCCTTAGGTTTTTCGTGTAGCTGGGAACCTTAGGTTCTCACCCCCTTACTTTCTCCCATTCTACAGATGGGAACCAACATGATCTTCTTTGAGTTCCCCGCATTTGGATAGGCGAGCAGCAACATCACGGATGTGTCCGATGACTCTCTTCTTACTTCAGCACAATGTTTCCTTAACTACCAAGATATCCATGAGCAGCAGCAGTTACATGTAGTAGTCTTTGCCTTCACTCTATGTAGACTTTTAGAGGGCTAAGCGCTTTTGTAAATATCTATATAAATAACTTAGAATGGGTCTTAGACTAGGGTGGCTCTTGTGACTCAGGACCTGTTAGTATAAATGATGGAGTCTGTAGATATTTTCATGAATAAGCAACGACGTAACCTAGCGTGAACTATGATGTACTAAGTGAGCCTTCGGGCATATATGTATGATATTACTATGTTTTCTATGCTTCATGTAGATATTATCTATTTAACTATTACCTATTCTGTTATATCTATCTAACACGCGATCTCGACTAGCGCTACAGACTCATGTATATATTGAATATAAGGTCTAGAGTCTCTAAGAAAGCTGTGAAGTAGCACTTGACGACTAGCATTGATCATCACGTGCTAGAAGTTGGGTTGTTACACCATGGCACAACAGGATTTTCCAAATGTAGAATCCGAATTTTGGAGCAAAGATACACGTGATACATTAACTCCATCTGAGTTCTAAGTTGGTCAACAATTTCGGGGTAAAGAGGAAGCTGTGTTAAGTGTCAAGACTTATAGTATCCGTCGTGGGATTGAGTATAGAGTGTTGAACTCATATTACATCAAGTATCATGGAACGTGTAAGAAATTCAAAAAAGGTTACAATTGGTTTATTCAAATCACTCTTCGCTGGCGAAAAGGTCTTTGGGAGGTCGGAAGATATAATGGTCCTCATATATGTCTGACCACAGAAATTTCTAATGATCACAAAAACTTGATTACCATATCATATGTGCTTTTATCTTTCCTATGGTCAAAGCTGATATGGCTGTGTCGATTAAGGTATTGTAAGATACGATAGAAGCAAGTTATGGTTTCAGATCGAGTTACAGAAAGGTTTGGTTAGCTAAGCAAAAAGCTGTTGCACAAATTTATGGAGATTGAAAAAAGTCATACAATGAGTTGTTAAGATGAGGTCTAGGTGTGCATACAATAATGCCGAGTAGTATTGCAGTGCTGAAGATGAGTCCTATATGAGTTGAAGACCAAGTTGACGAGTCATAAGCTTATTTTCATCGGCTTCTCTGGACATTTCCACCATGCATAGAGGCTTTTAGGCATTGCAAGCCGCTGGTTAGTATTCATGGGACCCACTTGTACGACAAATATGGGGTACCTTAATAGTGGCGATTGCACAAGATGGAAATTCTAATATCATCTCTATTGCTTTCACACTTGTTGAGGATGAAAATGCAGAGTCATGGTCAGTGTCGCTATCTCACCTTTGGCAACATGTCACACCTCGACCGGGTATTCTAGTTATATTAGACACACCAAAATCAAGACTGCATTGGAAGCTCCCACCCCCACCCCCACCCCCCACCTCTTTTGTCACCACTATCTCCTCTCTGTGGCTAGCATCTCTATCGCTATGATCACCATCCTCTCTCCAACCATCTCCACATCTACCTCTAGCTCGTCTAATAAGTCGTCTAGGGAGAACCCGCCCCCTCCAAGCCAAGAATCTCTTCCTCGATTCACCTATATTTACAATCACTCACTTGCTCGTGTACTAATGTCACGTCGCTGTTCCACACGATGCCTGACTGGGACATCAGACATCGGCGCTATAGGAGGTGCCTGTCTTCTACCCCTAGGGGTCACCTCTGTCGAAATTCCAACTGTCCTGGGATCACTAAGGAACAGCTCTGGTGATAAGAATCTTTGACCATGTTGATACCACCACTCTAACTATAACTCTAATGGGTCTGGATTCAGGATGATATCAAACTAGAGTACATGTTGAATTCTATTGTCCTAACATAGGTGTCAAGACCAATTAGTACTGGGAAAACCAACGGTCACTGTCTTTGCCATCTTCCGACATCAAAAAATTTATGTTAAGTGTTGTACGAGGTCAATGTTGTACACCCCCAAACTGTGGTAGCACCCTAATAACCCTATCCACCTGATGCCACTTTACCATAGCAAAATATATCAATGTTGTTACCATCCTCCACAACATCGTATGTTGTGGATCTAGTATATCAGGATGAACTCTTTGCACAACCTCAGTTGCGATATAAGACATCCATGTGAAATGTAAAATGGAAATAATTTTAAAATTTATTAATCAATAATAAATACATCAAAGGAATACACTCTATGAATAAAACACACAATTAATGAAGTTACAATAATACTCCCATCAAAGATTGTTGATATCTAGTCCAACTACAATCCGCTAAGTTAGATCAATAATGGCAAGGTATAGAATGACTAGTAATCGACATAACACACTTAATATATATACCTCGACACCAACGACCAATAAATGTGTCAAACCCAATGGGCTTGAAAGTAGAAAAACGGCAAAAGATCCATGATTGTAGTGGCTGCAATGGACTAGCCAACTTAACGACGTTCTTATTTGGAAACATGACTCGTGCATCAATACAACTATGCAAGAGCGGTAGAGCCCCAACTATATTTGTCCAAGTCGTCTAACCTAACTACATAAGGCAGCCACCAGATGTGAAGACATGTCCCAGACTTGTCATGAAACAACTGAGTCGATAGCAACATTATAACGCCCTCACGTATCTCCTTACGATCTCCTCATCTGCATCTGAAGAAAGCTCCCTGAATGTCTCCTAGAACCACGTGCACTTCACAGTGAACTTGTCAACGTAGTCCGCAGGAAGTAGCACATCTAGCAACCCCTCGAACTAAGTCCAGACAGGTCTGCCACTCTCAACAAATCTCTTAAAGTCTGCTAGGAACCCATTCACATAGTCATCATCGATCGAAAGGCCTAGCCGGTACGCCGCATCCTGTAATGTAATGATGTATTCCTTGAATGACATATGAAACGTATGCGTCTCAGGATGCCATCTCTCAACAAAAGCGCTGACTAGTGATCATTGAGCTTTGTAAGATGGTATAATCTAACAGTTTGCAAGTATGGTATGATTTGGTTGTCCAAGGACATATCATACTACCTCTTCATGCTGCTAATACATCGAGTCGGCTACATAATAGTAAAAAACATTTATTAATAATGCATAATAATAAACTTGACACGATCACCAAATAGCTCATTACAAAATTTTAATATTATTCATAATCCTTTAAAAAATAATTAAATAATATCCCAATTCATAATCTTACAATTTATTAAGTACTCTTTATCAAAAGTAAGAACAATCTTATCCTAAAAAATTAAAGTCCAATCATATTATATATGCAAAATTCAATTTTAGTGTCTCCACTGTATATTCTACTTTAGTCTTATCCATAGAAATCAAATTCCCATAAATCTACATTCACCTACAATTATTACCTATCAAAATTTAGATATGATCAACAATTCTAAATCACTACTGTCACTAACATTTCTAACTTAAAAATTCTAAATCACTACTGTAACTAACATTTATAATCTAACATAGAGAAAAAAATTTCGTGTACTCACCTCTTAGTTGATGTTATCTATAATATAGACAACTTCATCTAATCGATAGATACGATCCTAGTCGTCCCCCATAGGCTATAACCGCAGTTTTAAACTTTATCGTTTTGTGCTTTCTAAATTCTCTCTGACATGGGTTGGGGGGAGTGAATGCAAATCGTGAAGCTCATTCAATCCTTGTATAGGAAGACCAATAATAAATTGAATCAGAGACGACATTCGTTTTATATAGATAAGCGTGATGAGTAAGTTGAATTAAAGTAATTTAATTTACCTAATTCAGGAAAGCTTTAATTAATTCGAATCAGGGTGATTTGATTTACTCTAGAAATATGTATCCTCTTATAATTTGAACTCACTTGATTCGATTTACTTGGGAGTTAGGATCAAGTTTTTTTTCGCTCTTCTTATAATAAATCAAATTACCTTATTTCAATTAACGTTGTCACATGGTAAGTCGAATTTGTGTAATTTAATGGCTAAATCGAATTACACTGATTTAATTTATATAGATAAATTTAGGATAGGTGTGTAATTAATTTTTGTTAAGGATATTTATGTAATTTTAATATTTATTTATTTTATTAAGGTGAATTATTTTTTATTTTTCGCTTTAAATTTACATTTTGTAAGGGGTCGAATTTAGTTGTAATAGTTAGTGGTTGTGTTGTTAATTTTCTCCCTGAAGTATCTCTTACGTTTTAGGATGCTTCAGTTTATAACAAACTAAAAAAAAGGTTGTCCATATTTTAAAGTAAATTATTAAAGTTAAACTATATTTTTTAAAATTAATAAAACTCATTATTTATTCAACTACTATTCATTTTTTATTATATATAATTTTTAGGCTTAATATATTCTGTTAGTTAGTTAGCCTTTTTACTAAATTTATAATTAGGTTCTTATATTTTTTAATTAAATTTTTATATTATTTTTAATTTTATAATTATATCATTTTTATATCAAAAATGTTAAAATTAATAAAATATTTCTTTTAAAAAATATGTAGTTAAAGATTTAATTAATTATATTCTTAATTATAGATATTTTCAATTTACGAAAATATATTCAGTTACTTTTAGTATTTTTTATATTAAGAATGATCTAATTATAAAATTTAAAATAGTATAAAGATTCAACTAAAAAAAATCTAATTAAAAAAATTATAGAGATTAATAGAATAATTAAATCTAATTTTTAGTATACTTTAATATTAAAAGGAGGAAGAAATAATATATACTGTTATGAAACATTCCATAATAGTTTTATGGAATATCATGCTAAGCTACGAGAATGGTGAATTCATGTGGAATGCTGATCTTCCTTGTCGTAGTTTCATTTTACTTTTTGTGTTCGTTGGACCTTTGCTCTTTTTACGTGGATATGCAGAAAAAAAGAGAAAAAATCAAAAGAATATTCTTTACCCCGTCAGTGTCAACGACGTCAAATTAAACTTTTGTTAAAGAATTATTATTTTAGGGGAATTATAAAATACAGATGTCAACTTATGAAGATTTACAGAGATTCTTTTTATATACATATTTTATTGACATGTGGATATTTGTTCCCAAAAAGGAAACAGCTTGACAGGCTTTTTGTGAAGAGTGTGGCTAAATTAAGACTTTAGGCGAACGAGCTGATATTATGTGAGAAAAAGTATAATAATGTATATGTAACTTGCTTGTATTCGGCTCCATTTTTTTCAAGTGATCTATTTAAGTTTTTCGGGCTTGTTTACGTTGTTTTGATTTGCTCTATTTTTTCTAAGAGACTCGTTATGGTTTTATATTCTTTCCTATTTGTAGAAAAATTGAAAAAGTTGAATTTAGTTAACAAATAAAAAAAAAGTTGAATATACTAAAAATATTGGAAGAAGAAAATATTGAAATTCTTCTTCCTTTATATACTAAAGGTCAATTAATAATTAAACAAAAAAGGGTCAATATTCACATAATAGGATATTAAGTTTAATATTTATAATTTTATATATACAAGATTTAAATTACATATTCAAATATTTTAATAGTAATTAAAAATATAAAATAAAATAGATAATAATTAAAAGAATAAAATAGAGTAACTTCAAATTATTTTGGACTAATTTATTATTATTTCTCAAAAATACTTTATCAATGAACAAAATTTTGTATGTACATATGTTAAATAAATTGATTTATTGTGCAAAAATTAATAAGTTAACAAATAACACACTAAATATTACAATTTTTATAAGCATCAGTTTTATTTTGTTGAGAGATTTTTCTGCTCATCCTAGCAGGAAGGTAAGTTTCCTGATTTTGAAAAGATTCGGGACATTATGCAACATCCATGGACAACAAAACTGGTGTTGATTTAGAGAACGACAAATTGTGTGGCTGATTTTTTGGCCAAATATATTATCAATGAAGGTGTCTATCATGCTGAATGGCTAGTGTTATAGGATGGTCTTCAATTACTTCTTCTTTGGGACATGATGCCTTAGTTGTTCCATAGTTCTTTAACCGTATTTTTTGCTTTTTCTTTTTTTAGTTATATCCACAAAAAAGATTAACTTCATTAGTCAATTAAAATAAATTTTGAGTAATTATCTAAATCAATTTCTGATATTTTTAAAATTAGACACTTCAATCCCTTAAGTTCATTAACAGCAAAAAACTTAAAAAGATATATTCAAATGAACAATTTTTTTTTGTATAATTACTAAATGTGGTAGTACAAACAGCTTTTTTTTTACATCATCGTTATGAAATTTTACTCTATTTATAAAAATACCATTAAAAATCAATAGGTTACTCAAATGTACAAATACAATTTCATACAAATTTACAGATTTACATAGTTAAAAGACGCGTATAACATATGAATAAAAATTCTGATCAGGTTGTTTAAATTCTCGTGAAGCTTTGTTAAAGAGTCCAAGCCAAACTGCTTTTTACTTATTTACATATCCTCTTACATGTCCAGATGTCCTAATTGACAGGCAACTACGTGAATTTTTTTGCATGAATTGTTATTAATATAATGTGGATTAGTCTTTTAATTCTTTTCATCTAAAATATTATTTTAATTTATAAATCCAGTAAAAGAATAACGCAAGATCGATCTAATTTCCAAAGTCATGGCCATAAATTATTATTATTATTATTAATGTTTTTAATGTTTAAAACTAAAAATTATGATGAAGATCAAATCTAAATATTTTAAGTTATAATAAAATATTTGAACTAATTGAATTATTTTTTATTTTTTAAAAAATTACTATTAATTTTTTTTATAGAAAATTTGAGAGGCATAGCCCATTGACATCACCTTTTACATATTAAAAAAATATTTAGACACTAACTCTTGCTCTCTCTTATTTTGATTAAACTAAATTGTGAATCTCATTGATTTTTCTCACATTACATTTGTCACCTCTAAAATTATATTCAAAAAGTATAAAAAAATAATTTTATGCAGATTTTTTTTGTAGTTTTAATTTAGATGGTATTATATGAAATTTGCCTCCCAAAATATTTTTTCAAGATTTCCGCTAGAAATGAGTAGCTATATGTAACATAGGTTTAAAATTAGCAAATAAGAACAAGTCTTGAAGTAGAATATATTCAGCACAAATTTTAGAAACATTGATAAATAATGATTGTCAGTTTATAGCATATTTTTCATAACTAAATTTTATCAAAAATAATATACGGTTATAGATAAATTTGCATTAATATTATGACTAATTTATTACCAATATATTTATTTTCCTTATTAATAGTGAAAATTTTTAAACTATAATGTTATTAGTCTTTTGTAATTAAATTCAAAATTTTTAATTTTTAGTACAAGTAAACAAAATTAATTTTAAAAAAATATTTTAGACTTTTTAAAATTACTTCCAATTCTTTAACATTTTAAATAATAATTTTTATTTTCTTTTATTATTACTACTACTATTACTACTACTACCAGTTTGTATATTATTATTTCATATACTTTGATATATTTTTAAATGATAGTTAATACTAATTATCATATACGTTCAACTTGTCACGTTTTATGTAATGGTAGGTGTATGTGGCACAACCCCCTGATTTTGAATATAAAGAATTTTTAAATCATGTTTTCAAATTAACTAAGGCTCTTTATAGTCTTAAACAAGCTCCAAGAGCTTGGTGATGCATTTGTTATAAACTGTGCCTTGCTGATTGCTGTTTTGTTGATATAATGCTTGTGATGCATTTGTTTTAATAATATGACTACCTGGTGATTAATATGTATTCTTGTGTTTGGAAGCAATTAATTTATCTTGATGAATAAGTTTTGGATTGGGAACATACTTCTGATTTATCTTGGTAAACATATTTGTTGAATACTTTGTTTTTGGCAGTTTTTTTAAGCATTGGATATGAAAATAAATGTTGAGAATTATTGTGATCATGCCGTGATTAAAAATATTTTCTTACCATAAGTATGTTGCTCTGATTTGATTGAAAAATATTTTTAAAATAGCAATTTATTTTCAAAAATATTTTTGGTTGATTATGTTGTGTGTTTGAACAAAAAATCAAATTATTGATAACAAATGAGTTTTGTATATTATTCAAAACTGCTCATAAATCAAGCATTCAGCATCATGTAATGGATATGCTGAATAACATTGTTACTTTAGGTTTGATTAAAATTATTAACAGGTTAGTGCTTCCCTTGGTAAAAACAGCATATATTAAGGGGGAGCCATGTGACAATTAGAAAGGGGGAGAAATTCAAATCTTCAAAGGGAATACTTTATACTCTAATCTCTAAATTTCTTTCCATTTCAATTTTAATAATGTTTATCATCAAGGGGGAGATTGATGAGTTTGGAAAACTCAAATTTATTTTAATGATGAACAAATATTATTGAAATAATTAATTACAAAATTATTAATTTGATTTTTATTTAACATATGTTAATTAATAATTTTGTGATGCAAGTTTTCTTATTGGGCCGAACAAAAATAAAAGAAATGTTGCAAGCCCAAGTGTGAACCTTAGAGGCTTCTCCCTATAAGTAAGGGTGAACAGTCAGAGTTTGTTTCAAGAAAAATGAGTAAGTAATGAGAGTGCAAGGCACAGAATTCTCAAAACTACCTAAGCTTACAGATTTTCTTCTCCTTCAAAATTTTCTATTTTGTAATTTTTCTATTTAATTTTGTCATGTCTTGAGTCTCATGAAAAAGGCAAACAGTGAGGTTTGTATGAAAAAGCCATAGAGCGAAAAAAGGCAGAGAGTGCAAAATTAAAAGAAAAAGCCATAGATGTCCTTAGAGTTCCTTTGTTCATCTATGTTGTGTTTCATGATTCTGTGGGAATTCCCTTGTAAGTTGGGTTAGCACTTTACAGTCTGTAATCAAGAAGATTATAGTGAAATTCCATCATTGTTGTGATGGAGACTGGATGTAGGCTGCACTGCACTTAGCAGCAGAACCAGGATATATCTGGGTGTAATTTTCTCTCTTCTACTCCATTTCTGTTTCTACTGCACATGAGCTAAAACCGAAAATATCTCGTGCCAAGTGACGAGACAAAAATAAAAGTCTCGTGGCTAGGGACGAGATAAAAATAAAAAAGTCTCTTCAAAGACCAGCAAGTGTAACTAAATAAAAAAGGGGGGCTAAGATTCAACCCCCTTCTCTTAACCACTGAAAACCATTAATTTGACTTATAAATTATAATACAAAATAAATGAATTAAAAAGATTAAGATCTGCATACTCTCTAATAAGCCCGGATCTTATAAAGGGAATCCAACTGTGCCAATTTTTATTATTCCTTGTAAGAGACTAAGAGCAGATTAAGCCACAACTAAGCCATAATTTTACTCTCCTCATTTTTTAAACTTTACACTCATTGAAAAATGGAGACCTGTTATTTGATTAACCATTTGTTAGAATGTAAGTCATTATAGTTGTATCTATGTTGTTTGTTATTGGACTTTTCCTCCAAGTTGTGAAGGTTGATTCTTGAGACCAGACTCTTGATACCAATTGAAAATTCTTGATGATCTAAAGAAAGAGTGGTTGAATCTATGGTTTTCTTTTAACTTCGTCAATTCCTTCTTTCCCCTAACCTCCAAGAAAGAAGTTGCTGTCAGACTGCCACCATCCGTTGGATTCAACTGTGATACGCATGAGTTAAGTGTGTTCGACACAATTTAACACAATCAGAAATAAAATTGTCGACTCCATATTTTTGCTCTATTGAATTTTATGCGTGTATGATTTCATTCACTAATGATTATGTTTGTTGTTGTTGTTACTACACATAATGTGATTAGTTTCTTTTTCTTAGGTTTATCATTAATTAAATAATTTAAAAAAAATTTTAATAACTTTATTTCTACACATAATGTGATTAGTTTCTTTTTCTTAGGTTTATCATTAATTAAATAATTTAAAAAAATTTTAATAACTTTATTTCTTTGATTATTGAATATAAGATAGAATTTATTTATTGTGAAATTTTATATAATCAGATAGAATTTATTTATTGTGAAATTTTATATTATTTTAAAAAATTTAACACAATTAATTTAGTACCTATATTTTGAAATGCGTTTAGTCGATAAAATTCAAATATAAGTAATATTACACCATATATTTTTATTATTATTATAGTGGTGTTCATTTGAAAAATTAAATTTAGTTTATAATAGTATTTAAAAAGTCCTACTTACTGTTCTATGCATTTAAAGAATTATCTTTTTTAAAAAAAATTCATTTTACATACAATTAAATTTTAAAATTATATAGTGATAATTCTAGTTAATATATAATTTTTCTTTTCAACAAAATAAATTAATAACACTTACCTTATTAATATAGTATTAATTTTCATTATCGAAAGATGTCGCTTTAGGATCTGTTTGGATAGGTTCGTAAGTTACTTTTTTTAACTTTTAACTTATGAGAAGGTATAATATTAATATTCCATACAATTTTTAAAACTAAATTACAACTTTTTAAAAAGTTATTTTAGTACTTATAAAAAAATTAAAAAAAATGACTTCTCTCAAACAAAAAGCTTTTTATCATTTTTCTCTTAAAATAAGTACCTTTAGAACTAAAAATCCAAATATAAAATAACTTATTTATAAATTATTTTTAATATAAATATTTATTATTTAAACTATTTTTTTAAAAATAACTTAATTAAACTATTTATCACACTGAGCCTAATATATATCTACCTAAACTAGCTTGAAGTCAACTTGGGAAAAAAGATATTTTTAAGTCAAATAAATTACCCAAAGCATTAACAAAATCGGTTTCTTTCCTTTTTTTTTTCAAGACAAAAAAGGTATTGAGGCTCCATGCTACTGTAAAACATGCGTTTTTAATTTTTTTTTTTCTATCCTATTAACAAAATGCAAATTATTTAAGGTCCAATTCATCTTTTGGGATATCCAATTTATTGATGCCGAAGCTCACTCCAAATGTCCAATAGCTAACATTTGCATGGACAGCTTTGGCTCAACCATAGCTACCATCCACGTCCGACAAGCGTTGTCCAACACCTGTACCAACTTGCATTTGCCAGAACCACATCTCATTCTGATAATGAAGCAAAAAGAATTTTTGTATATCTATATCAACTTGCATCTATACTGGAGAATGACCCATTATTTTAATGTGTTGTTTATAATTTCTTCACAAAGAAAAATTTCGATCGCACATTGGATTTTCGACACAACAGAAAAATATGAGACTAGATTAGAATCAGTAGACGATGACATTTAAATTATAGCTGTTTGTTGACGATATAATATTTTTTTTAATAATTTATTTGAGCTCAAATTTCACCAAGTTCATTTTTGTAGTCACTTTAATTACAGTTATATATATATATATATATATATATATATATATATATATAATAACTATCAAATTAATTATTTACATAAAATATATATTAAAAATAAATTAAATAATATATGTATTTATATATAAATATATAAATTTATATATATATATATATATATATATATATCATTTTTACTTTAATTAGCACAAACTTTGAAATAACATTTTTTTGTATTTTTTATTTTAAATTAATATTAACTAACTCTTTATTATTTTTTTATTAAAAGTGTTGATTTTTTTAGCATTTTTCATAGCTCACCATATACGTATTATATTTTATAATAGCAAAAATTTGAAAAAGATTTTTTTTTTGTTGTTTTTTAAATTAGGATTTAAGATTTTTTAACCAACGTGTAACATAAAATATAAAAAAATAAAAATAAATTAACACAAGATAATTTTAAAGATCAAGTACGATTTAGGTTTTATGATTTTGATTAAATCAAAATCATCTCTAATATTTTTTTAGATTCTAAAATAATTTTTCACACAAAAATATTCTTATGTTTATTTTTTCTCTTTTTATCATGATTTCAATTTCTCAAAAGCTTTCTTCTTTTCTCTCTACTTCTTCCATTATCCTTCGTATATAGCCATGTAACTACTGTGGTTTTTTAAAACTCAAACAAATCAATAAAGTAAATTAACAACACAACAAAGAGAGAATTCAGTTCAATATAACAATGATGGCAATCAAACCACAGTGGTCGAGACGATAAAACAATGATGTGAGAAACTTTCGGTAGTGACGATGACACTTCCGTTACCTATTTTCTCCTCATTCTCGTATCTTCTTTCTCTCTTGCTTAACCTTTAACTCCTCTCTCATTCGCTTCGTCTCTCTCTAGTTCACATTCACAGTGACGGCAACAGCTTCTTCCGTTGCGTTGTCGTTATTCTTTTTTTTATTCTTCTTTTATTTTTCATTCATCTTTTTTTTTTATTTAGTCTCTCTCTCACTCACTTTTTTTTCTTTTGTGTTTCTTGGTGTGTATTGTATGTAATGAGTGAAAGTGATAAAGAATGTATTGAAAATTAAAAAATTGGTGTTATTTTAGAAAAGAGAGTGTGCGAAAGAAAGAAATTAGTGCAACTTAAATAATGGTGGATGAAAAAGGAGAAAGAATATTTTTGTTCAAAAATTAAAAAAATAATAATTTTTAAACAAAATTTAACGTTAGAAATGATTTTTAAAAAAAATTAAGGACAAGTTTAATTTTTGACCAAAATTATATGAACTAAAATTGTAGTAAACTCTAATTTTAATTAATGTGAACATAACAATATTAATATCTTGTTTACTAAGTTAGGCCTATCTTTTTTCCCAAGCAAGAAGATAACGTATACCGCATTGCATTAATAATGTTAGGGGTCAGCAATATTTGTGATTGGTAGTCATCAACTAGTCATCAAAGATGATTTGATGGTGTGAAATTGGTATAAAATTTCATCCAATAATTTATTTTTTTTTACTGGTTACATACTGATCAAAATGTAATAAAATTACTGAACTTCTATATTTTTTCATATTAAATTTCTTGAAAGGTCAAAATCGAAGCACGAGTTTACAAGATGAATGAATGGTGACGACAAGTATATATCAAATTTTATTTCCTTTTTATTAGTCATACTTCTTTATCTTCAGTAAAATGATATATCCAAAGCATAATTGATCACCCCAAATAAAGAAACCATATTTTGTGGTTGAAGGCCATGTTATTTTGTGCGGCTTCTGCTACTAACATGAAGTTGTTTTTATAAGATAATAATTAAAAATGGTTAGGAGATAGATAATTTAATTAAATATATTAAATTATAATTTTTAACTATTATTTTTACGAAAAAATAATTTTATGAAAATAGAGATTGATTAAAATATTAGCGAAATTATTTAAGTATAGTGAAAACTCAAGTGAAGTCGATTTCACGTGAAGTTAATATCAGTTAAATTTCTAACGGCTCTTAAGTATTAACTTTACATGAAGTCGATTACACATGAGTTTCTACTTTCAAAGTATATCCATAGATGTGTGTTATGCAGCGTAAGTGTGTAAGAAAAAACATTAATAAGCATTAAATTTAATTATAGAGTCAAGTTTTTCAGTTACTATCAATAATTTTTTAAAAATTATTTTGTATCTTAATTTATAAATTATAAATTTTAAACTCTTAAGTATCAATGCCAATGTAAACGCCAAATTCTACACCTTGGCTATTTCCTTTCTTCTCCAACAATTAACAATAAATAATTAATAATAAAACCCACTCACTATTATTTGTTTCGACATATTTGGGTATGAATATAGTTTTATATCATTATTTAATTTTACCTAATAGTAAAGTTGAATGATGTGAGGTGAGTATTAAGATACAATTTTCGTAATCAAAATGACACTTTTTAATTTAGATATGGAAGGAGGAATGGTGTAGGACACAGTTAAGGAGTGTATGAGTACTTTATGTAGTTGTAGTGTCAAGAGCAAATCAGACCATCCGATTTGTGTTTAAAAAATTAAAAGAAATTACATTACACAAATCTGACCGTTCGATTTGTATTTTAAACAATTAAAAAAAATTAATATTAAAATCAGACCATCCGATTTTTGTTTTCAAAATAAAAACAAATTTTAAAAGTACAAAATGGATTCTCCAATTTTTTCTCCCACACAAATTGGATTATCCGATTTGTGTTCAAAATTTTTTTAACAAAGAAATCGCACAGTCCAATTTCTTCACTTTATGGTTCAGACAAAATATCCCACGTTCATGTCTAGCACCACCCATTTCTATACCCATGCACAGCACACACAGAATCTGCATATCGAAAAAAATTAGCCTCAAAATGATAAATAATTCATTGCTAAAAATGATTTTACTCGAATTACGTAAAGTTATTTGAATTGCAACAATTTAAATCTAAATTTTAACTTAATTTTATGGCTAGGAATAAAAATTTTATACCACCAATAATTGAGTTAGAACAATTTGTATAATATAAAAGTTTTTTTTTCGAACTTCATAATTTGTCATTTTTTTAATTTTCATTGTATAAGATATGAAATTATTTTATCTTGTTAGTATATGAAATTCTTTCTTTAGATAAATATATTCAAGTAGTGAGTATAAATAGTTAGTTTTCATTGATATAGTTATATATAAGTAAAAAAAAAAATTATTATTTTATTATATTACATTGATTGTTTTACTTTTTTTAAACAGTTCGCACAACAAAGATATAAGTTCAGTGAATATTTAACTTGCTTTCTAATTATTCTTTTTTATAGACAGTCACATCCTAACTAAAATAAAATGATAATTTAATTTTTTCTAATTATAAAATGCAAGATGGATCAGCCATTGATGATCTATTTTCATGATTAAGAGTTGAGTTGTAATTTATTTTGTTTAGGATAAAAAATTGTTAGAACTAAATCAAGCATTTACTTTTATTTGTTATTATTGTTAACAATGGATATAGTGTTTTTACCAAAGACAAAAGTTAAACTATAAAATAATTCTAAGATTTTCACATATAAATAATATAATATTTTTTGTGTAAATATTTAGTAGTATATTGTGCATTATTAGTAATAGCTCAACAAAGCATTCTTATAAATTTAATTGATGGTCATATAAATATTTTATATTATTAATATATAAACAAATTAATTTTAATATAAAATAACTTTATTTATATATTTAATTACATAATATTATATTAATAAAATTAATATTTTTTATTTATTATATAAATAATTATTCAAAAAATATATATAATTAAATAATTATATAAAATATTATATTTTATATTATAAATACATTGCATTCTATAAAATAATATAAAATTAAGAAAAAATTTACGTATAATTAATTATTTTAAATGAAATTAATATTAAAAATTATTAGATAATAATTTAATTAAACAGAATAAATTATTTACCCATTCTTAAATATATCTAATAATTTAATTAAACAGAATAAATTATTTAACCATTCTTAAATATGAAACTTTATATGGTAGTGAATTTTGCCAAAAATTAAATAAAAATTTAAGTACAATTAACTTTTGTTGTCTACGGTATCTCTTAACCTGACAGGTTAAGGATTAATTCGTTGCGGATTTGAGTTTCACGGTTTGTCGCTGGCCAATAGATTGTTGCATGCACAAAGCATTCGAACCCCCGACACTTATTTAAGTTAACGAGTAAACTGACAACTCGACCAATTCAAATTGGTTCTTTAAATGAAGTTAATATTTTATTAAATTTTATCAAACAGCTCTCCATTTTGAGTGCATCCAGGACGGATATAAAGGGGGCGAGTGGCGGCCTCGGCCCCCAACTTTTTTTAAGAGTAATAAGTTATTATGTATAATTTAATTTTTTTTAAAAAATATTTAGTATTTAGTCTAGTATAAATAAAAATTCAGTCTAATTTAAATATTAATAATTTTTAATATCTAAAAAGTAAGTAACAATATTAAAGAAATTTAAAAAAGATATTATTACTAATATTTTTTAATTAAATAAAAAATTTTAAATATCATAAAGTGAATTCTTTTTCTTCTTATAGTCGTCTTTTTTTATTCATTTGGTATTAATTCTCTCTGTTTCAACTGCTACAATTAAGAGATCTTTTTCAACTATGAATATTGTGAAAAATAACTTAGAAACAAAATAAAAGATGAATTTCTTGATAATTTTCTTTTAATTATATTGAAAAGAAAATTATTGAAAAATTTTACACAAATTCTATTATCGGTGAATTTTATGATACGAAGAATCGACCATTTCGTTAGTAAAAAGTATACACATATTTCTTTTTATTTTAAAATATATTCTTTGTCAATATATTTTTGTAATACATCTTATATTATATAATTTTTTTACATAATTTTTAATATTATATGTGTTATTAACCCCCATAATATCATTTCTGGATCCGTCCCTGAGTGCATCTTAGTTTTACTAAAATGAATCTATAATTTATAATAATATAAAAAAATTAATTATTAGAATACATTATGCATTATTCAGACACACATTCTGTGTCTGAGACATATCTTTCTTGTTGAGAAAGGCTTTACTCTCTCTCTTCTCACCATTTTCATATCCATCTAGGAAAAGTCTAGCCGTGGATGAAATCTCACACAAATTTCACACCATCAAATTATCATTGATGACTAATTAATGGTTAATAATCACAAAAATTACTGTCCCCTAAGATTGTTCATCTATCTATCTCTATCACTCTTTTTCTCTCTCTATAAAGGTAGAGAGAGTCACAGGACCCAATTACCGAAAGCGATCTTTTTGTGAGTGCGTTTTTCTTATTTCTGCCGTGGCATTTTTGGTCAGCTCACTCACTCTTCGCTTACAATTACAAACTACAAACTATGCATCTCTACAATGCATGGCTTCCACCGCCGCTCGCCGCCCAAACCGCCGCCGAGAGGGACTCATTCCGCCGTGTCATCTCCGACGTCTCCGCCTCCTTCCGCCCTGACGATCCCGAATCCGTCTTCTCCACTCTCAAATTCATCTCTGTCCTTGACCTGTCAGTTCCATTTTTTTCCCTCTCTTATCTCTTTCTTCTTCCACTTCCTTAGTTCCAATTTTTTACACCTCAATTTCTCTCTCTGTCACTCACTTCAATCAAATTCGGGTTTTTGTTGTTGTTTATTCAGCTTTTCGATTCAAGTGTGTGTCTTTATCTCTCTTTGACCTTAAATCATTGCTAATTTTCATTTTTTGTTTGTTTGAAGTTGTTATTATTATTTTTGTGGATGCCTTAACTAAGAAAATCTTGTAATCTTGGTTTGATGCATTTAGTTTTGAATTGAGATTTATCATTTATGCTGTTGCTCTGTGTAGTTTTGTATCTTTTTTTGTTGATTTAGTTATATATTTTGGTGTTTTAGGCATAAGTAGGAAGGGGGGGGGGGAGAAAAGGCAAAAGGTTTTGCTTGTATTACATGGGTTAAACCCATAGGGTCACAGTTCCACCTACACATAATTAGAGTTTTTTATATTGTATTACATGGGTTAAACCCATATTTCGAACCCACATGCAACTGCTACTATGTACACACATATCTTAAAGCGTCGTAATAAAAACTAAAAACAATCACAAATATGGCCTTACTTTTTATTCTTTTATTTTTTTGTAAGGATGGCCTTACATTTTTAACGCGGTTTAAAAGAGGCACCAATACCTTTTTCCTCTCTTTTTTGGACCTCTACGGCCTTACTTTGGAGTTGCTCTAAACCCATTGGACTTGAACCCAAAGCAAGTTGTTTATGGTTTATATTTTTTTTCAAATTTAGTTCAACTATTTTTGGTCAGACATTTAGTTCAATCTGTTTTAGTACTTTGGGAAACAAGTTTTCTTAAACTAAATTATGTAAAATCAAGGTGATCCAATTTTTGTTTGCAAACACAAACACAAACCCAAACTTTTTATTTATTTGGGCTCTTTTTCTCAAATTACAATTTTGGGTGCCATTAGGAGGATCTTCATCTTTTAAATTTCTATCACAAATTAATTTACATAAAAATTGAAGTTCGGAGGACACGGTGACCCTATCAATATCATTACCACTCCAAATAGATGCAAGTTTTCTATTGCCATGGTATCCCAAACAAACCCTACCCCATATATTTATGTATGAGAAAGAAAGGGTTCTCCTCTACAAAGAAATTTTGTGGACATATAGGTAGGTAAATAAATATTCCGCTCTCTTATAATATGATTAGTCAAATTGATGATGGCCACTTTCTTAGTGTTTTGTTTATTTATTTACTATTTTTATACACATAATAAGGGTACATGAATATAGGCAACCGAGTTTAGTTAGATTTAGATTCAACTTTAATATTTTATTAATTCTATTTTAAAGATTCAAATTTTATCTTAAATTAATCCGATATAAATTAAATAAACCCCATGTATAATTAGTGTGTAAAATTTTATATAATAAATTAATAAAATTTTACTTTTAAAAAATAAATTTAATAAATATTATATACCATTTATATAAAAATAATTATACAAAAAAGACACTATATAATATTATATTTTAGTTGTACAATATGACTTTTTGGATCAGACAAAATAAGATTTGGATGAACCAAATTTTGGATTGAACCAAGTCTTTATAGTTTATATATACATATTCCATGCTCACACATGACCGTAACATTTAAAAATTTGGAAGAATTTTAAATATTCTAAGAATACTGGTTTAGTAATTCTAGTTATTTATTTGAATTTTATATATATTAATTGAGATCAATAACTAAAGTAATTGTAATATTAATATTCGAGTTAATATTTAAAATAGTTTCTAAAATTTAATTATAGACTTAAATTGGCCTTTAAATTTTTAATTAACTCAAATTAAATCTTTAAATTTTAAAAGTCTACTCATATTAATCCTTTTATTTATCTCTGTTAGCATTTCTAACATGAGAGTTAAATTCCTAAATTTTTTTTTGGTTGCCCACGGTATCCCCCAGCCCGACAGGTCAAGGACTAATCCGTCGCGGATCGGAGCTCCATTTAAGGGTTTGCCGCTGGCCAATGAGTTGCTGCATGCACAAGGCAGGATTCGAACCCCCGACACTTGCTTAAGCGGACGAGTGAGCTAACCACTCGACCAACCCAAGTTGGTTTATTTTGAGGAGATGTTGAGGAGTACCAAACAATATTCTGGGTGCTACAACAGGTTTTATTCACATGAAAGTCAGAAAAAAACCCTTTTTTAAATGTTCAAACTACAATATAAGTTCTTTGACTGCTTCATTCTTGAATTTATCTATTCTTTTTGTAATGCATACTTAATTTATTTTTGTGATTTTTATTGTGGTAGACCTTGAAAAGAAATGATGTGAACTTTTTGTGTGGTCAGATGGTGAAAAAGAAAAAAAAGGCATGATTAGGAGAAATGAAGATGAAAATAGTGAGTATTGGAAGATGAATGTGGGTTGTAGAATTAGGACAATGAAGACTCAAATTAGGATTTTAAAAGTATAAAATAGTATTTTGAATTTTTCTCTTATTTTATTTGTGTTTATAATTGTTGGCTATGTCTTGAATGTAGAAAAGTGATGAATGAAATTTAATTAAATATGTTATAAATATATATTTTTTCAATCATGTAATTTTTACAAATTAAAAGTGAGAAGTTGCGAATGAACCTACAACAAATATGTTTTGTTTATTATGATGTTTATGACGGTAAAAGAGATATTGTAAAATGAAATGGTGAATACAAGAATAAATATGAAATTGGCTAAGGATATTACAAATCTGCACATAAGATTAATGATCCAATTTCTCATATATACCAAATTTCTAAATTACAAAAATAAATTATAATAATAAATAACCTTCAATCTGAATTCATAAAATAACCATATTCATAACAATGAACATCCTAACATATAGAATAAGTAAAAAATGATGTTCAAAATATCATCATTATAAATACAAAATAAAAAAGACTATTTAAAAGGTTTTAAAATACAGTCCAACACAAGATATTATAAAAGAAATAAATAGCCACTAACACACTCATATTCAAATTATATTTATCAACTTCATCCAGACAAGACAACATAAATTGATCTTTATTTTTTTTGATGGTTTGAAGTTTAGAATGGGAACAAATTTCATAAACCATGCCAACTTTAACATTGTCCTAAAACTAACTTCTTACATTGCGTTCACACTAGAATTTACTCTTCTTTTAAGCGACAGTTTATCGGGCCTTGAGATTGGAGGTGGGGTGGATTTAGAGATAGACCTGATAGAGACATCTACATGTAATTAAAAGTATTTGATTAATTACGGATAAGTATGTGAACTTTTAGAAAAATAATTAATTAAATTGTTAGATAATGTTACTTGTTCTATAATTTTTTGCTGTAAATAAGTGAGTTGGGTGAAGTCAATTTCTAACGTAGTGTTTGGTTAGTAGGTGTGTATGCATAAGACAGAGACATGCTGACACACGTTTTCTGTTTGGTTGTTGAGACACACAATTTTAAAGGACACGCTAGTACACAGATTGACACAAATAACATGTATTCAGTGTACTTCTAATAAGTAGAGACATAAAAATTAATACTGAGACACGGATTATTTTGACAATTTTATCCTTGTTTTATTTTTATATTTTTATTTTTGTCATCTCTTTTCATCCATCTCCAGATCTCTTCATCTCTTCTCCCTACCCTTCTCCTCTCCATTTCAACTTCCGCCAATTCTCTCTTCATGGCCAACCAAGCAGAATCTCTTCCCCTCTCCCTTCTCCTCTCCATTTCAACTTATGTTTCTTCTCTCTTCATGGCCTGCCATTGTCATTACCTCACTTCCTCCTCATACTCTCTAGATTGCGTCTTTGTCTTCTTCTTTCTTCTAAATCTCCAAATCTGCGATTTGTATCTCTGCCATATTGCAATCGAACCTCTATCATCAACCGATTGTGCTCCATCTTCATCTCTGTTCATCCTTCTATTTGCTCCTTTCTGGATTTTTTTTCCTAAAACAAAATTCTATTTTTTCTTTGTTTTTTATTATTAATATGTGTTAGGAAAAAATTATAGTCTGGATATTATGGATAATTTATTTCCGTTGACTTCTACGCGTTGAAATATCTCACCCTCCAATTAATTGTTTTAACAACTTAAAATTGACACAAGGAATTCAAAATGAGAATCATGCTAATTAATTACTTGTTATTTAATTAAGAAGATATGTATTAAATTTGTTGTTGAAATTACTGAAATTTTTGTTATCTGAGTAATTTTTTATTATGAATGGAGATGGAAGAAAAAAATCATTGGAGCTGTTGATGATAAAATATAGATAGTGATGATGGTAAAAGTAGATGATGAGGGTATTATTGAATTTTTAAAGTTTTATGTGCTTTATGTATGTTCTTTGCCAAACATAAAATTTGTATACATGTATTTTGTGTCTATGTCTATATAGTCTATGTCTCAATATTCATATCTCATGATATACACTAAACAAATGGAACCTAAAGTCTATAGAGTATCAACAATTTGTATATCGTAGTTGCCGCAGCATTATTGGATATATTTAGGTTAGCTCCATTTTAGAATTTGAATTTAGCTACAACAGCTACAGCAGCAACAAACCAACAAGAGCACGTATAATATCATCAGCTTTCTACTTATGAGAGCAGCTTTTTAGTGTGTCTTTTAATATTATAGTAAGTACAACATGTCACTTAATGTTCCAACTAAGTACGTCGTTAACGGAGATAAGCGAAAGGGCTAACATGAGTACACTTTTAAAAATTGAAAGTTCAATTTGAGTCAATTGAAAATTGGAATCCAATTTGAATCCAAAATTAAATTTTATGGATCATTTTGAGTATTAACTCACCAATATTCTTGAAATATATGAATTTTTTTTTAAAAAAAATTATCTCAGATAAAGAGAAGTTCTTAACAAGACTATTTATGAGTCAAATAAAAATAACAAGGTAATGTATACTTTTATCCTTAAAATTTGTTAAAAAATTTAAAAATACTCTTAAATTTTATTTTATTTCAATTTTGTTCCAAAAATTTTCGAATTACATTAAATATATTCTTGACAATTTATTTTTCAAAAAATTTAGCACGTAACAATTTCACAAGAACAACGTTCAATACGAACAAATTAGACATAGTTATTATGTATTATTGCTAAATTGGTTATAAATTTTTTAAAAATTTAGTTGATAAGAATATATTTAATATAAATAAAAAATTCAATGATAAATTAAAATAATATAAAGCTTAGGAATATTTTTTAAATTTTTAACAAATTTTGAGAAAAAAAATATTTTTTCCACAATAATAATAGAAACGTGAATATGTAAAAATAACAAACTTAATGATCAAAACTCTTGTAAACGTTACACATGCATATATAATTTTAATAATAAATTTGAAAATCAGTTATAAATCATAATAAAAGATTTTTTTACATAACAAGAAAATTAAATTTATAAAATTAATAACCACTAAAACCAGAATAAGTTTTTTTTTGTGTATAATCAAACGGCCCAGAAACTTTGCTCAAGTCAAGCGATGTATCAATTCACAACTTTTTAAGTTCAGATTCGAGATCCTATTATAAAGACTCAAAATACTAGTTTTCTATAATTCTATATATGCTTTTTAATTTGATGCTGTTGAAACCGTTTGACGATTATCCACTAATGTATTTTATGCTTTCTAAGTTTTTTTTTTCTGCTTTATGCTTTAAGTTTGACTTTTTTTTTTTTTTAGAAAAACAAATAATTGTGCACGATTGTTAAAAATTAAGTCTTGTGCTGACCTTTTTCACATTGTTCTAAATCAATTAAATCATTAAATGCTGTTATGTGCAACATTGAAGTGCTTAAATGATCTTACAATAAATTGTGTGCTTCATTTTAGTTTTTAAATTTTTAAAATTAACAATTTGTTCTCTAAAGTTATATTTTACAAAAATTATTTTATTTTTTGATCCTATATGTTCTTCTTTCATAGGCGAGAAAGTGGCATGTCACGCACGTTATAGATGAATGTAACGGAATATATAAAAAGAAAAAAAAAGTGAGTAATAGTTGGTGGTGGAATTATGGTTGGACATTGCATGCATGATGGAGTTGATTCCATGCTTATACTAAAACATAGAAGCATAGCAGACTGTGGCCGTTGGAGTATGTACATAAGGAGGAAGATGGCTCGCGAACCAGTTTCATTAAAGGTTTGTTATTGATCACTAATTAATGAATTATTATTGTATGTACAAAACAAAATTTAAATAAATAAATAAATTAACCATTTGATCAATTAAAATTGATTAGATGGGTTGGTTTTATAGATGTTATCAAGTTATCAAAGATTCTTTACAAGCCATTAGTAACAAAGATGGATGGATATATAGAAACCTATGAACCACGGATATTTGTTTTATTTGTCGTGGTATTTCAGTGTCGAATATATTTCGGACACGACACACATCTACACTCGTTTAACAGGTATATTTTTTATATTTAATCATGTCTTAATAAAATAATTTTTTTGAACACATTTAATTACCATCATATATCAACGTGTTCAATCTTATTTTTAACATATATTTAAAAATGAGTTTAGAAATAATATATATTATTAATTATTAAAACAAAATATATTTTAAATATTTTATATAATTAAAAAAATATATTAAAAATAATTAAAAAATTAATTTATATTTTAATATTAATAAAATTTTAAAATATTATTTTAATTTATATATATATATATATATATATATATATATATATATATATATATATATATATCATGTTCTCATATCTTATAAAAATTTTAAATTTATATTATTACATATCTATATCGTGTTATACTCCATATATGTGTCTGTGTACATGCATAACATATTGTCTTATAGTTGTGGAGGAGTATGAAATCACCAAAAGCGGAGCCTCTTATGTGGATTGTGTTGAAGAAACGACGGCTTAAAAAGGCCAAATATTCTTTTTTGGTCAATATTTATGTGTAATTGTTTTTATGTAAAGTTTATAATTAAATAATAATTTAATTAAATTTATCAAATTAGATAACCGTTTTTAAATATTAATTTTGTATAAAAATAACTGTATGTAAATTTTTATTTTATTTTTCACATACAAATTTGTTAGAAATTTTGGGTTATATAATGCAAATGGTGGGATATGCGATGGATTATGATGGGAAGGCTAAACACTATTTTCTGTCTTGCACAAATGTAGGAAGAAGTAACAACTCTCATATGTACTTGAAAAATGTTAAAAGAACTAATATTTTATTTTTAAAATTTAAAATTTAGTATAAAAATATATCATGTGATATACTAGTATTGCTCTTATTAATTTATTCTTCGGTCGCTTTGGGAACTAAAATTTTGATACATTTGTGCAATGGGAATGGAATAGAAGTTTTGGTTTGCATAAAATGTATTATATCACTAATGATCTTTGATGTATGTTAATGCCTGAAGGGTGATTCAAGGAGTAGAACAGTAGCCTTGTCATCACAATGTGGTGTTTGTAAACATTTTAGACTTGTGTTGTGATTTTTCATGGAAATACCTTGATTAACTTTTTTAAAAATCAATTTAAATTTTATTTAAAAAATTAGAATTTGAAAATTGCATTTAATTTGAACATAATTTCTCAATTTAAAAATAGATTTATATTTTTCATAAAAGATGATTTTTGTTTAATTATTCATTTTTTAAGTTTAAGTAATTATTTGTTTTTTTAAATAAAATAAATTTAAAAATTCAAAGAATAACATTTAAAATTTTAATTTACATTTTGATATCATATTTAGCTTAAATATTTATATTGAGTTTAAACTAAATAATTATTGTTATATTTAATATTGTTTGAAATTAATTTAAAATATTAATTTTCTTAATTTATTTAAGAAAAATTTCTCAAAATAAACTCTTCAAGTTTTAGATATAGCAGTGCAAATCAATATTGAAATGATTATCGCTTAATTATTTTTAGGATAAATTATATAAATAAAATAATTATCTTTTAATATTATCTAATTATAACTTTTGAAAAAAGATTATATTTCAGTTATGTTTTATCACAAATGGATCATATTTCAGCTGATACCACAAAAATTAAGACTTATAGAATAATTTTTCTATACGTTTAATTCTATACATATTAGAATATCATAATTAGGGAACAAAATCAAGAAAATATTAAAGGGAATTAGAAAAAAATCAATGTAATTTATTAGGATATTATTCTATAACGAGCATACTCTTAGCGTACTCTTAGTCTATATATTGATAAGAACCTTGTAATTACACAGATGAGAAATATGAATAAAAATAATATTTTTTTTAAATAATTTTTCATTTTTTTTCTAAACTCTTTGTACCATGATAACATGGTATCAGAGCAGAGTTGGGTTCTAGGATTCAAAATTCTGACGAATTCACATTATAAATTACAAATATGCCACGCAATAGTTTTGGCATGCGATTATCACAAACTAATTCTGACAATTTGTCAATTGGTTCCAAACTAAACGGATATAACTATTCATTATGGGCAACTCTGATGGAAAAAGCAATTGGTGGAAGAAGAACTACAATCCCGCCTATTTTAACCTTACCGTCTTGAGTATTTGGATGTTCCGTCTTTGTCCATATTCCCAAAGCCAATAGAACCAAACTTGATCTTTATGCAGAAAAATGTATTTTTGTTGGGTATGCTACACACCAAAAGGGTATAGGTGCTACAATCCAATCACTCGTCGTATTCATGTGATCATGGATTGTGATTTTTTGGAATCCGAATTTTACTTCAGCCACCAATATGGCATTCAGGGGGAGAATAATAATGAACCACGAAGTTGGCTAAATAACCTTTGTTGCCCAAAAACTGTTCAAACAGAGCAAGTAGATGGAGCCACCGAACATACTTCACTCAATGTAGAAAATAACTCGGTACATACAACCAGTGAGAGTCCTTTTGAGAATGTCAGACAAGAGGTAAGTAATTATCAATCTGATAATTTACTCCCTATTTTTAATGAGGCCATTAACAATAACAGTATAGCACTGGAGCATGAAGAACCAGAGCTAAATACCTTTATTCTTCCTCCAAGAATAAACAGAAGGATCCCTCCTGATCGGTACTCACCAAAACATGTTCCCCGTAACTCAAGATACCCGATAAGAGTGGCTAGAGAATGAATAGCAGATGTTGCAAAGGCTTTTTCCACTAGACTCTTAACAGAAATAGAACTTGGGAGAAGTGTCTCCTACCGGCAGGAAAAAAGCCAGTCGGGTGCAAATGGATTTTCACCATTAAACACAAGGCAGATGGCACTATTGAACGGTACAAGGCAAGGTTAGTGGCCAAAGGTTATACACAAACCTATGGTATCGACTACACTGAAACTTTTTTACCGGTTGCAAAGATTAATACTATCAGGGTGTTGTTTTCAATAGCAACAAATGAAGATTGGCCACTCCATCAATTTGATGTCAAGAAAGCTTTCTTTCATGGAGAGTTGAAAGAAGAAGTGTACATGGAAGCTCCTCCAGGTTTCTCAATAGGATTTAGAAAAAATGAAGTTTGTTGGTTAAAGAATGCTCTTTATGGACTTAAACAATCTCCACGTGCCTGGTTTAGAAGATTTATGGGTACAAGCAAAGTAACTCTAATCATACCATTTTTTTTTTGAAAAAACAGAGAGATTTAATCACTCGCCTAATAATCTATCTGGATGATATGATCATAACGGGAAGTAATGCCGCAGAAATTGAAAAATTGAGAAGGAACCTATTTACAGACTTCGAAATGAAGGATTTGGGAAGACTAAAATATTTCTTAGGAATAGAGGTTCTACGATCCAACAAAGGAATCTTTATCTCCCAAAGAAAGTACATTTTGGACCTTCTAGCAGAAACAAGAATGGTGGATTGCAAACCAATAGATACGCCCATAGAAGTTAATCACAAGTTGAAGATAGTAGAAGGTGTCACTTTAGCAGATAAGGAAAGGTACCAGCGACTGGTTGGAAAACTAATTTACTTATCACATACTCGGCCTGACATAGCTTATGCTGTGGGAATAGTAAGTCAGTTTATGCATAAGCCACAAGAAGATCTTATGAAAGCTGCCATGAGGATAGTTCGATATTTGAAGGGAGCTCCAGGAAGTGGAATCATTTTCAAAAGGAATGGCCATTTGAAGGTTGAGGCATACACTGACGCAGATTGGGCGGGCAACCCAAATGATAGAAGATCAACAGCTGGTTACTTTACACTTGTTGGAGGCAACCTAGTAACTTGGAAAAGTAAGAAACAGAAAGTTGTAGCTTTTTCAAGCGCAGAGGCAGAATTTCGAGGGATCGTTAAAAGCATAACTGAAATATTATGGATAAGAAAATTGATGACTGAGATTGGATTTTCACCACAATTGCCAAGCCAGTTGAAATGTGACAACAAAGTCGCAATCAGCATTTCAGATAATCTCGTATAACATGATAAAACAAAACATGTTGAGGTGGATCGACACTTTATCAAATAAAAAATTGAAAATGACATTATTGAGCTTCCATTTGTGAGATCAACTGATCAGTTGGCTGATATTCTTACTAAAGCAGTTTTAAGACAAGTCCTTGTTAAAGTTCTAACTAAGTTGGGTATTGGTGATCCCACTACTCATCTTGAAGGGGAGTATTAAAATATCATAATTTGATAATAAAATCAGTAAAATATCAAAGAGGATTAAAAAAAAATCAATGTAATTTATTAGGATATTATTCTATAACAAGCATACTTTTAGCGTACTCTTAATCTATATATTGGTAAGAACCTTGTAATTACATATGAAAAATATGAATAAAAATAATATTTTTTTATAATTTTTTAATTTTTTTCCTAAACTCTTTGTACCATAATAACAATACAATCTAAATTTATATAATAATCTGATTTGAAAATCAACGAAACTATTTTATTCATGAATAAAAACACTCTTAAAATCCTTATCAATAAACTTTAATTTATACTCTCTTTTTTGTTTTTCTTAATCTTCTCTCTATGAATATGATATATAAGAGTTAAGAGACCTTTATCACTAAATATTGTATTTGATCACTCTACATCATACTCATAGTATTTGTATACAAATATTCATTCATATTATGTTGTATTTGTAATGGATTTACCTTTGTTCATAATTTGCTCCATCTTATCATAAATTTAAATAATTTATCGTGATACTTTCTTCCTGATGTTTTTATAATAGTTTATTTAATGTTTCAACTTGCTTATAAATTATGACAGAATCTCCCAATTTATGTATAAATTTTGGATTTGTTGAAGTCTCCAAAGAATTATATAAAATTAAAACAGAACCAAAATATAATTTTAAAAAAATGAATAAATAATATTAAAGGAGATTTATTTTATTTAAATAATTTATCCTTATTTTTATCTTGAAAAGTGGGAAGAGATGACAACAATCTAGTCAATTTACAATTTTACACTACTTTCAAATTTTTAGTTGGGTCAATTTGTGTTATTATTTTTTAATTTTAAGAGCGAGATGCCCATGATGATCTATATTTCAGGATGTAAAGTGCATTTTGACTAAAAATTATTCTCATGAAATCAAACAAGGTGGAAACACATAATTTTATCATTTTAAAGTGTTGGGGATATACTGAGAATATTGAGAAGTAGATATCCCAATCTTTAGTGTACAAGATTCAGATGCGCATATGTATGTATCTTAATATTTCCCTCTTTCCACTTTTTGTGGACAGGAACTAACATCTCATGCATCATAAAGTATCGTATGTCATAAAGTATCATATAACACACATCAAACAACAGTCCAAGGAATCAATATAGAAAAAGGTATATCAATAGTTCAATACAATGTGACTTTTTTTTTTCCGTTGAAAACTGTTACCCCTAGTATATGATTTATAAGCAAATAGGCTTTGGTTTTTTTTAAAATAAATAAAAACTCCATATTTTTCCGATTTGAACAAACATATTAGTATTGACGATTTTGCACAATATGTTACAATTTTGCATTCACAGTAATTTCATAGACTCAAACCGCAAAAATATAGAGAGAAAGCATTTCCACAATTTGAATCTGCAAAAAATTATTATGAATGCAAAACCGTAACGTACTTCGACAAAACATCAATATTAATACGTTTGTTCAAATTAAAAAATATTTTTTTATTTATTTAAAAAAAGTCGATTCTGGAAGTATTTATTAGATCTTATCTCCGATAAATTATTATTTTCCCAAATTAGACTAATTTAGGGTTATCTTAAAATCCACTAATTATCTCTAAATGCCAAAAAAAATTAAATAAGATTATTCATTAATTAAAAATTTAATAATTACCTAAATATTTAAGAAATTAATTTTTATGTAATCATAATATCAAAATTTAGACATATATCTAATTATATATTACGATATCATAAAAAATTTTAAATTATTATTTAAAATGATTTAAAGATATAAATTTAATTGAATAATTGTATAAATTTTTTTATATTATCAGTTTAATAAAACTAATCTCAATATTTAAAATATCTCAAGAAAAATCACAAATTAAGTCCGAAATTTTTTCCCCCTTTCTGACCAAAGAATCAAGTCCAAAACTTAATCATTTCTTCCAACTTGTATTGGCAAATGCAATGTGACATAATGGAAAAGAAAAAATGGATTAAAGATCGAAAAGAAAGAAAAATAGGAAGAGAGAGGAACACTATGGGCCTAATGGTTCAATCCTAACACGAAAAGTAGGTAGTCACTGCCTCCCTGCTTTTAATGGCCACACCTTCCCCCCACGCGTGACCCCCCTTTCCCTTGTTCACTCTCCACTCTCCACTCTTAGTTTCTTTTTTCTTAATAAATAAATTAAATATTAAATTTATACTTATAAATACACATAAATAAATTTACGTTTATACACTTTATTACATATTTTATCTTCAGTAAAGATAAATTGTTATGAATATATCTCATGCATTGTTATTAACAAAATATATAAGAAATTATTAGCAGTGTTTTTTATCTGCGGACAAGATAAGATATTAGAATTATATATTTTATTACATATTTCATCTTCAATAAAGATAAAATTGTTACAAATGTATTTTATTTTCTGTCACAAATAAGATGTATAAAAAATCATTAATAATATTTTTAGTCTATAGATAAGATAAGACAATATGATCTTTTTGAACGTATTTCGTCTATGGCAGGGACGAGATATGTTTATAACAATCTCGTCCTATACATATTTAAAGAAATTGTTATATGTGTAGACGAAATACATATGAGACAATAATTTTCAGCTATATAAGGAGCTCGTTCATTTCATTGTAACTCCAATATCCTTTATTTAATTCTCTTGACATATTTTTTGAAAATGACTAATAATAAATACATTGTGTGTATTTATGTAAATAGTTGTATTAAAAATAATGATGAAAGAGATGTGTTTGATCGTCTAGACTCAGTCTTGTTTCAAATCCTTTGGCTTGACACTCTGCATAATTTAGAGAATTTAATATTAATGAAGATGGATGTTCAAGGTTCGAGGGAGGTTACTAGAATTGGGTACAGGTTCCTCGCTCCTTTAGCAAACGAAGGCTTCAAGTTCAAGTTTTTCTAGATCATAGGCGATGAATGCATGCGTGCGATATTTGAGGCCCATGGGAGAATCATAGCACATAAAGTCATGGAGTTATACACAAAGGTCATTGATATTGTTGGAGGTGGAACTAGCCCATCTACATCCGCACTCTTGGGGCCATCGATTGCTGCATATTTGTTGCATTACACTATACTAGAAGATCAAATGCAGAAGGACTCTAAGTCAGTCCGGTAGCTCTGAGGAGGATGAGTTTGTAGCGGATACTCCGTTGGAACGAGAATTTCTCTTACCTTCACTAATTGTTGTGCCTAATCTATCTAGTGTGCCTAGCCATTTTCACACACTGCATCTTGACGCGATGGAGGAATTGAAGATACACTTCGTTGATACGTTAGGTGACAATTACAACCTTGACAAGAGCATTGAGTTTTAGGTGGGCTACTAGTTCAGGAGCATAGAAGCTGCTCATATAGGGATAAAGAATTATAGTATTTGACGGACTATGGAGTACAAAGTGATTGAATTTGATTATATGAAATACCATTATCGATGCAAGCAAAGCTCAGTTGGGTGTCCATGGAGCATACGTGTGTCACTTACGAAATGGGCGTAGATATGGTCATATGATCACCAATCTTTCTAAGTGCATTAACATTGTCTTGATAAGTAATTGAAACTTACCAGTTGGTGTGATTGTCCGATCCACTTAGAGAGGTTACAGTAGTTGTGGATATGAAAGGGTTGTGAGGCACAAGTGCAACTTGCAGGTGGCCAACAGTTTTCACAACATCTCCTTGCAACAGTGGAGAAGAGTAGGAAAAATCTACCGAAGATGCAAGTCACACATTGTGACAGGTGACCATAGGTGTTCAGTGTGGAGGAGCTTGACTCGCTAGAAGGGTGGAGCCAAATCTCGTATCGCATTCGACTAAAATGAATATTTATTTTTGAGTAATTCACCTGAATAAAATGAATGGAGATCAAAATTATGCAAATGTCCATAACAAAAAATTGGTTACAAGTCTGTCCTAAACATATATGTATAAATCGAATCAGTGTAACTTGATGTAGCCATTTACACATAACTTGGCACATACCAATTTGAATTACATGTAACAAAGTATCAAAATAGAGTAATTCAATTTGAATAATGTGAGTTTGAATTATAAGAGGATACATGTCTCCAAGGTAAATAGAATTACCTTGATTAGAATCAGTTATAAATATAACACATAGTAAATCAAAATTAGTTCATTTAATTTAGCAATGGATATGTCCTATAAATACAACTAGAATGTCTGCTTCTGATCAGAGTGGCACTTATAATGGCTAGTAATAATCATTTTTAGTTCTTGTGTACTAAAGAGAGAATATTAAGAAAAATGGGAGAGGGAATAAAATTTAGTGATAAGGATCCAATAAATTTCTTTATCAAATAGTTCGTGAGTTTTGCTGAGCTGCAAAGTACTACAATACAGAAATTGAAAGTCCATGGCATCAAATGTGTGGAAAAATTATTTTATAGGATTTCGAGTTCTGTTGTGCAAGATTTTGTGAAGAATGACTCTTTTGTAATAGAGAATGATAAAGATTTGTAAGTTTTGTTTCACTCTCATTGTCAGTTTCTCGATATGAGAACCCATGAATTGTCGGCCAAGTGTGAAGATGTGGCCGCTAGTTCTGGAGGATAAAATCAAAATACTCAATCTATAGCAATGTTAGAAGCCTCTAACTCAATGCCTATTGTTGCCTTTATATCTATGGCTGCAGTTACACTCGAAGTAGTGTTGATGGCATAATCGTCCTTTGCAGTTGATCTAAACTGTGTTAATGATGGAAAAATTTGTGATAATTATTTTTTTGGTGAACTTATGATTATGATGGCTACTTTTTCTGGGATGATACCAGCTTCAGCCTGGAGTGGAGAACCAGATCCCATGAAAGATGTATTGCGAGATGATGATGATGATGTAGAGCCTGCCATGATAGCTGAGGACAACGATGATGATTTAGGAAGGAGTATTCTAGTTGGTTAAGGTGTCCCATCGAGTTTTGAAACTCAACAATATCCACTACACTGTTTGACTTTAAATTTGGAGGCTATGTGTAAGAATCTGATTTTCATTAAACTGACTTTTTTGGCTATTTTGTAACTTATTCCGCAAAATCTTGAACCACGGCCCAAAAACTATTAGTAAAGTAGGCCTAATGGTAATAAAAAATGAAAATAAATTAAAAAATAGTAATTAATAGGTCAAACTTGACTTTATGAGGGTAATTAATTCCTCTAAGTCAAATTTGACTATTAAAAAGTAAACACTTACTTGCCATTGGTTTATTTTTTCCACTAGAAACTTTTTGAGTTGGGAATTCACTTTTAGTAACGGTTTTGCATGCGCCGAAAAAAGTTAGTAACTGAAAAACTCGGAATCAGTGGTAAAAATAATTTCTACCTTGGTAATTGTGTTCCAAGATTAATATTAGCTATCCATTCATGATTTATCTCTTTAAGAATAAATCTTATCCATTAATTATTTTACCGCAGGGTAAAAGTTATCCTAAACCGAATTTCTGACTAGTATTTTGCAAACGACTCCTAGAAACCCCAAATCCTCTTATTTTCCATTCAAGTAACTAGCCCCTCCCTCTTAGTCTCTAGACTGAGAATATCTTAATCTCTAACCCCTCTCAGTCTCTGCTATGTTTTTAAACCGATTAACTAACTGCGGTTAATTGTGGATAAGTTCGACACGCAAGCGTTGATCCAGCTTTTTCGTTTTCAAGCCCCTTCTTCATTAATACGGTATTAATAATACTTATCCCTTGACCACAAAAAGTTTCAGCCTTTTATCATAAAAAATTCAGCCAAAACTCTAAATTTTTATTTAAAAAAATCTTGCTCACAAATTTTACAAATACTTATGCATTTTTACCACTTTTTTACCGAATTCTTAAAAGAAAAATAATGCACCTTCCCTCTATATTTCAACCTTGATTCCAGTAGCTCTTGTATTGTTTTTCATGTGTTGTTCAAGAATCTAAGCCATACAAACACAATTCCTTGTCCGTTTTCATTAATTCTCGCGTTTTTACAAAAAATTCAACAAGTTGAGCTCTTATTCCTTCTCTATTCTTTTCAATTTTTTAGCAGTGATCATAATTAAATTCTGCAATGCTTTTGCCAAATGTGGTTCAGCCTTTGTGAGAGAATTTTCTGGTGTTTGAGAGATCTAGTAACTGAATTAAATAAGAGGTAAGAATTAGGATTAGTTAGAATATGTTTGTGCTTATTTTCGGTGTTCATATGAGCCATTTTATAGTGAATTTGTGCTTGTTTTGTAAATCTAGAAATTCTCTGAATTATCTCTATTTTGGCTTGCAAATATGTGTAATATGAAATATATTTAACTGTGAATTTTGTGTGATAATAGCAAAATATATGGAAGCACTTGGGGTTTAAGTTTCAAGCCTTAAAGTCACTAAAAGGAAAAAAATATAAAAATTGCACCTTAGGAAATTTTAACCACTAAGAGCACGGAAATTAGGGTGAAAATAGTTAAAAATAAGTTATAAAAATAGTTTTAATCCTATGAAACAAGTAGGTAAGAATAAAACGGGTGTTATGGTTATTTTCGGATAAAAAGAGGGTTAAAAATGTGATTTAACGAAAAGAACAGAAAAATTCTGAAATTAATGTCATCAGGGGTAAAATAATAACTATATAAATTATTTGGGTCAGAATTATATTTAAAATAAAGTTTTAGGTCTAAATAAACGTTTTAATAAAAGCTAGAGGTAAAACGATAAAAATTAAAAAAGTAATTAGAACAAGTAAATAAATTAATAAAGGATAAATTGGTCTTTTAGGTCTCTAATGGTAAAAATTGGAATTTAATATAAATATTAGGAGTAATTTGGTCATAGAAAACTATTAGGATTTCGATAAAATTTTGACGCTAAACAAGGTTAAATGGTAAAATTAGAGTACTTAGAGGCAAAAATGAAATTTTTAGGCATAAAGTACAAAATTAAAAATGATTAATTAACTTAATGAAGGGTAAAAAGATATGTTGGGAATGATATAAGGGTAAAATGGTAAAGTAATAACGTTAGTGGTGAAAGCGTCACCAAAAGTCTAAAAAAAGGGTAAAAAGAGAAGTTATGTACAAAAGGACAAACTTGGAATTAGATAAAGATATCAGGGTCAAAATGATAAAATGTGACAACTTTGAGACATTTTAAGAAAAGAGATTGGGCACACGTTTTTATAAAAGAAGGGCAAAGAAGTCCCTTAAAGAAAAAATTTATTTGAAAAGTGTCACAGAAAAAGAAAATTGTAAACCCTAATGTGCTAAGAGATTATATGGGGAGGAGGAACATCGGTTCTGAGCCTCCGACAGAACCAGAACCATCCTAAGAGATTATCTAGGGAGGAGGAATTTCTGCTCCGACAGAACCATAATCATGTTAAGATGTGGAGATGTCCACCTTATGTTGAAACATGTTTCTCCAACTGTTAGCATACTATGGCGCCAAGCTCTGCGAAGATTACCAATTGCCATAATGCATGTGGCTTTGTCTATTATGCATGTATGCAAAACGTACGCAGTTGGAAAAACCATATTCGGACTTCGTCCCCGGTAACGTCGGGTTGCGAGTAGTCAACCGACGTGTGACCTCATGACCTGCATAGGACTAAACATGCATCATACTTGGTTGCTGTATTTCTCTATGATTGTGATTTATCTACATTTCCTATATTCTGTGCTTGTTACTATTCTTCTATATACTTGTGCTTGTACTTGTTTGCGTGACTTACCGACACAACTGCGCGAACTCTTAGACTTAGGCTGTGGAACCCCTTAGGTTCTCACCCCTTTACTTTCTCCCATTTCGCAGATGGGAACCAGCGTAATTTTCTTTGACTTTTTCGCATTTGGACAGGCGAGCAGCAATATCACGAGTGTGTTTAATGACTCTCTCCTTGCTTCAGTAGAGTGTTTCCTCAGCTACCAAGATATCCATGAGCAGCAGCAGTAATAGTAGTAACAGTAGTAGTAGTCTTTTCCCTTGCTTTGTGTAGACTTTTATAGGGCTAGGTGCTTTTGTAAATATCTATATAAATGAGTTAGATTGGGTCCCAGACTAGGGTGGCTCTTGTGAGTCGAGGCCTGTTAGTATAAATGATGGAATCTATAGATATTTTCATGAATAAGCAACGACGTAACCTGGCATGAACTATGATATACTAATGAGCATTCGGTAATATATATATGATATTACTATGTTTTCTATTCTTCATGTAAATATTATTTGTTTAACTATTATCTATTCCGTTATATCTATCTAACACGCATTCTCGACTAGCGCTACAGGCTCATATGTATATATTAAATATAAGGTTTAAAGTCTCTAAGGAAGCTGTGAAGTAGCGCTTGGCGGCTAGCATTGGTCTGGATGTACTATAAGATGGGTTGTTACACCATGGCACAACAGGGTTTTCCAAATGTAGAATCCGAATTTGGGAGAAAAGATACACATGATACATTAACTCCATCTGAGTTCTAAGTTAGTCAACAATTTTGGAGTAAAAAGGAAGTTGTGTTAAGTGACAAGACTTATAGTATCCGTTGTGGAATTGAGTATAGAGTGTTGAAGTTAGATTATATCAAGTGCCATGGAACGTGTAAGAAATTTGAAAAAGGTTACAATTGGTTTATTCAGATCACTCTTCGCCAGCGAAAAGGTATTTGAGAAGTCAGAAGATATAATGGTCCTCATATATGTCTGACTATAGAGATTACTAATGATCACAAAAAGCTTGATTACCATGTCATATGTGCTTTCATCTTTCCTATGGTCAGAGCTGATACGACTGTGGGTCAATTAAGGTATTGCAAAATGCAATAGAAGTAAGTTATGGTTTCAGATTGAGTTACAGAAAGGTTTGGTTGGCTAAGCAAAAGGCTGTTGCACAGATTTATAGATATTGAAAAGAGTCATACAATGCATTGCCAAGGTGGGGTCTAGCTGTGCAGACAACAATATCGGGTAGTATTGTAGTGCTAAAGATGAATCCTATGTGAGTTGGAGACCAAGTTGACAAGTCATAAGCTTATTTTCATAAGCTTTTCTGGACATTTCCACCATGCATCGAGGCTTTTAGCCATTGTAAGCCGTTGGTTAGTATTGATGAGACCCACTTGTACGACAAATATGGGGTACCTTGACGGTGGCAATTGCACATAATGGAAATTCTAATATCATCCATATTGCTTTCACACTTGTTGAGGATGAAAATGCGAAGTCATGGTCAGTTTTCCTATCTCACCTTTGGCAGCATGTCACACCTCAACTGGGTATTCTAGTTATATCAGATAGACACACCGGAATTAAAACTGTGTTGGAAGCTCCCACCCTCACATCCACCTCTTTTATCACCACCATTTCCTCTCCATGACTAGCATCTCCATCGCTATGACTACCATCCTCTCTCCGACCATCTCAACCTCTACCTCTAGCTCGTCTAATACATCGTCTAGGGCGAGCCCGCCCCTTAAAGCCAACAATCTCCTCCTCAATTCATCTCCATTCACAATCACTTGCTCGCTTGTCTGCCAATGTCACGTTGTTGTTCTACACGACGCCAGACTGGGACATCAGACGCTGGTTCCATAGGAGGTGCTTGTCATTTACCCCTAGGGACCGCCTCTGTCGGAATTCCAACTGTTCTAGGTGTTAGTATTGCAAGTGTGAGGAGTGTCGAAGTTAGTCCCACATCAAAAAAGCATGGAAGAGTGAGGAGTTTATAAGATGAGAGACCCATTAACTTGACACCTTAAGGTTTTGAGTTGGATGTGGTGTCTTCTTATCTTATGTTCTTTCGCTTGATTCCTCTCCGAAATATCTCCAGTTGTCGAGAGCTCCCCACGGTTGGCCCAACAAGTGGTATCAGAGCCGATGGTTTAATCGGTCTGATTTAAGGAGTATTCAAGGTGAAGCATCGAAAGTCTTCCCGGCAAAGGTGGTACGGGCGGCGTGTCCCGCGGTGTTTTGCGGCGGTGTGATGGACGAATACTCGTGGTGGTGGAGGAGCTAGATGGGAGTTGATGCTTGATGTGGAGGCTCACACTTGAGGGGAAGATTGTCAGTATTGCAAGTGTGAGGAGTGTCGAAGTTAGTCCCACATCAAAAAGCATGGAAGAGTGAGGAATTTATAAGATGAGAGACCCATTAACTTGACACCTTAAGGTTTTGAGTTGGATGTGGTGTCTTCTTATCTTATGTTCTCTCACTTGATTCCTCCCCGAAATCTCTCCGGTTGTCGAGAGCTCCCCACAGTTGGCCCAACACTAGGTCACCGAAGAACAACTCTAGTGATAAGAATCTCTAACCATGTTGATACCACCACTTTAAGTATAACTCTTATGGGTCTAGATTCATGACGATATCAAACTAGGGTACATGCTGAATTCTATTATCCTAATGTAAGTGCCAAGACCAATTAGTACTGGGAAAACCAATGATCACCGCCTCTGCCATCTTTCGACATAAAAAAGTCTATATTGAGTGTTGTACGAGGTCAATGTTGTACACCCCCAAATTGTAGTAGCACCCTAATAACCCTATCCACCTGATACCACTTTACTATAACAAAGTATATCAATATCGTTACTACCATCTACAACATCGTATGTTGTGGATCTAGTATATCAAGATGAACCCTCTGCAAAACCTCGGTTGCGCTATAAGACATCCATGTGAATTGTAAAAGAAAAATAATTTTAAAATTCATTAGTCAATACTAAATGAATCAAAGTAATACATTCTATAAATAAAACACACAATTAATGAAGCTACAATAATACTCACATCACTCGGCTGGTGCAATCTAGCCTCAGCCCCATTGCATTACTCTGGGCTCTTTCTTGCTCGAGGATTATTGATATATAGTCCACCTACAATCCGCTACGTTAGATGAATAATGGGAAGGCATAGAATGACTAGCAATCGACATAACACACTTAATATATATACCTCGATACTAACAACAAATGAAATGCGTCAAACCCAACGGACTTAAAAGTAGGAAAACGCCAAAAGATCCATGACTGTAGTAGTTGCAATGGAGTAGCCAACTTAACGACGTTCTTGTTAGAAACACGACTGTACTCATGCATCGATAAAACCATGCAAGAGCGATAGAGCTCCAACTATATTTGCCCAAGTCATCTAACCTAACTATGTAAGGCAACCACCAGATATGAAGATGTGTCCCATACTTGTCACAAAATAACTGAGTCGATAACAACAACATAACGCCCTCGCATATCTCCTTAATCTCTTCATCTGCATCTGGAGAAAGCTCACTGCATGTCTCTAGAATCACGTGCACTTCACAATGAATTTGTAAATGTAGTTTACAGAAAGTAGTATATCTAGCAACTCCTCGAAACAAGTCCAGGCAAGTCTACTGCTCTCAACAAACCTCTCGAAGTCTGTTAGACACCCATTCACATAGTCATCATCGATTAGAAAGCCTAGCTGGTACGCCACATCTTGTAATGTAACGATGTACTCTTCGAATGACATATGAAACGTATGCGTCTTCGGACACCATCTCTCAACAAAAGCGCTAACTAGTGATCGTTGAGTCTTGCAAGACGGTATAATCCAGCGGTCTGCAAATATGGTATAATTCAGTCATCCAAGGGCATACCATACTGTCTCCTTCATACTGCTAATACATCGAGTAAGCTATATAATAGTAAAATACATTTATTAATAATTCATAACAAACTTGACACAATCAACAAATAACTCAATTACAAAATTTTAATATTATTCATAATCCTTTGAAAAAATAATAGCCCAATTCATAAACTTATAATTTATTAAGTACTCCTGATAAAAAGTAATGGCAATCTTATTTTAAAAAATTAAAGCCAATCATATCATATATGCAAAATCCAATCTTAATGTCTCTACTATATATGCTACTTTAGTCTTATCCATAGAAATCAAATCCCCACAAATCTACTTTCACCTATAATTACTACATATCTAAATTTAGATATGATCAACAATTCTAAATCATTATTATCATTAACATTTCTAACTTAAAAAATCCTAATAAAAAATTATAAATCACTACTCTAACTAATATTTATAAACTAATAATTTTAAGTTACTAAAGACAGTTAACATTTTTAATCTAACATAGAAAAAAAAAATTTCGAGTACTCACCTCTTAATTAATGTTACCCACAATATAGACAACTACATCCAATTGGTAGATATGATTTGAATCGTTCTCCATAAACATAGTTTTAAATTTTGTCATTTTGTGTTTTTTGAATTTTCTTTGACATGAGTTTTGGATGGGGGAGAAGTGAACGCAAATCGTATGAAGCCAATTTTATCCTTATATAGGAAAATCAATAATAAATTGAATTAGAGACATTTGATTTATATAGACAAACGTGATAAGTAAATTAAATTAAGGTGAACTTTAACTAATTCAAATTATGGTGATTCGATTTATTCTAGAGATATATATCCTCTTGTAATTTAAACTCACTTGATCTGATTTACTTTGGGGCCAAGTTTTTTCGCGCTCTTCTTATAATAAATCAGATTATCCTATTTTAATTTATTTTGTCACATGGTAATTCGAATTTGTGTAATTTAATGACTAAATCGAGTTACACTGATTTAATTTTTATAAATATATTTAAAATAAATGTGTAATTAATTTCTGTTCGGGATATTTATGTCATTCTAATTTTTATTTATTTTATTAAAGTGAATTATTCTTTATTTTTCTTTTTAGATTTAGATTTTGTAAGGGGTCTTAGTAGGTGTGTAGTTAATTTTCTCCCTGAAGTATCTCTTAGGTTTTAGGATGCTTCAGTTTATATAACAAACTAAAAAAAAGGTTGTCCCGTATTTTAAATTAAATTATTAAAGTTAAAGAATATTTTTCAAAATTAATAAAACTAATTATTTATTCAACTTTTATTTATTTTTTATTATATATAATTTTTAGATTTAATATATTCTGTTAGTCTTAATAATTTTATCAAATTTATAATTAAGTTCTTATATTTTTTTAGTTAGGTTCTTATATTACTTTTAGTTTTATAATTAGATATTTTTTATATCAAAAATGTTAAAATTAACGAAATATTTTTTCTAAAAAGTATATAGTCAAAGATTTAGTTATGTTTTTAATTATATATATCTTTAATTTATAAAAAAATATTCAGTTAATTTTAATATTTTTTATATTAAAAATAATTTAATTATAAAATTTAAATTAGTATAAAGATTTAACTGAAAAAATATAAAAATTTAATTAAAAATTTAATAAAATTATAAAAATTAATAAAATAATTAAATCTAATTTTTAGTATGCTTTAATATATATTGAAAGGAGGAAGAAATAATATATACTGTTATGAAACATTCCATAATAGTTTTATTGAATATCATGCTAAGGTACGAGCATGGTGAATCCATGTGGAATGCTGATCTTCCTTGTAGTTTCATTTTCCTTTTTGTGTTGGACCTTTGCTCTTTTTACGTGGATATATGCAGAAAAAAAGAGAAAAATTCAAAAGGATATTCTTTACCCCAGTCAGCGTCAACGACGTCAAATTAAACTTTTGTTAAAGAATTATTATTTTAATGTGTTGTTTATAGTTTCTTCACAAAGAAGAATTTCGACCGCAGGTTGGATTTTCAACTCAACAGAAAAATTCGAGACCTAAAGGAAAAAATATGTTATTTAAATTATAATTTGTTGACGATATAATATTTTTTAATAATTTATTTGAGCTCAAATTTTACTAAATTTATTTTTTATAGCCATTTTAATTACGGTATATATATATATAATTATCAAATTAGTTATTTACATAAAATATATATTAAAATATAAAATATATATTAAAAATAATTAAATAATATATATTTGTATATAAATATATAAATTTATAATGTATATATATCATTTTTACTTTAATTAACACAAACCTTGAAAGTAATATTTTTTTGTATTTTTTTATTATAAATTAACATTAACTAACTCTTTATATTTTTTGCATTAGAAGTGTTGATTTTTTTAGCATTTTTCATAACTCACCGTATACGTATTATATTTTATAATAGCAAAAATTTGAAAAAAAAAATCTTTTTGTTGTTTTTTAAATTAGGATTTAAGACTTTTTAATCAACATGTAACATAAAATATAAAAAAATTAACACAAGATAATTTTAAAGATTAAATACAATTTTAGTCTTTATAATTTTGGTCAAAAATCAAAATCGTTTATAACAAATTTGGATTTAAAATAAATTTCAGATAACATCTTTTTATGTTTGTTTTTCTCTTTTTATCACAATTTTATTAAAGGCTTTCTTCTTCCATTTCTGCCTCTTCCATAATTTCTTTTATATTTGTTAGATCTCTTCTAACTCTAACAACAGTAGTCATATAATTACTATTGTTTTAAAATTCAAACAAATCAATTAAGTAAATTAACAACACAACAAAGAGAACTCAGTTCAATATAACAATGATGGCAACCGAACAACAATGGTAGAGACAACAAAACAATGTGTGAGAAACTTTTAATAGCGGCGATAGTACTTCCGTCGTCTACTTCTTCCTCATCTTTGTATTTTCTTTCTCTCTTGCTCAACTTCTAACTCTTCTCTCATTCACCTTGTCTCTTCTGGTTTACATTTGCAGCGGCGGCAATAGTTTCTTCCGTTGTGTCATAGTTGTTTTTTTTCTCATTGTTCTTCTATTTTTTTCAACTTTTCTTTTTAGTTTAGTCTCCTTCTCGCTCTTTTTTGTGTGATTGTGTGTGAGTGAGTGGTATGTGTAATGAGTGAGAGTGATAAAAAGTATATCAGAAATTAAAAAATTGTATTATTTTAGAGATGAGAATGTGCGTGAGAAAAAAAAAATTAATACTATTTTGAATAATAGAAGATGAGAAAAAAAAAGTATTTTTGTTCGAAAATTTAAAAAATGATAATTTTTAAACAAAATTTAACATTGAAGATAATTTTAAATAAAAAATTTAAAAACATCAAAATTATAAAAACTAAAATCATAGTTAATCCTAATTTTAATTAATGTGAACATAACAATATTAATATCTTGTTTACTAAGTTAGGCATATCTTTTTTCCCAAGCAAGAAGATGACTTATTCTGCATTGCATTAATATTAAATTTCTTGAAAGGTCAAATCGAAGCACGAGTTTACAAGGTGAATGAATGGTGACGACAAGTATATATCAAATTTTATTTCCTTTTTAGTCATACTTCTTTATCTTCAGTAAAATGATATATCCAAAGCATAATTGATCACCCCAAATAACACTCTATCTCGTGTCACAAACTAAAGAAACCATATTTTTGTGGTTGAAGGCCATGTTATTTTGTGCGGCCACTGCTACTAATATGAACTTAGCTGTTTTTGTCAATGAATTATTTTAATGATATATTTTTTATATTTATTTAAAAAATTGAATGTTCGAGTTTTTTTATTTTTAGTAAAAAAAATATAAACTTGTTTTTAAGGAGATAATAATTAAAAATTGTTAAAAAATAATTTGATTAAATATATTAAATTATAATTTTTTAATTATTAATTTTACAAAAAAGATAATTTTATGAAAATAGAGATTGACTAAAATATTAGGGAAATTATTCAAGTATACATAGATGTGTGTTATGCAGCGTAGGTGTGTAAGAAAAAAAATATTAAGCATTAATTTAATTATAGAGTCAAGTTTTTCAGTTAATATCAATAATTTAAAAAAAAATTATTTTGTATCTTAATTTATAAATTATAAATTTTAAACTCTAAATATCAAATGCTAATTCTAAATACAATAATACTTTAGTAATTTTGTTTTCCAATTCCTAATACTTGAACTGAATTAAAGAAACTATACATAAATGTAACAATACCAATATCAGTTAAACCAACTAATTAAATTACATTAAGTCAGTAATCCATAATTTACAAGATTAAAAAGTATAAACTACACATGTAATAAGCAATCACTTTCTTACTTGTCACACCTTACGCCCACAGATTCAATGCCAATGTAAACGCCAAACTCTACACCTTGGCTATTTCCTTTCTTCTCCAACAATTAACAATAAATAATAATAATAAAACCCACTCACTATTATTTGTTTCGACATATTTGGGTATGAATAATAGTTTTATATCATTATTTAATTTTACCTAGTAGTAAAGTTGAATGATGTGACGTAAGCATTAAGATACGATTTTCGTCTTCATAAAAAATATATATACAATTTTCGTAACAAAATGATAAACAATTCATTGCTAAAAATGATTTTACTCGAATTGCGTGAAGTTATTTGAATTGCAACAATTTTAGTTAATTTTATGGCTAGGAATAAAAATTTTATACCCCCAATAATTGAGTTAGCACATTTTTGTATAATATAAAAGTATTTTTTTTCCAACTTCATAATTTGTCATTTTCTAAATTTTCATTGTATAATGATATGAAATTATTTTATCTTGTTAGTATATGAAATTCTTTCTTTAGATAAATATATTCAAGTAATGAGTATAAATAATCAGTTTTCATTGATATAGTTATATATAAGTAAAAAAATTATTATTATTATTGTTGTATATATAATTATATAAGTAGAATACTCAAAATAAATATATCATATTGCATTAATTGTTTTACTTTTTTTAAATAGCTCGCATAACAAAGATACAAGTTCAGTGAATATTCAATTTGCTTTCTAATTATTCTTTCTTATAAACAGCCATGTCTTAACAAAAATAAAATAATAATTTTTTTTAATTACAAAAAGTGCAAGATGGATCAACCATTGATGATTTATTTTCACGATTAAGAGTTGAGTTGTAGTTTATTTTGTTCAGGATAAAAAATGGTTAGAAACTAAATCAAGCATTTACTTTTATTTGTTATTATTGTTAACAATGGATATAGTGTTTTTACCAAAGACAAAAGTTAAACTATAAAATAATTAATTCTAAGATTTTCACATATAAATAATATAATATTTTTTGTGTAAATATTTAGTATTATATTGTGCATGATTAGTAATAGCTCAACAAATCATTTAAACTTATAAATTTAATTGATGGTCATATAAATATTTTATATTATTAATATATAAACAAATTAATTTTAATATGAAATAATTTTATCTATATATTCAATTACATAATATTATATTAATAAAATTAATATTTTTTTATTTATTACATAAATAATTATTTAAAAAAATATATAATTAAATAATTATATAAAATATTATATTTTATATTATAAATACATTAAACTCTATAAAATAATATAAAATAAAAAAATTAACGTATAATTAATTATTTTAAATAAAATTAATATTAAAAATTTATTAGATAATAATTTAATTAAACAAAATAAATTATTTAACCATTCGTAAATATAAAACTTCATATGGTAGTGAATTTTTGCCAAAAATTAAAAATAAAAATTCAAGTGTAATCAACTATAGGTGAATTTTTTTCTGTTATCTATGGTATTTTTCAATTTGAGACTAATCTATCGCAGATCTAAACTCTACTTAAGGGTTTGTCGTTGGCCAATGAAATACTACATGTAGCAGGTGAAATTCAAATTTTCAACACTTACTTAAACAGATGAGTAAATTGATTATTTGATCAATCCAAATTGATTATTTAGATGGAATTAATAGCTGAAAATTGTTAAAGGATTTTATTAAATTTTATCAAACAGCTCTCCATTTCGAGTGCATCTCAGTTTCACTAAAATGAATCTATAATTTATAATAATATAAAAAAATTAATTATTACTATACATTATGCATTATTCAGATACACATTCTGTGTCTGAGACACCTCTTTCTTGTTGAGAAAGGCTGTACTCTCTCTCTCTTCTCACCATTTTGATATCTATCTATCTATCTCTATCACTCTTTTTCTCTCTCTATATATAGGTAGAGAGAGTCACAGGACCCAATTACCGAAAGCGTTCTTTTTGTGAGTGCGTTTTTCTTATTTCTGCCGTGACATTTTGGTCAGCTCACTCACTCTTCGCTTACAATTACAAACTACAAACTATGCATCTCTACAATGCATGGCTTCCACCGCCGCTCGCCGCCCAAACCGCCGCCGAGAGGGACTCATTCCGCCGTGTCATCTCCGACGTCTCCGCCTCCTTCCGCCCTGACGATCCCGAATCCGTCTTCTCCACTCTCAAATTCATCTCTGTCCTTGACCTGTCAGTTCCATTTTTTTCCCTCTCTTATCTCTTTCTTCTTCCACTTCCTTAGTTCCAATTTTTTACACCTCAATTTCTCTCTCTCTCACTCACTTCAATCAAATTCGGGTTTTTGTTGTTGTTTATTCAGCTTTTCGATTCAAGTGTGTGTCTTTCTCTCTCTTTGACCTTAAATCACTTCTAATTTGAATTTTTTGTTTGTTTGAAGTTGTTATTATTATTTTTGTGGATGCCTTAACTAAGAAAATCTTGTAATCTTGGTTTGATGCATTTGGTTTTGAATTGAGATTTATCATTTATGCTGTTGCTCTGTGTAGTTTTGTGTCTTTTTTTGTTGATTTAGTTATATATTTTGGTGTTTTAGGCATAAGTAGGGGGAAAAAAAGAAAAGGCAAAAGGTTTTGCTTGTGATCGTGGTTATAAATTATTTGAGTTGGAGATGGAAGTCACTGGAGAGGAAATGATTGTGTTTGTGTTTTTCTTATGGTTTTAGGAGTGTTGGATTTATGGTTGTGTAAGCTAGTTGCAATTTTGTTAGGGGGAGAATGATGTATGTTGGAGTTGTTTATGGATATGAGTTTTTTCTGTTTTCTCTGTCTTGCGGTGGTACAGGATTTCTGTTTGTGGTGGGTTTTGCAAAGTGAAGCAATAAGTTGAAGAGAGAAGGAATTATTGGTCTCAATATGTGATAATGTTTTTTATTGTTATGTTTAGCTAGTTGAGTGGGAATTGAGATGATGAAATTGGACAAATTGAAATGAGAGGTGCAAGAAATGCTGTTACCACTTACTAGTCAATAAGACCCTCAACGTTTTCATCCAAGTCATGTTGCAATTATACTAATTACATACAAAAGAAAAGTTTTGAGCTTAAAAAGGAATCTGCTAGTGAATCACTCCGTTTGAAAGTTATATGCTTGATACTGTTGTCACCTAAACTTTAACTAGCTGTGAATAGGCAAAAGGTGACCTTGTTTAGCAATTGTATAATACTGTGTACTGCTTATCTGCTATCGAGTATCGACTAGTCCTGTGAGATTCTTATTTTCATCCATTGCTTATTTATTGTTTCAAAAGCTACAGTATAACTAGACAACTATTTTTATTTATTTATTTTCCCAGTTATGGCTTGTATCTGGGTGGAGTTAGTTGCCGGATGGAGGGGAATGAAACCTGACTTTTGCATGTCTTGTGCAGTTTTATAAAGGCCAAAAGTGATGTAGCTTTGGAAGATGTCGAAGCCCTTATTCAGATGGGCCTTGAACTATTTCACTTGTCCCGTAACAAGCTTTATGCACAGGTGCTGCATTCTGTCTCAGAGATGTGGAGTTTTTGCATTTCAATACATCTCTTCATGCTCTTAAACGATAATCTCATTTTTGTCCATTAGGTTAGATGGGGAAATTTGTTAGTCAGACTACTCAACAAATATAGGAAAAAGATTGCATTGAGTATTCAGTGGCGGCCTTTGTATGATACGTTGATCAGCACACATTTTACTAGGTAAGTTCACATGAATATTGTTTATTAGTTGTTTAAGAATATCCTAGAACCGGAATCTGTCATTTCTTAGTTAACTACTTAATTCATTGAAAGCAAAGGATAATAAAAGAAAGGAAGCAGAGTCTTAATATTTAATCACTGACATGTGGATGAACACCTAAATTAGCTGATTTGAAATACTAGGATATATATTAAACGATTGATTCTTTTGTATTTATATTAGATTATATTAATATTTGGTGCTGATCGCTTTTATTGTTTTCTTGTTACAGAAGTACAGGTCCAGAAGGTTGGAGAATAAGACAACGACACTTTGAAACTATAACTACCCTTGTTCAGTCCTGCCGGAGATTCTTCCCATCAGGTTCTGCCTTTGAGATATGGTCTGAGTTTAAGTGAGTGCTCTGGCATTGTTTCTGTATAACGTTGATTTATCCTCATGAAAGCTTTCTCATTCTGATTTTATTTTTGTATTCTATGTTGATGCTTAGCTAAAATTGTTATTAAAGTGAATTGCCTTGTTTGAGCCATCAGCCACATAAGGATTTATTATTCATTTATTTGTTTTTTAAGGTTGTTTTTTTACTATATTATTTATTATCTAATGATGAATTTTCTTGTGCTCAATGAATAAATTTATAGATCTTTATTGCAAAACCCATGGCATAATTCATCCTTTGAGGGATCTGGGTTTGCAAGACTATTCCTTCCTATGAACGAGGACAATCAGGATTTTTATTCACAGTAAGAAGCATATATTTCCTTCTTTCTTTTTTTCTTTTTAATTTTTTTATTGGCTTTTTGCGGAATTAACTTTTATAATTGAGTTGGCAGTGGTTGGATTGAAGAATGTATAGACTTGTGGGGATCTATACCAAATTGCCAATTCTGGAACAGTCAATGGGCAGATGTGGTAGCCTGGGTCATAAAAAATTACCACAATCTTGATTTGGAGTGCTTTCTGCCTTTGCTTTTTGCCAGATACTTGAATATGTTTGAGGTGAGCATATAAATTCGACTAGCAATGCTTGTCTTATGTCTTATTAACATTAGGTTAATATTGGCACTAAGCAGATTAATTGAGAATGATCACAAAGTATATATATGCCATCTCTGTCTCAAACTATCGAGATTGTTTCTTGTTTTATCCTTTTTTAACTTATTGATAATCTCTCTGTTATTACAACTAAGATATCAACTACAGAACATATAAAAGATGCTTTATACCCTCCTTTATGTGTTATTTTGATATTGCAAAAAAAAAAAAATCTTGGTGGTCTTTTTTATCCGTTGTTCTCATGGCAATAAAGAATTTCACTATTCAATTGTACCTTGTATGCTATTCATACCAAACTTTTAAAGGTATTTTAGTGAAAAGTTTTTCATAATTAAGTTATAGATAAATGGACCAGTGGGAGTAACACTTTGAAGCTGTGAAACGATTAATTTTATTCAAGTGTTGGTCGTGAATATATATGTATATAGATTTCTTGTATGGGTTAATGCTGAATGCCACGTCTTTGGATGATTATGTGTTCCAATCAGTAAAGTGGGTGTACCTGCCATGAATTAATACAGGTTATGTCATGGTAGATACTCCTTGTGATCTGACAGTTACCCACACAAATTGTATTAATACACCAAGTACACACTAAGCAAATTCCCTATATTTCACTCCCCAAAACTCCAAAATTATCCCAAGGTTGCCAGACTGCCTGTCTGCTCTCCTGACCACCATCTCCAACAACGTAACTTAATCTCAACAGAAATCAGTATGCTCAGTATACAAAACAAGCTTTAAACCCACTTCAATCCCAATCTTCCATTATTCTCTACTCAGCTTCCTTTGCTACCTTGGAGTAACTAATAATTTCACATTTTGCAACCTAGATTTTTATTTACTATATTTTTCTTGTTTTGAGAAGAAAAGAAAAAAGAATAGGCAATAAAACAAAACCAAGCACACCATACATGGAGGATTAACATTGTTACACCGAAGAATGTCGTAGAAGCTAATGAAATTTGCGACCCGTGTTTTATTTTGTGAAATAGAGGGAGTAGTAGAACTTGAAGAACAGCTAAGAGGGGCAAAGGGGTGGGGTGGAGTGAAGTGGTTATTGTTTGCCATTTCCCATGAGTGGAACTGCGGCTACAGGTTGTGGATGGGGAGTGAAATTATGGAATAGTGGATTTTGGGGGGTTGGGCATTGGGAGTGGAGGGGAGGGGCAGGGACTGTGTGGACTTCAGGAGAGAGGGGTTCTGGGTTAGAGAGGGAAGAAAAACTTTACCATGAATCACGTGATTTGGTGTACCTATACTTATCATATCTTCTCAGTTGGATAAGGTGGTTCATCAAGCTCCATTTTTAACTTGATGCATGGCATCACTATCCTTGACTGCTAGATTCTTTTACTTAATTTCTGTTTACATCGAGTGTAAACAAAAATGCACAGTTTCTATATAGCATTGTTGACTGTTGGCATGTGTCACCATGCTACTGCATCTTCCCAAGGCCATGAAACAAACATAGTTGTACTGCAGCAGATACTATAATTAGCTTCTTGAGTCCTCCACAATCCTTCTCATGCATATATGCAAGCATCGAAAGACAATTAGTCTTGTGATGTATCATTATGCCAATAGGAATTCCAATACTGTTTCTGAATGACATGACCAAGAAATGCTAATCTTAAACTTATGCAGTTATTATGTTTCTCCTCTGTTGGATATAAAAATTATTCATCTGCCTCCCCCCTGTAGCTTAGGCTTTTGGGAGAGAGTTTATCGGGTTGTGTTAGAGCTTTTCTATTAAGAGGTCTCAAGTTAGATTCTTTTTGTTCCCCTGATTTTCTAAATAACAGTCAAAATTTTAACACATGAATTTGGTTAGTTTTTGGCACTAACTGATTGCTCGTTTTATGCAAACTTGTAGTTGGTTCATTTGCACTGCTCCCTACATTTCATGTTTGTACTTTGAATCACAGGTTCCTGTGGCAAATGGCAGTGGATCTTATCCCTATTCATTGGATGTCCCAAGGAACACGAAGTTCTTGTTCTCCAACAAAAGTTCCACTCCTGCGAAGGCTATAGCCAAAACAATTGTAAGCAAATATACTGCAGCATACTTTTGTATGATTCTAATATTTGAAGTTTTGAACCGTGATACCACTTTCTTTTATTATTTTGATCTCTTGCTTTTGCGATTTCAGGTATATTTATTAAAACCTGGTAGTTCATCACAACAGCACTTTGAGAAGTTGATCAACATTTTGGAGCAGTTAGTTTACTCACTCAGTGCTCTCATTATTCTGGTTTATTCAAGTTTTCCTTATTTTCTTCAGTGTGTTCTAAGTGTTGTTGTCGCCCCCCCCCCCTTCCCTCCTTTTTTACCCTGCATCTATTTCTTCAGATACTATCATCCCTCGAATGGTGGTCGATGGACTTACTCATTGGAGCGATTTTTGTTTCATTTGGTACTTCAATTTCAGAAGCGCCTGCAGAACGAACAGTTGTAAGAATGAAGTGTGGTTTATCATCTGTTCTTCTATTACTGTGACATGCCTGTTTTATGCAACTGGACAAGTTCTGTTTGCAGGGGCACAAAAAATAGCAAACCAATTGAACAACATCTTGGGAAATCAGAGAGGGTCTTCTTTGTTAATTCTGTGCTAAAGTTAATTGATCGGGGACAATACAGCAAGAATGAGCATCTCTCTGAGACAGTAGCTGCAGCAACTTCGATATTATCCTATGTGGAACCCTCTTTGGTTCTACCATTTGTGGCATCTCGGTTCAGAATGGCCCTTGAGACGGTTAGTAGTGCTGGATGTGTTTCTTCTATGGTCAAATTTCATGTTATTTTTGGTCAATGATTTGTCCAAAGTATGTCATTCTTCAAACAAACAATATTTTATATTAGCCTCCCTTTCTGACCACATTCATTCTTCGTTGCTAGATGACTGCCATCCACCAGTTGAAAATTGCAGTTATGTCAGTGGCATTTGTTGGGCGTTCACTATTTTTTACGTCCGTATCAGCTTCCTCAATGAAACAAGTTGATCTTGGTGGTGATGATGAAACATTAATTGATCTTATGGGGGTTTCATTATCGAATGCATTACTTGGCATGGATGCTAATGACCCTCCGAAGACCTTGGCTACCATGCAGTTAATTGGTTCCATCTTTTCAAATGTGAGCTTTCAACTTTTAGATATATTGGATAAACAGCTTTTTATTACTACAAAGAATATTTACTCGGCCCACACTGTAATTGCAGTTGGCTTTATTGGATGATAAAATTGATGACTTGTCACTTATGCCGATGATACGTTTCTCTGAATGGCTGGATGAGTTCTTATGCCGTCTCTTTTCCTTACTTCTACACTTGGAACCAAGCAGTGTTATGTAAGTAAAGGTGCAATATGTTTCTTTATTTGGCAATGATATTGTTTCTCTGTATTTTGTGTATGTTCCTTGTACAATTGAATAAATGGTTTTGGTATATTAGAAATGAAGGTCTGCACTCTTCAGCAGCATCAGGGACTTTTCTGGTTGATGATGGTCCATACTACTTCTGTCTGCTTGAAATTCTGCTTGGGAGGCTTTCGGAATCACTTTATAATCAGGTTCTTAAAAGTATTATAATACCTAGTTTTTGTGGAGGAATATATTATTGGCTTACACATCATTGTTAAACAGGCTTTGAAGAAAATTTCCAAGTTTGTGAGGACAAATATTCTTCCTGGTGCTATTGCTGAGGTTGGACTGCTCTGTTGTGCATGCGTACACTCAAACCCAGAAGAAGCAGTTAGTCAACTCGTTGAGCCAATATTAACATCTGTGATATCCTCCTTGAAAGGAACACCACACACTGGATTTGCAGGAGGAACCTTTTATGCTTCTTCAACCAAGGTATCCTTTTTTGTTTGAAGTGATTACTTCCTCTGCAATTTTGCTGCAGGATTCTTTTGAAATCTGAAACAGTGAGAATTCTCTTCTCAGAATAGATCCACAATTTCACCAGCTCTTGAGGCTGCAATCGACTATCAATTAAAAATATTATCAGTTGGCATCACTTTTGGCGGTCCGGCAATACTCCGCTATAAGGATCAATTTAAAGAAGCTGTCTTCTTGGCTTTTGACTCACCATCCTGGAAGGTTTTATTCTCTCTCAACCTTGTTGATAATGGTCTACTAGTACATATCTGACCTTGGTTATTCTTATTCTCAATGAAAGGTTAATGGGGCTGCTGATCATCTTCTCCGATCCCTTCTTGGAAGTCAGGTTCATTATTATCCAATAGATCAGTACAGGTATGTATATAGCTGGTTGTGTGAGTTTTGTTGTGTTTTATTAGGGTGTGTTTGCGAATTCTAGGGGAAGGAAAGTGCATGTTTGGTTGGCATTTCTGTTTCTATTTTCAGTTTTCATTTTCAATCTTCTTTATTTTTAAGATTTGTGAAGGAAAAAGTGAAATCAGAAAACAGGATTTTAGGGCCTGTTTGGTTGCAATTTCAATTCTATTTTCATTTTCTGTTACATTTTGAGTGTTTTTTTGTTTTTAGAATTTTGTGAAGAAAAAAAAAATGAAAGCATGAAATGGGTTTTATTGTTTTCACAAACAGACCCTTATTGTTTTCACTGTTTCTTATTCTTTTTTCACAAAATTTGGAAACCAGAGAACACTGAATATGAAAACAAAAAATTAACAACACAAACCAAACAGGTTTAGAGGAGAAGTTGGGGCAGTGAAGGAAAGGCAGCAGGTGTTTAAACCTCCTTTTGTTCATGATTTTAATATAAATAAGGAGGGAAATGAACGGTTTTATCATATATATCTCTTACCATTCTATCGATGACTAAAATTTATTGTAATTAATATATATGGATATAGATGATATTACAATAATTTGTTAAGGATAAAAGGTTAAATTAAATTAAAATCTAATAAAAAACTCTCCAATTTTGAGGAACTTGAAAATAGGGGCCTTGGGGTGGCAAATTGGGGTTGGAGGGTTAATACTTATTACTAGAACCTCTAAAACACTCCCCCACCAAATAATGAAACTCATGAACAAGGTCAAATAATTGAAAGGCTTTCCCTCTGCTTCTAAACCAAACCCGCAAAGACACCCTTAGTTTTCTTTTTCCTTATTCTGTGGTTTTGTTTTTCTTTTATCTGAATGTTATACATTTGGTTTTGTAGATGTGTTCTCAGTCATCCTGATGCTGCTGCTCTAGAAGAATGGATTAGTACAAAAGATTTTACTGCAGATGAAAGATTGACCCCGAAGTGGCATATTCCTTGTGATGAAGAAGTTCAGTTTGCAAATGAGCTTTTAGACATTCACTTTAAGTCGGCTTTGGATGATCTGTTAAAAATATGCGAAACTAAAATGCATGTGGATCAAGGTATATTACACATGCACTTACCTCGATTAGTTATGCATCATTCTTAGCTCATGATTCAAGATTTCTTATTTGCATTCCTTTTTGACAGAGTGAGAAAATTAGCACAATAACTCGTATTATGTATTCTCAGTTTTTAAAATTGTGGAGTTTTGAAATATAATGAGAGATTTTAATGTTAAATAGTGGTTAGTAGTTTAGATTGTGCATTTATGGAGAATATTTGAGTAGGTGTTCCACATTTATTACTCTTCTTTCTATATATGTTAGCATTCTCTCATGTAACAATACAATCTGCATACAATCTACACACATCACATAGGAGGAATGTATTTTTCCTCTCATTTCCCAAGTTACTATTTACTCTATTATTTTCATAGAAAATCATGGATTTTAACAGAGTTGCTTTTTTTACTCCTTGAGAGATGATGCTTTGCTGGTTACTTGACTTGATTGGATACTGGTTATTGTTATGGAAGTGGCTAATAAGTCTATCTATTACTTTTCCCACTGTTATCTTGAATGTCATGTCTTGTGCAGGGGATGAGAAAGAGCACTTGAAAGTGACTCTCTTACGAATTGAGTCATCATTGCAAGGACTTTTTTCTTGCTTGCCTGATTTTGTCCCAAATTCAAGGAATGGGATGGCTGATGATTCAGATCATAAGTTTCTAATTGCTGGAGCAACAGGATGTACTGTTGGCAGTACCGCTTTGCGAGAAAAAGCTGCTGAGATTGTACATACAGCCTGCAAGTAAGGATCAACATTGACGCACCTCTGTACAGTGTACACTATTCCTTCAACTTGTGTGCTTGTACTTTTACATATATCCCATTGATCTCGTTTACTTAACAGGTATATTCTGGAGAAAAAATCAGATGACAGCATCCTTTTGATACTCATTATACGCATTATGGATTCTTTAGGAAATTATGGTACTCTGTTTCATTTCTGATTACTTATCAAGCACTTCCCAAATTCTGTGGTATACGCACGCCTAACTTATTCTGCTTCATTTTATAAACAGGTAGTTTGGAATATGATGAGTGGTCGAGTCACAGGCAGGCTTGGAAGTTGGAATCTGCTGCCATAGTAGAACCTCCGGTTAATTTCATTGTGTCAAGTCGTTCTAAAGGAAAGAAAAGGTTTAATACTTTCACACACTTTGATTTGATCACTGGAACTATGTGCTACGGACATTTCTAATAAAACTCTTGATTTTCTTCCCAGACCGAGGTGGGCTCTTATTGACAAGGCATTCATGCACAATACGTGGAGATCTTCACAAGCATCCTATCATCTTTATAGAACAAGTGGGAATTTCAGCCCATCAGATCATGTGACCCTTTTGGTGGATGATTTGTTGAGTCTCTCTTTGCATAGCTATGAAACAGTGCGCCTGTAAGTGAGCAACTTCCATTACTAACTATAATATAAAGGTTTTTATGTTCTAATTTTTGTTTTAGCAATTGATTTAGGTTGGATCATATTTATATTTTTTTAGTTTGGTAACCTATCTTTGATTATCTAACAAATTAGAATTCTATTAAAAGAGTAAAATAGAAGAATGAAATCATTTAACATTTTGTTCATTCACTACTAACTAGCCTTTAGAAAGTTTTACAATGTCTATCATGGGTGCTTAGTATGATGTCTTCACTATTCTTGTTGTTGTTTCCTTATCTTCTCTGTTAAAATTGTGGTCTAACAAAAGTAATATAGAAAAGAATATTATGCACAATGACATCATCGTAAAATTCAAAGTATGTTTTGATGAGCTTGTTAATGTTTATCTTGATCTAAAACTTTAGTCCAACAATTTTTTACTGTTACTTGATGTCACTAGTGTTTTTGTGGCTGATTTAATTTGATATATGGTGCTAGGCTTGCAGGAAAAGCTCTAGTGAAGCTAATCAAGAGATGGCCGTCTATGATCTCTAAGTGTGTTATCACCCTTACCACCAAGTTGCAGGATTCCAATGCCGAGGAATATGCAGTGCTGGGTTCTTGTTCGGTCCTTGCCTCACAAACGGTTCTTAAACATTTGACTACGGTGATGATCAAGCATTTTCTTTAAATTGTCTTTCTGGGTGGTTATTAGTTTCATGTCTCTTATATGCTTTATTTGATTCCAGGATCTGAAGTCATTCTCTTCATTTATCATGGCCATTCTCTCAAGGTATTTCCATTTTCATTGTTTCCCATTGTAGTTAGAAATTGTTGTGCTATGGGTAATTTGAGAGACTAATACGTTGCTGGTTTCTCCTTGAAGTTCTCATCATGAATCCTTGAAATCTCAGAAAGCAATTAATGAGGTAGACTTATTCCCTTCAGATGATTGTTGACTTGTATTGTAGTTTTATTGTCTTGATATAATTTAATAGTTCCTGATTTTCAACAGCTTTTTGTAAAGTACAACATCCAATTTTCTGGAGTATCTAAAAGCTTTTTTAGGATATCAGACAAAGACAACCATACTTGTGGACTGGGATTTTCAGATTTGGTTTCTCAGATTGGCTCTATGAGTTTTGATTCCACTGGCTTGCATTGGCGGTAAATGGCAACTCATTTGGCCTTCTTTCTTTTCATATTTGACTAGGTTTTAAAGTTGTTATAACACTCACGATAGATTGAGATGGCCTGACACATGCTTTAGGCTCTGTTTCTTCACTACTTTTGTTTATCTTATTCATCTTTAGTTTGCTTTCTGCTTTACATCTTTTTGACTTGTATATGCTTTCTATTTTATAATTTTGCACATTCAAAGCCTTGGCTCAATAAAATACTTTTCTCTTTCAGGTATAATTTAATGGCCAACAGAGTTTTGCTCTTGCTAGCTTTGGCTTCTCGGAACCACCCAAATTCATCAACTAGAATCCTGAGTGAAACAGCTGGTTTGTATTGCTTGTTATATACTTTTGAATCCTCCTTTGTGCTATCTTTTGTGCATTGTGTTTACTATTTATGCTTTTGCTCGTATAGGCCACTTTTTGAAGAATTTGAAAAGTCAACTTCCTCAGACAAGGATACTTGCAATTTCGGCTTTGAATACACTCTTAAAGGAATCACCGTACAAGCTGTCACCTGGTGAGAAATCTGCTGTACTCGAGGATTTGCAAGGCAATGCCAAGTCATCCCTTGAAGAAGCTTTAACTCACACCTTTCAGGAAGAGGGTTTCTTCAACGAGACACTCAATAGTCTTTCTCATGTTCATATCATAAGTGATTCTGAAAGTGCTTCTAGAGGAGGTCATGGAGATTCCAGTTTCCAAAGCTTGGCTGACAAATCTATAACCCGCTTCTACTTTGAATTTTCGGCTTCATGGCCACGCACTCCAAGTTGGATCTCATTTTTTGGGAGTGATACATTCTACTCAAGTTTTGCACGTATTTTCAAGCGGCTTGTACAAGAATGCGGCATGCCAGTTGTAGTGGCGCTAAAAGGCGCTGTAGATGAGTTTACAACTGCCAAGGAGAGGTCTAAACAATGTGTAGCTGCTGAAGTATTGGCGGGTGTGTTACACTCTGATGTTGATGGTCTATTGGGAGAGTGGGAAAACTGGCTCATGCCTCAGTTGAAGAATATCATTCTAGCACAATCTGTTGAATCAGTTCCTGAATGGGCCACTTGCATACGGTATGCAGTTACTGGCAAAGGGAAATATGGAACAAGAGTTCCTCTGCTGAGGCAGAAAATTCTTGATGCTTTGATGACACCTTTACCTCCAACAGTAGCTACGACTGTAACAGCCAAGCGATATGCTTTTCTGGCAGCTGCGCTGATAGAAATATCCCACAGAAAATGCCAGTTGCTGAAATCCAGCTCCACAATATACTCTTGAATGAAGTTCTTGGTAATATGTGCCACTCATCAGCCCAAGTAAGCATTCTCTCTGGTTCTATTTGATTAGTTGATCACCTGATTAAATTTTCCCTTATGTAATTGTCCTAAATTCTTTTCTTTTCTTTTGGTGAGAAAATTTCTTCTATTTACTTTTTCAGAGCTCCCTTCTTTACAGTATATGTACTTCAACTATGTAATTGATCTTTCGTGGTTGTCCGTGCAATTTTAAAGCTCGGCTTATTTATTCTGTAGTTTTAGGAAAATCATGCCATTTTTTAATAACTCCACATCTTGTTATGCCAGCAGTTGATATATTGGTATATTTATAAACCCCTGAGCTCAATATATTCTTAGTATTTATTCATTTATTTATTTATTCATGATGATGTTCTTAGTATTTAATTTAGGACAAGGATGAATAGCTAATATTTTACAAGCATATTCAGTCAGTCATTTGGTTGGTTATTCAGCCAATACGGTAAACAAGTGACCTTAGGATTGTAATTCTAAGTCTTGTATATTTCACAATGCTATCTCTTTATAAAACTGAATACCGTGTTATCCAGTTTGATGTAATTATATGTTTTTGAATTTGATATATTTTTAATTTTATACCATGCTGTTGAGGTGCCTTCACTTTTTTTATACCAAAGCATGGTCAGGTTTTATGCGAACATATGAAATGTCTCTCTTTTACAGCTCCTCCATGTTTTAAGTTGGGGATCATGGTAGAGAAACTGGAATGGGTGTAATATGTAATTAATGTGAAGTGCAATCAAATTTTGTGAGTTGGTTGGGTTTATGATCTATTTCAATTTGTATATGTAACAGGTGAGGGAAGCTCTAGGTGTTACCCTATCTGTTTTGTGCTCAAACATTCGACTATATCACTCAAGTCATCATGATGATACAAGCAGCAATGTTGATACTCCGATGAAAGATGAAAGCTGGGTTCAGCTTCTTACTGAACGAGCTGCTGAAGCAGTTGTTAACATTCAGAATGTTAGCCAATCAGACAAAGTAACCAATCCCATAGATACAAGATCTCAAAATGGGCATGCAGACAATGATTCTCAAGATGATACGAAGTGGATGGAGACGGTACTAATGGAATCATATAGCTGAATTTTGCTTGTATTCGTCATTCCATTCACTAATTATTTAAATTTTGAAATTTCTGCAGCTACTATGCTTCATCATCTCATCATTGAAGTCTGGGAGATCCTCTTATCTACTTGATGTTATTGTGGGGCTTCTTCATCCTGTTATTTCTTTGCAGGTTTGTTGTCTAGATTTGACTGTACTATAACATCTTTGTTTTATATCTTTCATTTGTATGGTTGCTTTGTATGCTTTTAATTCTCTTAAGTGTTTGAACTCATGATCATCTTAGTTGTATTAGGATTTAATTGCATTTTCTTAGCATCTGTCTGATCAGAGTATTACTGAAAACACTGACCTCAATTTTGAGGTTGTCATCAACTTGCAACAGTTAATTGTAGCATGATATATATTGAATTGGTCTCCAGTCATCCTTAATTTTCTTCCAAAACTATGGGTTCCTCATCTTTGGGAAAACAGTAGTATGATTGCCAATTAATTATATAACCAAATCTAGACTACAAGCATCTGAAATTCATTAATTTAAAATTTGATCCTGCATTTGTGTTTGTGCTACGCAAGGATTCCCTGGGACTTCCTTTCCTTTTTTTTTTGGTCGTAACGTGAGTGAAAAATATTCTCGAGACCAACAATCTTTCCTCTTACTTCTATACAATGTTGATCTTTTTCTTATTCTATTAGACCCTTGGTTGTGTTTATACTTGTGCATCTCATTTTCATTTCTTAACTCAGTTTCCTTTCACATGGAAGGTTTCTCTTGAAATTTTTGTTTGGAGACCTAAAGCTCCTTAGCTTAAGTCTCAGAAATTTTCTCACTTTAATGAAGGCTACTATGCTTCTTGTAATGCACTTTAATATTTATTTAGATTTTTGAGAAGCTGTATTCGAAAAGTCATATAAGATTTTATTTTTATTTTATATATATATTTGATTCCCTTGTCAATCAAATAAGAAGCATGTCAATGATCAAAATTCTAAGTAATTTTATTTGTTTTGTAAGGAAACCTCGAATAAAGATTTAGCAACAGTAGCAAAGGCAGCTTTTGAATTGCTAAAATGGATGATTGTCTGGGAACCTCACCTCCAGAAGGCTATCTCTGTGATTCTTTCTGCTGCCAGTGATCCTAATTGGCGAACTAGATCTGCTACTTTGACATATCTGCGCACTTTCATGTACAGGTATGATGATCTTCTGACAGATTTGCTGTGGCTTATAGCCATGACTAGTAATTATAATTATTCATTGATCATGTTTTTCAAGTTTTATTAAGATTGAAATGTACAAGACTATGTAGGACAAGTGATCCCTTATAGAAGAACAAAAACTATTAATGAAGCATACCTTTCGGGTGTCTCATCTTGCTCATTGATGATTATTTTCTATTATAGGCACACTGGTGTCATTTACTTCATGTAATTGATTCTACCTAGTGGTGTAAAACTTAGTTGTTATTGTAATTTATCTAGTCCTCCGGTTTAAGCTTGTAGGGTGTGTTATTTTACTTTTTGGTCTTTCATGAAGCAAAGCACAAATGAAAATTTATCTTTCTGTAACAGGCACACTTTCATTCTCTCAAGTCCGAAGAAACATGAAATTTGGGGTACTGTTGAGAAGTTACTAGTAGACAACCAAGTTGAGGTAAGCTCTCGCCTAAATGTTATCGAATATTGCAAAATATCTACTTGTGTAACATCAATCATTGATGGCTGCAATTGATAATTTATTATTGTTATTTTGATTGTCTCTTTTTAAATTGTCTCACTATGGAAGATTTGATCTTTGATCTAGGTAAGAGAACATGCGGCAGCAGTCTTAGCAGGATTAATGAAGAGTGGAGATGAAGATATAGCTAAGGATTTCCGCAATAGAGCTTATGTAGAGGCAAATAATGTATACAAGAGAAGGAAGTCAAGGTCATTCTTTTCCCTATGTTCCTGGAAAGATTAGTTGTTTTGTAGGAAACTTAGCTGCTAAAATGGCACCAGATCATTTCTCTGAATCAAACTTTCTTTATCTAATGTGGATGGTCTTGCAAAGTAATATATAGCTTTCACCTTTAAACATACATGAGCGTTATATATAGTGTGAGATAGGAGTCACTGCAGTTTGTGGGGTAAAAAAATGTTTGTTACTTGTATAGGCGTGAAGTGAGTATGTTCAAGGTGATATTTGCATATTTTATGAGTTATGATTTTTTATATTAAATAACTGAATGCTAATGTTTATGTGTAACATGATGTGAAAATTTCGTGAAGCAGAAAATCAAGTTCTGGTTCATCCATGGCCTCTGTTCATGGTGCTGTACTAGCTTTGGCAGCTTCTGTATTATCAGCTCCATATGATATGCCCAGGTTTGTCCTGCTATAATATCCATGTGATATGACATGCTTAATGCTTTATCTAAGTAAAGTGATGAATTGATTTAATTGAACTTAAAACTGATAGCGAACTAGGAAAATTCAATAAATTTTCACCAAATCCTAAGCACCTAATATAATTAACTCTTTTTTCAGTTGGTTGCCTGAGCATGTTACATTGCTGGCTCGTTTCAGTGGGGAGCCCTCCCCTGTGAAATCTACTGTTACAAAAGCTATAGCAGAGTTCCGGCGCACTCACGCTGATACATGGAATGTTCAGAAAGAGTTATTTACGGAAGAGCAACTCGAGGTAATTTGTTTTTTCTAAATATTCTGAAGAGACCTGTCTTTCATAAAAAAATATTTTATTATTTCTGCCTCGCATAATTCTTTTTTACCTTATTTCCATATATTTACAGATCCTGGCAGATACATCATCTTCATCATCGTATTTTGCTTGACCTTACAGTCCAAAGATATTGCTGTGATAATACTAAAAATATCAGTTAGAGGAAAAAATACTTTTCATTTTGGTGTAACTATAATCTGTAAAAATAGCTCTTATTTACATTTGTACCATTGATTATCTTAATAATTTTATTCCTTATTCCAGCTTCCATAAGTCGAGTTTTTGGCCTTCCTCAATTCTGTAATCTTTCTTACACCATTGGGTTCATTAGATCATCTGCTTGTAAATCCCACAAGACACAATCTGAGTTGAAAATATTGGATAAGTTTCTCATTTCTTTTGTAGCTTCGGAATCATCCCCATTTTCTTCAAGCTTTTCATGTAACTGGTTTTGCTGATCTACAGCTGTGCATGTGCTCCCAGTGCATACACTTTGGCTCCATGGTGAAGCATCCCCTTTAGTCCCAAAAGGTACTGGGTTATACTGAAACCCGGGCATGGGTGGGAATACGCTGTATGACATTGCATAGCTTGCAGATGTAGCTGCACTGGAATCCCAATGCTTATTTGAGGGCATCATTTCAGGTTCTTCCTGTATTGCCTTTGATAATCCAAGCTTAATCTTTTCAACAGTGTCATCCTTTTCTTCTGGTTTACAGTTAATATAATCTGTGATGTTATTCCCTTGTGTCATAGTTGAGTGTTGGCCTTGGAAGCTAATTGGCTTCTTGGTCAGAAGGTGGAGTACCTCATCCTTGAAGCAGCCAAGTGCTGCTTCGGCAAGGTGCGCTGCCTGTGGCGGTGCCAAGGTTGTGGCGATTTCAGCCATTAGGTGTGAGAATGGCTTGTGTGTCACAGGGTCAATTCCCATGCCTGAAAGCTTCTTCTTCAGCTTGGTATTCCAGTGGTTTTTCACATCATTGTCGGTGCGTCCCGGCAGCTGTGCTGCTATCAGTGACCACCTGAAACATCAATTTAAGTATAGATTATTTGTGGGCTTAAAGTATGATTAAGCTAAATCACCTGAGTTAAAGATGACAGAAACCTTGATGCACATGTTAAACATTCAATGTACCTGTTGCCAAAAACTGAGTGAAGCTTCACAATAGTTTGTTCTTCAGAATCAGAGAATTGGCCATGTTTGAGATCAGGACGAAGGTAGTTTGTCCACCTTAGCCTGCAGCTCTTTCCACATCTCTGGAGACCTTTATACATAATCAATTAACTATTAAAAGGGTTGTTTACATCAACATTATTATAGGTTAATACCAAATCATTTGTTTTGTTAAGATTTTAGAACAGATAATTCATGACAACACGGATGAATATAAGATAGGAACTAACCAGCATTCTTGGGGATAAGGCGCCAATTGCGGGTGCCATGTTGAGCAATGTAGGAGGAGAGCTTGTTATCTTCCTCCGGAGTCCATTGTCCCCTTTTCACATTGTCCTTCTCACAGCATGGAATGCGTCCCATTGTTTTCTGTATTGGAATTTGTTAAATTGTTTTGAGAAGGGGCAGGTAAAGGGACTATAATAATGATAATGATAAATAATGATAACAATAATAATGGGAAGTGTCAAAAAGTTACAAGAATTGTCTTTCTTTGTTTCCCACACCAACCTCTTAGAGAAACACACTCTACCAGTCTTTCAATTCTTTGAGACAAAGCAAAAAGGAAATATTTTCTTTTGCTTTTTGTTTTCTTGTGTGCATATTTTTGGTTGTAGCTCCCTATTCTTTTTATATATAAAGGGGGTTATGTTATGGCAATTGAAGTTGCATGCAATAGGGGTAACATGGGTAAAGAGGCCCAAAGAGCATCCATCAAAGGCGCATGATTATATTAAAGAATTCAACGCTATATTGTGCGTGTGAGAGAGGCAGGTAGCTCACCCACAAGATGCCGCAGTCAACACCTCCCTTTCTCTTTCTTTCTTTGTTGACCGCTTTGTGATCATAGTTTGTGCGCTTTTTTCAATGCACATGTTGGGTAGGTTTCTGCTTTGATCACACAAAACCACCTCATCTTTCGGTTCTTCATTAGCAAGAGTGGCATGGCAGGGTTAGATCCAATCCCCGTGCTTGTTAAGGTTGTTTCACGTGCGCTGTCTCAATCATTCTTTGAGCAAACTCCTAGTTATGGTTTTGGATTTTTTTAAGTGGTCATCCTATGCTTGCTCGTGTGTTGGATGATTGGATCTCACAAGTACGGTTACGTTGACATGCATCACTTCTCGATATATCTTGGATTTTCATTTTCACTATTAATTGCTTAGTGCTTACTACCTTGTAGGCTCGTGTTTTACATCTTATGTATACTTTTAAAATGATTGCCATTTGCCAAAGGATTCCAATAAAGTCGTTAGTTAATTTTGTTCAAAATGATATTTTTATGTAATGTGATTTATGTCAAAATTTTCTCAAATAGAATAATCAATCATGTTACGTGGATATATTAAAAATCAATTACAAAATCAATTGTTCGTATAGAATTTATGTTGAAATACAAAATACATTAAAAATGATCTAAACAATATATGTATATACCTATGAAGTATAGACACTTTGCTGAGTTGTCGTGTTGGTGTGTCGGATACATTTCGACACTTATCGACATTCGTCTGACACGCGTGTTTGCAAAATTCTTTTCCCAACACATTTGAACACACCTAAATACCATTACGTGTCAGCGTGTCTAATCTTATTTTTAATATATATTCTTGAAATAAATTTAGATGATATAGTATATATTATTATTTATTAAAATAAATATTTTAAATACTTGATATAATTAAAATAAAACATTAAAAATAATTTTAAAAAATTATTTTATATTTTAATATCAATAAAATATCATTACGATTTATCTAAAAAATATTTTATATTTTATATGTATACGTGTTCCCGTATCTTATAAGATTTTAAAATTTGCGTGTTGATGTGTCCGTACAACATAGATATATACAAATATACAGTAATTGGTTGATTGATTTTTAGTCGGCACATATTTATTTGAATCGATAAAGATCTTTTACTATGGTTTTGGCTCGAAACTACATTTGGGATTAAGTAAACTCTCTAAATATTCCGTACAAGCGACAAATATTCAAATATGAGAGGAGGTCTGTTTTTAACAGTCATTGATTCACCTAATTTTTCTTTCAGAACATTTTAAAGCATAAGATCTTTGGAAGTAATAGGGGACTTGCGGAATCAATGTATAAGTAAAGCGATAAGTTTTGATACTAACCGCTGAATCGTGACCCTATATTGCAAATTTGCCATGTTAAAAATAATAATAGCTTTGCCATTTCTAATCAAGATGCTTGGTGTAATTGGCGTTCGGCTGGGTTTCTTAACCATCTAATTAACGGGTTTAAAATTATGTCCAGAAATTGTTATTAATTTTTAACTAGTAGTCATGCTCTTTTACTGGTTAAAAAGAGAAATGCTAGGTGTCCAAGTATTTCTTAAATCAAGTTTTTAACTAAATATTTGTGTATTTCTTCTTTTTCAATCGAGTATTTCTTTCTCTTCTTCTTCCTTCTCTTCTTTCTCTTTTGTTATTGTAGTCATCATCTTTTTTTTTGTGCGCTTCTTTCTTCAACGTCGTCATTATCGCCACCACTATTTTGTTGTTTAATTTCTTCTTTTTTTCTCTCCATCCTCATTTAATTATAATCGTTATGGTCTTCTTGTCTTCATCTTCTTCCTCTCTTATAAATGTTTAGAAAAATAGAATACAGAAATTTGTGTGTGATGTGCAAAAAATTGTGTTATATGCAAAAATTTGTATACTATATCAATGAAATATACACAACACAAATTTTAATATACAAAATAAAAATCTTGATATATAGTACAGAAATTTTTTAAGAACTATATATAGAACATTGACTCATCTATTTAATAAAATACATACACAGTAAAGATTTGTGTATTATGTGCAAAATTTGTGTCTATGATTAGATACTCAGTAGTAGCTGGGTTGTAGTGAAATTAGAGTATGTGTGTGAGTGGGGGTGTGTGATTGAATTAAAAAAGGTTGCAGCTGAGGCTTGGAGCTAGTGGCAGAATCTACTGCCTCACAAGGAGCTGCCTAAGGTTCGAACCTTGACTAAGATCAGGAGGCTATAGAACCCATAATAGTTGTGGTCTTGTGTGTATGGGTGTGCGGTGTAAAAGACCAAAAAAAACAAAAATAAAATAAAAAAAGGTTATTTATCATCTCTATGGTGGTCATTGCTGTTCTCTACTGAATTCACACAAAAGGGTTGGTTTTTCTCTTTGATCTTGCCTCGCTTTGTCACTTGGTATCTTTACAAGTTAACTAACAAAGATCTTAAGTTTTTAGTTTATTTCTGAAATACATTCCAAGAAACTAGATGGGATCAAGGTGACATATGCTCATTACAATGAGTATTCAACAAATCCAGCAAATACAACTACAACTGCCATTTACCATTGTTTTGTATGCCTCAAGTATACACCTTGCCCTTTGATATTAGAAGACAAACTTTTTGTATTCTATTTTTCTTAACTTTCAGTTTTGTTTTTTTTTTTTTTTTTGGTCGGTGGATTGGACACAATACACACTCACACACTCCTCACATACTTACCAATTTTTTCTCCTCGGATGCAGCTGATAGGACTCGAACCCGAGACCTTTGAGGTGGGGAGGGGGCGAAATGTCATGTGAGCTATGGCTCATTGGCTTCTTAACTTTCAGTTTAAACACTTAGAAAAGAAAGGTACACAAAAAATTGTGCATATAAACATTCTTCCTTTCAATTTGTTACCACAATGCTAAGAGTGAAGTGGAAGTGGAAGTAGGGTCATTTTTTTTTTTTCAGTTAAAAACTTAGAGCCCTACAACGGGTTTCATTTCCAGGCTTCTGAGAGTGAAATTTATAACATTGGGCATGTTCAACCTTATGCTTCTTCCATCACATAAAAAAAATGCATCTTATATCTATCTTTCAGTATTACAGATGAAACTAACTAGTTTCCGAAGACCAATCTAAAAAAAAACAATGTAATTTTAAGTTCCAGCAGCTCAATCATACATATTAATGAGACAAAAGCATCAAAACCTTCAATTCAATACTCTCTCTAAGCATAATGCTTTATGCTTTCTAGTCCTATGTCTAATGACTAATGTTTTTTTAATATAAAAACTAAGGGGAAGAAAGAGGACATTTCCATAATATAATTCAAGATTTCCAATTTTGGGGAAAGATTCTCTCAGCTTAATTTTGCACTTATTATTCCTTCAATGGATCCAACAAGAGTAAACATTCCCACCACAAAACAAACAATGCTAAAAGTTCTAAGCAAGACCCACTTCGTCGTCCATGGTTGAATGTTGCCCTGACTCAAGTACATTTCCACCGGAAAATATATCGTTAATGGCCAAAAGATTATGCCACCAAGAACCCCCAAGATCTGATTGAAATAGGGAAAGAGCATCCCAATGATGGTTGTGGACACAACATAAGCAGTTCGGAAAGTAAGCCGAAGGAAGTTTAACGGAAAAGCTGGCAGAAAAGGAAGTTTCAAGTTATATGTTTGATTCACAAAATCGCTGTCCGGGAATTTGAACCGAAGCCAATTCTCAACATTGGCGAAGAGTGGCTGGCTATACACCTGCAACAGATCAACATAGATGTTGAAGAATGTAGGATAACAGATGTATGAAATGGAAGCACCATAATAAAAATTTTGAGGGTGCTATCTTTATATGTACCTGATATGCACCAACAAGATGAACAACTATACAAGCATTGGCAAAGTCTACTAGCCAGTGAGGCCTTGCAAATTCAAACCCTGTTAAAAGGTTTCCCGGTGTGTCATTGCCGAAAGCTGCATATCCAGCACAGCCGCAACAGAGGTAGAAAAACGTCGTGATAATGACTGCTATTAGCGAGGCCCTCCTCATGGTTACGTTTTCAGGAGGAGGTGACTTCAAGGTATCCTTCAACAATTGTACGGATTCACATTAGCCTTTATAATTATCAAGTTCTGCTAAAGGTAGCATGTTTTGTTATTGTCCTGAGACAAATGGGACTCAGATATTTGGGACAAACATGTTTGAAAAATCAATCATGCTACATGTACACAAAATTAGCTACCAAATTAGCCACCTGTTTAGAGTATATGTTGGAATACAAAATACACATTGAAAATGTGTAAAACAACATATATATATATATATATAGACACACACACACACAAATACATGGTGGCTGATTTTTGGTGTGTACATGGTATTTTTATTGAACAGTAAGAAAGACAAAGGGTTGTCCTTTTCTCAAAACAACTTTGAAGACAATCTCTGTACATTCAAACTAGAGGGAGATAAAAGACATGTCCTAGGGGCAAATTGAATTGAATTTATGAGCCCCAAAATAGAAGGGACATGAAGGTAACATCTCTACCATCCCACTGTCTCTGTTCTTTCTGTTCCAAATGCTACCCTAAGGATATTGTAAAGTTACATTCTGAGTATCTGATTTCATAAGGTACGTACCTGTACTTCTATAAGAATTACTGAGAATGGATAGGAGAATGCTATGTCACCAAGAGCTTGAGCAACCAGCCACATCTTTTGAACATCAGTAGAAGTAGGAATTCCTTCAATGGTACCCTCAGCATATCCTTTTTCTGATCACAATGTAATGGTTCAAGACAAATGTCATAAAGGGAGTCAAAGTAGAAGAAATTATTATATGATTTATGATAGGGCACTATTTGATCTATGTAGCCTACCCATTTAATGGTATAAGGCTTAATTGTTGTTGTTTTGGTTCTTGTTGTATTGGTTCAAAACAAAATAACAAATAAATACTGATGAGCATACCTACGGTTTGCTTGATGGCGAACCCCATTCCTATGAAGGCATAAGCGAAGGACATAACCGCCGCGACAACCGAAAGCCACTGAATGTTATGGAAGTTTGGTATCTGTGAAAGAAGAATCTGGATAACTCCAAATATAAGCATGTAGTATGAATCCCCAAACTCACATGCACCATTCCCGTTCTTAATGTGACAGTTTGATTCTTGGATTGCTCTGCAGCAACAAATACAAATAGCAGTCTAAATCAATAAAATTATTGTTTAGCATTTACCAATATTGGTAGTCAGATTCTGTTGGAGTATAAATAAAATATCATGCTTACAATAAGTGGCACTAGCAGGGTTAACTGCATTTTATTCCCTGAATTTTACACCATGTGCACTTTAACTCCCAAATCAAATATGTAAATTTGGGTCCCTTAACCTTTGGAAAATATGCAGATTACCCAACATAAGTGCATCATACTTCTTTAAACTTTCAATTATGTGCAAATTGCTCCTCGGAGCTTTTCCTATATTTGCAACTTCGATACCTTAAATATGAGTTATTTTTGTAAACAATCAATAGAAAAATTAGCAACATGGTTAAGTTGTACACCTTGAAATGTTTAAGGGATCACTTTATACTTTTGAAATCAAGGGCTAGAATGTACTTGATGTAAATTTGAAAGAGGTAAAGCGCAATCAACCCGGCATTCGCATTCCTTGATTAAATGTAGGAAAAGTAAAGTAGAAGCAAGGAAATATGACAAAACAAGAGGAACCAGTCTGATTAACCAAAGGACTCACCTCATGCTGATAGCTGAAGTAATAATGTAGGCAATTCCAAAACCATATAAGCTCACATTCACAAAAACACCACAGAGCCTTCCAGTTCCAACTCCTGTAACCACAAAATGATCATCATTTCATGGTAATTTCGTATATACAGTTAAGAGACTGTTCTAAATGTTCTGTGACATTTTATCAAACATGATGTGTGCACTCAATAGTTCAAAAAGTTTACACTTGATACATTGAGACACAATGTTCTTGATCTTCAGCTTATTGGTATTGATTAAAGAGGTCAAATGTAGAAGAAAACTTTGCTAATTAAATAGGAACACATAACCTACCATAGCTCCATCACTATAAATATCACCATGGTTCATCTACCATTGCTATCATCACCATTCACCAATTTCACCATGATGTCTTTCACTGCTACCTTTCCTTGATCACGTAATCTCAATGTTAAACTATATTAATATTGCAATGATATTTATCATTATTAGATTAGCAGAGATAAATTATATATTTATCATACTACTACTTTTTCTTGGTATCAATATGTGATTATTGAGAGTGTTAGTATTATTATTATTATTATTATTATTATTATTATTATTATTATTATTTTCTTCCTTTTGTAAATAAAAACACACAATCATGTATATTACACCATACAACATTATTCCTATCCTTTGTTATTGTATAATTGCATCATTGAGGAATTATTGAATCTAATTCTAATAGTTCATGAATATATTTTATCTATAACATGAGAAAAAGAAATATTTGGAGGAAACATTAATCTCTAAGAGATAAATCAGAGGGAGAATAGAACTTCAAAAAAAAAAAAACTGTATATTCTAACTAAAACTTGATGGTTTAGAGTTGAATTTTTTTTCTTAAAAAAAATAATTGTACGCAGACAGATCGGAAATCAGAAATATATATATACACACAAAATTTTCACGTGACATGACCATGTGCATAGATTTGTGTTGATTACATTAAATTAGTCATATTAACGGCATAAAGGTTCTATCTTATAAATCAATTATAAAAAATGTCCACATAATATAACTTAAGCCATACGAACAATTAATCTGAATCATAACAATCATTCATTTGAATTTTCTTTTTTTATATATAAAGTGCTGTAACTTTCCAATATAGTTTCGTAAGGAGGAGGAGAACTGTGAAGGCAGGGTCATGTAGTGGTCATGATCCATGTGGCAGTATTTAATATTATTAAAATTAAATAAAAAAAAATAAAAATGAGAAAGAGACCGATGAAAAAAATGGTTGCCGTGACATTAACGTATTAGGCGGAAAAAAATAAAGAAAAAAAAAGATAATTATTTTATATCCTTGCTGGAAAACTTGTTCTTCCTCCCGGTTATTTATAGCCATCCGATACGGCGATACAAAAATTAAAATGCCAAGTCAAAGGGCAGATTCGTAGATAACTATAATTTAGGCATTTAGCTTCGTGTTATATATTCTTTTAAAATAAAACATAACTAAAAAATAGGTAACGGAATTCACAAAAAAAAGGCTTTTAATCCAAAGTTAAATGAAAGTAAAATTAAAATTTTAATGATCTGATACATATAAAAACGAACCATAAATTAAAGTCCGTAACACTTGATAAAATTTCTTTAGATGATACGAAAAAGCGAAGGTTCACGGGCCTTGATTAAGAAGGGAACAAATAAAAAGTAAAGATAAAATAAGAGTAAAATTATAAGAAGTAGTAAGTAAGATTAGGTATGAAGATGAAATGGTAAAAGTAACAGCATGGAAGTGAAAGCATACCCTGATGAATATTAACGGCGTCAAGATAAGAAGAACTCCGTTTGGGTCCATATTCAGGGTCCGGGGAGCGATAGGTGTTGCTGAGAAGAAAAGAGGAAAGAAGAGTGATGGAAGCGAAGAGAAGCATTGCGAGAGGGCCTCCGATCCATCCAAGCTGGGCTATGCTCCATGCGAGTGAGAGCACTCCTGAGCCTATGACACCTGTCACTATGTGCGCCACTGCTGTCCACACCGTCCCTGTTCTTTTCGGCTCCGATTCCGCATACTGGGTTTGCAGCAGTGGTGTGCTGTCGTTTGATGCACAGTCATCTGCCATGGCGTTTGATGTTGTTAGTTACAACTGATTCATTCAGAATCGCTGCGATGGCTTTGTGGCGTTCGTGGAATTTGGGGATTGGAAGCACAGACTCCAATGGGTTACAGAAACGTGCAATAGCCTAACTCCAAAACTTATATACTATACTAACATCTCTTCTATCCTTTCCTCATGGTTGCGTTGCGCCTTCTTCTTCTTTTTATTATTATTATTATTATTATTATTATTATTATTATTATTAGAGTAAAGTAATATTTCGGTATCAAAATACTTTTTAATATTTTAAATATTTTATTTTAGTTTTTAATGGATTTAATGTTATTTCAATTAAATTTAATATAAATAATTAACATATTTAAGAGCTATAAAACAGAAGCATTTTATGAATTATTGTGGGGGATATTTTTTAGATTCGTCGATATTTGTTTGATACATATGTCTGTCATATTCAATCATATTTTAATAAAAAATTAAAAAAAAATTTCGGACTCACTTGAATATATTTAAATACTATTACGTATCGAAATGTCTAGTTTTATTCTTAACATGTATTTTTAAAATGAATTTAAAAATAATATATTATTATTTATTAAAATAAAAATTATTTTAAATACTTTATATAATTAAAAAATATTAAAATAACTACAAAATTATTTTATGTAATATTAACTTGATTCAATTTACTACTAATATATATATATATATATGCAAATCAAATAATATTTGCATTAAAAAAAGTGTTAAATTCAATTTACATAAAGAATAAATAAAACATATATGTAATGAAAATCGATTTAAAATATTTATGTAATTTTTTTATTTAATTTATCTATATAAATTACCCTTGTTTATTGGGTGGAGTATTTTTATTGTGCATGTAGTGTTATTATATCAATTATGTTTAATTATACTATATATATAGATACAAAAAATCAATCACCAATTATCTATCGTATAAAATTATATATTTAAAATTTTTAAAAAAATTGATTATGTTATAAATATATTTAATTATTATTATTATTATTATTATTATTATTATTATTTTACACATCTTTATATAGAGTGTGTAAAATAATATCTATAAATATTCAAAAATATATAATAATTTTGTATTTATGAAGGATTTTAATTATGTTTTTGATATTTAAACCAATTTGTGAATTTAAATCCATTTGGAGTTTTACAATAAATCACAATTAAATTTTAAAATTAACTTCGATTGTTAATGGATTAAGTGATCATTCAATATCCAGCTTGGCCATCACACTAGACTCAATTTTCATTCTTATCCATAATATCATCATGTTCATGTAAGCATTTAGCATAATAAATTAATAAAAGTTTTGCAGTTCATAAATCAGCAATTTTTAAGTATTTTATTATCAATTTGTTCTATTTGTAAGGTTGAACCAGAATTCTTATTATATTACATCTTCAATTATTTAGATGCTTTAAAAATTTGGAGCAAAAATTTAATAGTGTATCTAATCTCAAATTCAAACTGCATCTTTCTTTTTAATTGGTGGAGATTCTAAATTATTATATCAGATTACTAATATATGAATAAGAACTCATTCATTTTATTTTGATTATTGTCTGGCATATATAGAAAAAAAAGTGTGGGAGAATGTTCGAACGCCAATCTATAAATTTTAAAACATTTCTAGCAATTGCTATCAAACAAAATCAGAAACTTGTAAACTTAGCTACTGAAACCCTAACTTAATTTCAATTTTGCTCTCTTCTTAGTTTTATTCTTTTTACTATGTCTTGCTACTGTTTAAGTAAAAGATAGAAGAGCCCCACCTTCTTTTGTGTAGTTTTAAATTTTAGACAAAATATTTTTTTTTCATTTGAAATAAAGTAACCTACTGTCTTTTTGAGGAAAAAAATTAACAATAAAAGTTAAAATAAAAACTTTAAAATATGTTTAGGATTCGGTAGGAACTAAAATCAAAATTTAACTCATTTTATGATAATTATAAATTTATTTAAGCTTAAATGAAATTAGTATCAAACATTAAACATTAGTATAAATGTCCAAACCCAAGCTCCTATATATTATTAGACACATTTGGGAATTCCATGAAGATCAAACATATATAAACAGAAAATGAAGCCGTTAATAATAACCGAAATATGATGAATTGCAAAATCTAGAATTAATGTTTCACTTCTCTTCTTCATGATTGTGGAACATTGCAGAAGCATCTATCCTTTATAAATGCTATTCAAACATGTTAAAACCTGGAACATGCTCATTGGTTGATGTTCCTTATCAATTTGTTTTGTCTGCTCTACGATGTGGCATTATTTGCCTCGTCACCATATTCTCTTTGTCAATCAACAATCATAATTAATAATAATTATAATTGGTGGCTATAGTATTACTTAATTCAATGAACCTCAAGGCTCTTCACATACTTTCTGATCACAGTCATCGGATCCCATGTTTTGAATCTCGACAATAGATTCTTTCAAAATTTTATACTTTAGTTTAATCACCTATTTTTATACGTTAGGATCTACGAATTTAATTTTAATATAAAGATTGATAGAATTGAATAGATTTAACTAGAAAAATGATGTTAGGGATCTAGTTTAATTTTAATATAATTATTAATATAATTTAACTTTAAAAAATAATTTATAAGTAATGTTTACCATTTTATGTTTTATATTATTTTTTTATTTTATGTAAAATTTTGATTTTAGGCTATTTTTTTATATTGATTAAATATATGTAATATATTGTTATTGAAAGATGGGGTATTTTTTTATATGGTATTTTTTTATTGGTATTATTCAAATCGGACGGTTCGATTTATTTGAAGAAAAAAATAAATTATAAATCGGAGGGTCTGATTTATATTTTTTATTTTTTTAAAATAAAAATCGGACAGTTCGATTTTAATATTAAATTTTTTTATTTTCAAAAATACAAATTAGACCGTCCAATTTATGATTGGTGGTTTAAAAAAAGGTGAAAACTCAAGTGCAGTCTACTTGTATAAGCAATATAACGTAAAACTCATCTCTTCTCACATCGTTCTAAGATACATCCTCTCTCTCACACACACAAAACAATAAGCGATTTTGTTCCTCACATGTATACAGAAATAGACAAAACAATAAAAAAATAATAAATAGTTTGCCTTTTGCTTCAGATATAGGTGAATGATTGGAGTTTTTTTTTTTAATTTATTTGTAGGATCAAAGTTTTGAATTTGGCTTCTAATGATAGAGGCTTTCAGTTTCTGATAGAGATCTCCAACTCCAACGTGTTATTTTAGGTCACAAATTATGTAATGTTAATTGGACCCTTTCAGTGACAAGTTCTTCAAAATTACCAACAAAGCAAAACAAAAATCTCAAATTAATGAAATTATGTTTCACTGCGATACGGAATTGTAGTTTTCAATTGCCAAGTCAGAGTGTTCATCGTCGTTTAGTTTCGTTTTTCATGAATTCTGTGAAAGTGGAAAAAGAAAATTAAAATATTTTTAATTATTCTACCCTATTTGGATTAAGTAGATTTGAGTAATCAAGTATGAATGTTAAACTTAAGCATGTTCATGAAACAGTAATTCTTTCTTAATTACGAAAATAGGATGAGCGTGTTTTGTTAATGTTTAATTATAATGCATGTTATGGTGCGTATATTCTGGTAATCATAGTATTTAAATGTTGTTAAAATTAAGATAATTTTATTTTATTATTTAATAATATTTTATAATTTAAGAATTAAAAAAAGTATGATTTTGATTTTAATGATATTTGTATGGACAAAAAATCATAATAAGCCAATGCCATCTCGAATTTACATATATAAGCCAAACCAAAAAGTGTTTTAGTAATCCGCCAGAGCATATATTTATATAATTCGAACAGAGATGGTTCGAACTGCATCTCTTAATAATTCGAACTAGATGAGTTTGAATTAGGAGTTGACTTTTCTTAATAAATCGAACCAGGTTGGTTCGATTTCTGAACACATGTAATTCGAGCCACCTGAGAGAGAAGACGCCCAAAGTAATTCGAACCAGGATGGTTCGAATTAAACAAACCATAATTCGAACCAGATCGGTTCGAATTAGTTGGAGACTGAGCTCTATATATATGGGTGTAAACGTGAGTTAGTCTTATTAGAGGGAGTAAGATGGCTAGTGAGGAGAGTTTTGTTGTTTTGGTTCACCACAGAGGATCTGTTAAGAGGAAAACTCGTTCCGGAGTGAAGTTCACAGATAAGAATCCTCTCTGTATTGTCGTCACTCCTACGACGAGCTATGATGACCTTGTTAGAGATGTACTGATGAAGCTCGGTGTGGAAGGTGTGAAGCAGGTTAAGAAGTTTTTCTATCGCATTCCAGTCACGGTGCTACAGAATACTGTGAAGTATGATTGCTTCACGATTAGTAGTGATGTGGACTTGCAAGTAATGTTTCTTTGTCGGCGGCAGTTTCCGGAGGTGAGGACACCAGAGTTGTTGGCACGGCTGGTTGATGTGGTATCCAGCTCAGGGGGTTCGAACCGGAATACGACCAGTTTAGCTACTCCAGCAGGTTCTAGTTCCCGGCCTGCCGTTGCTTCTTCCTCCGTCCCTGTGTACCAACCAGTGGTCCAACCTGTCGCCTCCCCGTCTTTTGCTGTTGACCTCAATGGCAGCGTATGCGACGAGGTAGGGGCAAGGAAAAATCTGCCGAACGCTTAGTGGGTGTTGCACCGGTTGGCGTTGGAGACGGATTGTTGGATGATGCAGAGGAGGATGACGTCGAGCCGGATATGATTGACGATGACAGCGGCGATGATATTGGAGCGAGTGAGCCTGCATTGGCGGTAGGTGGTTCTAGCTCTGGCACACAGCAGTATCCACCACATTTTTCCTCTTTGGACTTGGATGCCATGAGGCAGGAGGGGGTTTCTGGGCACTCAGTTGGATTCGGAGCTAGAGATGTGGATGGATCTGCTGGTCTGACAGAGTTCCAGGTTGGTCAGCAATTTCAGGATAAAGATGAGGCCCTGTTAAGTGTCAAGACTTACAGCATCCGGCGAGGGGTACAGTACAAGGTTGTGGAGTCTGATTATCGTCGGTATGTGGGCAAGTGTTCTGAGTTTGGGAATGGGTGCACATGGTTGATTCGACTGAGTCTGCGGCAGCGCAAGGGCATTTGGGAGGTCAAACGATACAATGGACCTCACACTTGTCTTGCCACCTCCATCTCGAGTGACCACAGGAGTTTGGATTATCATGTGATATCGGCGTTCATTATGCCAATGGTTAGGACTGATGCATCCATCAGCATCAAGGTGCTCCTGAATGCCACGGCAGCACACTTTGGGTTTAGGCCGATTTACAGGAGGGTCTGGATGGCGAAGCAGAAGACTATTGCCCTCATCTACGGTGACTGGGATGAGTCATACAACGAGCTGCCCAGGTGGGTGTTGGGAGTCCAGTTGACGATGCCTGGTACTGTTACAGTCCTAAGGACTAGCCCAATTCGAGTTGGAGGGCAGGTAGACGATTCACAATGTTATTTTCACAGACTTTTCTGGACGTTTCCACCTTGCATCGAGGCATTCCGCCATTGCAAGCCGCTAATCTGCATCGACTTGCACCCATCTGTATGGCAAGTACGGGGGAAGTTGCTCATCGCAATTGCACAGGACGGGAACTCCAACATTCTACCTGTTGCATTCGCACTAGTAGAGGGTGAGAATGCTGAGTCTTGGACATTCTTTCTTTCCTACCTTCGTCAGCACGTTACACCGCAGCCGGGTCTGCTGGTTATATCGGACAGGCATAACGGCATCAAGGCTGCGCTAGAGGCTCCTGACGGAGGTTGGTTACCTCCATCTGCATACCGCGCATTCTGCATTCGACACGTAGCTGCTAATTTTGCGCTAACCTTCAAGGGCAAAGATGCACGGAGGCTTCTTGTGAATGCGGCGTATGCCAAGACCGAGGTTGAGTTTGATTACTGGTTTGATATCCTGCGGTCTGAAGACCCGGCGATGTGTGACTGGGCGAACCGGATTGATTATTCCTTGTGGACTCAGCATCGTGATGAGGGGCGGAGATTCGGTCACATGACAACGAATATATCGGAGTGTGTGAACTCAATCCTCAAGGGTGTCAGAAACCTACCTGTATCCTCACTAGTGAAGGCAACATATGGAAGGCTTGCCGAACTATTTGTTCGCAAGGGGAGAGATGTTGAGGCCCATATGGGAACCGGACAACAATTCAGTCAACACTTGGTAAAGTGTATTGAGGCAAACTTGAAGACGGCGAGGTGCTTCACGGTGACTTTGTATGACAGGGATAATTCCGAGTTCACCGTGGCAGAAACCACTCCGACTGGTTCCTTCTCATTGGGTAGCTACAAAGTATCGCTTGCCTCTCGGACATGTGACTGCGGGTACTTCCAGGCGCTTCATTTTCCCTGTTAGCACGCGCTTGCATGTTGTGCCTACTCACGGGTAAACTGGACCACTTATGTTCACAGCGTGTACCGGATTAGTTCGGTATTCAGTGTGTATCGGATGGGATTTACCCCTCCCATTCCAGAGGGTTTCTGGCCACCATACGACGGGCCCAATGTGATACCGGACCCTGACAAGAGGCGTGCGAGAGAGGGTCGTCCGAGGTCCCCCAGGATACGAACAAATATGGACGAGGCAGATCCAAACCGTCCAAAGAGATGTGGTCTATGTCGCCAACCCAGACACACACGTCGGAGTTGCCCACAGCTTGGTGGATCGTCTCACACTGGGGGCCCTTAGTAGCCATGTTATTAGCGTTAGTACTTATTTTAGTTTAGTTTTAATGTTGATTTTTATACTTTCATGTATTGTGCATGCTGCGTTAAGTAATGAATATGTTATGTTTCACTTTGAGTCTTGTTACAAGTCCCCTAAATGCAAAATTTAATAAATAAATGTATATAACAGACTGTTTAATGATGCGATGATAAAAAAAATGTCACTGATAAAACAGGTAAACATCCTTTTTCAAAGTACAAATCGATGAACAAACAACAAAGGAAAACATCTCTAAAATAACAACAAAGGAACACAGCTCTAAAATAACAACAAAACTACACATGAATGAACTCTAAGGAACAAAATACATGAAAAGTGAATCATCTAAACAGATACGAGCCCGTAAAGCAACGACGGGGTACCTGTGCCCTCTGACCTCTGCGGATAAATGGCTCCTCATCCTCGATCTCATCGGCGTCTTCGTTCGGGGCAGGCTGTGCAGGTGGCGTAAAATGGACGGGTGCCGCAGACGACCCAGCAACAGACTCTGATGCCGCAGCGTAGGCGGATGGTGGGGTGCCTCCCAAACCAAAATGATCACCAACAGATGTCGTAGGAGGCTCGTTCAGATCAACATCTAAGGGTGCCTGCGTGCTGGATGTCTCACCACGCCTCCTGGCCGGCACGTCCTCCTGCATGATGGCGGTAATGTCTGCTAGAAACTGTGGACCCCCGAAGTCCGCATCAAGCGTATCTGAGCCAAGGAAATCTGACCACTGTGATCCCGTAATAACCTATGGGGTACCCTCCTGCTGAGGCTGGTCATGGGCGGGTACACCAACGAAGTAATCCCCAAGAGGCCCAGGCCCAAGTCCAGTGTCACCAGGCTCAGCCCCATCACCCATACCTGACCCATACCACTCACCTCCATGTCCGCCATCGTGGGTACTAACACCACCAACTGCAACAGCCCCTGCACCATCCCCGCCCTCCGGACCATGCTGATCATCGTCATTGTCGTGGGGGTCACGACGACGGACGTCCGCCGCACCACGCCCTCTCTGTCTCCCTCCATGGCCTCGTCGTCCGCCTCTAGCAGGACCAGCATCGTCATCATCGTCTATAGCCGCATCAAGCCACCTCCACTCACGCTGGCTCCGTCATGTGCCCACACGAGCTCTCCTCTCAACCCTCCGCCTGTCAGGCACGTCCTCAGGACGATCCATGTCAGGAACTCGCCCGGCACCCCGCTGTGAGGCCTCAACTGGAATAGGAACGGCTCTCGGATCCCCCAACTGCATATCCGGAGACAAGAACCTCTTTCCATGCTGACTCCACCACTCGAGAAACAACTGCGATGGTCCAGGGTCGGCAACAACATCAAACCTCAGCACCGTGTCCGCACGGGACTCCCAATACAGATGCCACTTCCGAAGATCGTACGGGAACCATCGATCGCTGCCTCTGCCATCCTTCGACATCAGAAAGTCGATGTTCAGTGCGGGATTCGGAGGGGGCTGCACCCCTCCGAACTGCGGAAGAACCCTATCAATCTGATGCCACTCTATGACGGCAAAGTAGATCAGTGACGTCACAGACTGCCACAAGGCCACATGCCGATGCTCCAAAACCTCTGGATGCACAACCTGAAGTACGTCAGGAGTGCTGTACGGCATCCAGATAAACTGCACCGAGAACTCTCCATTGTCAGGGCAACTCATAAAGTGTGGTTAAATAAAGAAACTTATTAAGTAGCGTACTCACCTCCCTGTCCTGTAACCGATTTATCCTCAGCCTCCACATCTCCACTCTAGGACCCTTCTCCCTACCAGAAGGGTTGTATCCTAACCATCTGCATCATACATGTGTCGTATGGCTAGTTAAATGTGTGTTTAGGGTTTCTAATACATTATTAATGAACATGGATTTATTTATATTAAAATGAAATAGAGAAGGCTGAGTAGAGTACCTCGACGCCAATGGCTAGCTGAACGTCTCAAACCCAGAAGGCCTAAACCGAGGAAATCGCTAGAAGATCCAAGACTGAAGTAGCTGAAGTGGACCCGCTAACTTGACCACATGTCTGTTCGCCACTCGGCACATGCACCGGTACAACCATGCCAGTGCTGCAGAACCCCAGCTATAGGTACCCATCTCCTCCAGCCTGGCTATGTAGGGAAGCCATCTGATGTGAATGCGGTTGCCAGACTTGTCCCCAAACAGCTGCGTACCCAACAACATCATAATGTACGCACGGGCATATCGCCGCACAGTCTCGTCATCTGCTCCATCGGGGCACTCACCAAAAGTCTCCTGAAACCAGCTGCAGTTCACTGCGTATTTCTGAACCTGGCTGGGAGGAGGAACCACTCCAAGCAGCTCCTGGAACCACACCCAGGCTGGACGGCCACCCTGGATGTATAAATGGAACTCTGATAGGCAGTCGCTCACGTAACGCCCGTCCACTGGCAAACCCAACTGGTATGCCACGTCCTGAAGGGTGATCGTGCACTCTCCGAATGGCATATGAAAGGTGTGCGTCTCCGGACGCCATCGCTCGACAAATGCACTGACAAGGGCCTCGTCTAACCGGAACCACCTATCGTTCAGCCTTGCAAGATGGTATAGTCCTGCCATCTGCAAATACGAAACGTATCTGTCATCTAGTCGCATGCCCTGCTGCCGCCGCATGCTCCTGATGCATCGCTGGGGCTGCACATGACATTCACCGCATTGTTAGAACCGGATTCATAACCAATGACAAACATAACCAAATTGATAACTCACCAACAAAACATCATACTAAATAAGACCGCATAAAAATCCATGAACGAGAACCACATGCAAAATAACTACCATAGATCACACAGCTAAACCACTAAAATAAAACAGCTTAACTAGAACCACTAACATAAAACAGCATAAGTAAAACAGGTAACATAAAACAGCATAAGTAAAACCATTAACATAAAACAGCTAATATAAAACAACTAACACAAACCCCTAACATAAAACAGCTAACATAAACCACCAAATTAAAAACAGCTAACATAAAACAACTAACACATTCCACTAACATAAACCATCAACATAAAAACAGCTAACATAAAGCCGGCTAACATAAAAACAGCTAACATAAAACCGGCTAACATAAAACAGCTAACATAAACAACTAACACAAACCACTAACATAAAACAACTAACATAAACCACCAACTAAACTACCAACTAAACCACCAACATAAAACAACCAACATCAAACAACTAACGTTAACCACTAACATAAACCGCTACCATAAACCACTAACAGAAATCACCTACATAAACCACCAACTAAAGCACCATCTAACATGAACAGCCACTAAAACCGCATGCAAAACCACTAACTCACAAATACCACTACCACGAAGTTATTTCTGTACTAACCTCCTCGTTGATGACCCCGACTATATGAGCGACTCCATCCAAGCGATATAACCGTGCCAGATCGTCCCCCATTCAGCAGAGTATTCTGTTCAGGTCTTCGTCGGAGAGAATCTGGGTCGTTTTCTCTGGGATTTGGTGGGGTAGGGAAAGGGAAGAATGGTTCGAATGAGGCTGATTCGAACTCCTTATATAGCCGAATCATGAGTAATTCGAACTAGGTTGGTTCGAATTACTTTTCCCTAAATCGAACCATGTTGGTTCGAATTACATGCAACGCTTTCCTATGTATAATTCGAACTAGCATGGTTCGAATTATGTACATTTTGAGTTCGAACCACCATGGTTCGAATTATGTTCAAGCAATTCTGACCCTAATTCGAATTGAGTTGATTCGATTTATTAACTATTGTAGTTCGAACCACATTGATTCGAATTATATATAAATATCCATTGGCTTATTGCTGAAACGATTTTCGTTTTGGCTTATTTACGTACCTTGATTCTGGCATGGCTTATTATAGTATTTTGCCCTATTTGTATAGTTACTATAGCTACTATAAATATATATATATATATATATATATATATATATATATATATATATATATATATTATTTTTTACAAATAATAGTATTTTTTAATTTGATAAGTTAAACATTAAGTTATCATAAATTTAAATTTTATTTAAAGGTTTTTCACTTATCAATAGATTACAACATATAAGATGAAATTTAAAATTTCAACTCTTATTTAAACGATTCGACCAATTAGATGAGCTTGTATAAACTATTTTTTTTTTGGGTATTGAAATGGGGTTGAAATCCAAACTATAGAATTACAGCTTTACTAGGTAAAAGTCTCATTTTGGCTAAATATGACTGACACATTATTATTGTCCATTAAGACAACGTTTGATTTATTAATAAGTTGAGACATAAACATAAATTATTAGTGTATATATATTATTTTTGATAAAAAGTAAATAAGACACAATAAAAATTATAAAAAATTTATATTAATCTTATAATAAGTTTCTTTTTTAAAAAAAAATTATTTATCACTCGCTGTCAGTAATCACTTCTTCTATCACCATGAATTTATCATTGTACACATTATTAAAAATCAATTATCAAAAAATAATTTAAAAAAAGGCAAGAACATCATTTTTTTAATAAATAGAAAAGAAACAAAAAGAACATATCAATCGTGAGACAAAAATTAAGATAGATTGCATAATACAGAATGGTAAAACTGAAAAAAAAAACGAGAGAAGAACGTGTAGTGACGCATCGTGGTAAGTAAAGAAGATGAATCTAATAATATTCACAGTTGCGTCACCGAACAAATAACAATAGTGACACGTCGTGAGCAGCAACAAACAAGATAAACCCAAATTTGATAATAAATAGAGACAAAAAAGAGAGACACAAGGAGTGGTGGCCAAAAAAAAAGAGAAAGGAGAAAACAACACAAAAAAATAAAGGAAGAAGAAGAAAAAAGAATACATCATACATGAAGAAAAAGCGTAGAGTGATAAAGAAAAAAGAAGGATATAGGTCTTTGGATAATAAGAAATAAAAATAAAAATAATTTGTCTCGTGTATTGTATCTCCGTGTGTTACCTTTAATTTACTACACAAAATTTGTGTATTTGTATATATTCGTATTTATCTTTATCGTAAAATATTCTGCGTCTTAACTAACCAAATAGTATACATATACTACTGTTCACGAACACTAATCAAACGTTGTCTAAGAAGTCTCTCTCTTACTTTTTTTTTCTGACATAGGAGAACTCTAACCATTGGAGAAAAAAATAGCTGGTCCTTTCACAAATCGTAAAAAGGAAGAGTTCTTCTTCGAAAGGACTCTATCTCACCAATGATAACTTGTCATCTTTAAAATAATAATTAATTCAATAATTATATCAAATAATTAAATTATAATTAATCAATTAATAATTAATATGATTATTTAATTAATTATTATTTAAATAATTAAATCATAATTAATATAAATAATTATATTAAATTATAATTAAATTAAATTTATTTACATAAAAAAATAAATTTCATTTTTTTACACATTACAAAATACATTTTTAGTGAATTGTTTATTTTTATTTATGAAATTTAGAATGCTAACCATATTATAAAATTAGTCGTTGCAAAACTAGTCATTAAAAACTAGTTGTTACCGTTATTATTAATAAATTATTTTTTATTCTATATATACTACTTACATACACTTCAATTCTCACACTTTCTTCTACTCTTCTTCATCTTCTTTCAAAGTTTACGAAATCAAATTCTACTGATATTATTTTTTGTTCGAAAAAATGGATCCAAACTAACTCAACTCTTTTTTCAATTACTTACAAAACTTTTCTCAAATTTCAAATACCCAATAATCTCAAATTTCAAACTCTCAATTTCCAAATCAAAATTTCACACTACCAAATACATTTCAAAATCCAAATCCACAAAATCTTTCTAATTTCAATTTTCAAACTCCTTATAATAATCAATTTCCTATGTTCCAACCACAAAATCAAAATTCACAAACACCACATTTTCTATTTCCATCTATATTTAACCCCTCTATCGGAAATGTTACTTCAACATCCTTGCCATTTTCAACTCAATTCAGTGCATCGAGACATAGCTCATCTGGTGTTGGTGGTTCTTTTAACCTATCCTCTCAAACTCCGATACAATCTAGTCCAAATTCGCAATATTCAGATTTTGTCAACCCTCGTGGATTAGATGCTATCGACCTCAATGACGATAATATTGAAAATCGTAGGCAAAATAGTATTCAATAGTGACAATGGGAAGAGGATAAGATGTTGATCAGTGCATGGTTGAATGTTTCAACCGATCTTATAGTTGGTACCGACCAAAAGGACGAAACATTTTGGAGTCGAATTCACAGCTATTGTATACAAGTAAATGCTAACATGAAAAGAGGGGCAGTTGCATGTAAGAAACGATGGTATAGGATCAACAAAGTAGTTGCACAATTTGCTGGTTGCTATGATCAAGCTAATCAAAACATAAGAAGTGGTTCGAATGCTGATAATATAAAAGAGTTGGCCTATAAACTTTATTCCACAAATTATGATAAAAATTTTACTTTTGAGATGCATTGGAATATGCTTCGTTTGGAGCAAAAATAGAGAAGCCAACCACCTACAATTGAATGCTTGGAAAAATTTGTTGAAGGTGTCATTTCGGTATTCAAGGATGATACTTGCAAAAACCAAATTCAAATGATGTACGACGCCTGCTACAAATGGTGGAAGGTTGTGGCTTTTCTGTCACGTTGGGTAGCATTGACTGCATGCATTGGCAATGAAAAAATTGTCCAAATGCGTGGAAATGTATTACATGAGTGGTTATCGTGGAGTTGCAACCATAGTACTTGAGGTTGTAGCATCTTCAGACCTTTGGATATGGCATATGTTCTTTGGAGTTTTTGATTCAAATAATGATACCAACGTGTTAGATCGTTCACCAGTGTTCAATGATATTCTAAATGACCGGGCTTCGGAGGTAAACTATACTATTATGGTAATAAGTATACTATGTGATACTATTTAGTAGATGGTATTTATTTTGAGTGGGTCACATTTGTCAAATCAATCTCAAAATCACACGGAAAAAAATGCAAGTTATTTGCACAATATCAAGAAGGGTGAAGAAAAGATGTAGAGCAAGCATTCGGAGTGTTGCAAGCACGCTTTGCAATTATATGTGGTCCAATGCGCTTTTGGAAAAAGAAGAAACTTACAAACATAATGAGAGCTTGTATTATATTACATAATATGGTTGTTGAGGATGAAAGAGACACTTATGCAGAAAATTTTGCTCAAAACTTAGAGTATGACGATGTCGAAAACAGTTTATCACAACCTCAGTTGGGTGAAGAAGATTTTGCATTATACCATCAATTTCTTCATAGAAATGCCCAGCTTTAAAATAGGCAACAACATAGACAGCTGAAAGAGGACTTGATTGAACACATATAACAATTTCACAATATTTGTCGTTAGTTGTAGAGTTTAACTATATTTTTTTATATTAAATAATTTTACAAATTAGTATAACCTCGAATTATATATGGTGTATTATTTTTATATATGATTTTTTTAATATTAATATTTTTTAACAGTAAATTATTTTTGAATTTATAAATTTAAAAATATTTTTATAAAAAAATAGTAATTATATTAATTTTAATTATTTTAATTAATTAATTAAGTGAGACCACAATAAAAAATAAGTTAGTTTTTTTAATGGAAAAAAGAGAGATATTTTAAATTCTTATTTACTATTTATGACACAAAAATTGACGTAACCTCAATTACTTTTTATGACAGATAAGTTATAAATAGAAATTAGAATGAGTTTTCTAACGAAGTTAATGTAAACGACCAATAAAAACTATAAATTTTTTATTTTATTCTTCTTGTTGTCCATTGGTTTTTTGGATACGTTCTTGGTGTCCATTAAAAGCCCAATAAAAACAACTAAATATGACTGACACCTTTTGTTGACCAAAACAATAAAAAAAGGTCGATGTCCAGCTACTTGGTGAAAGGTCCTTCCTTCGATTTTTATATATTAGAATGAATTCTTTCAATTTTTATAATTAAAAATATAATATAAATTTTATATTTTTAATTTTTTATATTTTTTATTTTATTTATAAAATATATAGTAAAAATCTATACTTTATCTTTTTAAATTTTAACACACTAAAATAGAATAATTTTAAAAAATATAATCTATATAACAAAAGTAAAAAGAACATAAAAATGACTAAATTTATTATTATTTATGTCATTGTCATTAACAATCAAATAGATCAATATCACACTAATTTTTATAGTTCAACAACGATCTTATTTTAATGTCCTCAACGCTATTCTCTTTATTCTGAAAAATTCTCGCATTTCGTTTCAGCTATATATTTTAAATTACTGCAAAGAATTTAATCAACTACTTTTTTTGCTCATATTTTTTATCATGCAATCCTATCGATCTCTCAAATAATTTTTTGATTATACTCAATATAGCTCAAGTTCTATCAAAGTATATCAACCATGTGCATCACACCTATCAAGTAAACTCACAGCAAAAAATAAATGAATAAATTTTACATTTTTTTTATACAGAACACAAATATTATCACTTTGATGAATGACTTCTAATCTATTCAGTCTCTCTTTGATATTCATCCTTTTCACTAAAATAAATCATGCAAAAATCTCAATTCTTGGCAGGACCAAGCCTCTTCAAATTGAACTAGTGAAACTATAACTTGTGACTTCCTCCGGAATAATCTCTATTTGCAACACCTGCACAAAGGAGTCAGTAAAAAAAAATATTTTTTATTAAATTTTTACACTGCTATGTCCTCTCTACCAATTGATAATTTAACTGGCTTTAACTTTTCATGAAGTTAGTTAACAAGTACCAACTCTTATTGGAACAACTCTCTCTTCCAATGAAAATTTCATATCCACTCTAACCCATACCGAAACCCACAATCTCCTATAACAGATCCTTACTAGTTTGAAATAGAAAAAAGTCTCGGAAAAATCCCTTTAAAAGGCCCACCCTGTAACCAATCTTCTTTTAAAAAACGCCGCTACCACTTAAACAAAAGTGATGTATTCCTAATCACCGCATCCCCCACTCCCAATCCACCTAAATTTTTCGGCGCCTGCACCATTTCTATTTTACAAGAGGCATATCATTGTTATTGTTAGAAACAAGAGACTGAGAGGGTAATCTGAAAAGTGTATTATTGAGTTCTGTTCAAAGGTACAATATCCAAGGGGTATTTATAGGTGGTAAATGAATCAGAACAATAAAGGTATAGAATCCTACAATTAATATACAGATATACTAGACGATACTAATTGATCTAAATTGATTCTAATGATTCTCTAACATCCCCCTCAAACTCAAGTGGGAGTTAAGGATACCAACTTGAGTTTGGATAACAAAGTCCGGAAACGAGTCGGGTGATGAGCTTTTGTGAAGATATCAGCAGTTTGATCTAGTGTTCCAACAGCAATGAGACGAACAGCATTAATAAGGATACGTTGCCGAACAAAGTGACAATTAATCTCAATGTGTTTGGTGCGTTCATGAAACACATCATTATGGGCGATCTGAATAGCACTGCGGTTATCACAAAAAACATCAGTAGGGGACGACTGAGGAGCACCCCCCTTCGAGAAGCCAACGAATCGAGATAACTTCAGCAGTGGTGTCAGCAAGGGCACGGTACTCAGCTTCTGTGCTTGAGCGAGCAGTGAACGTTTGCTTCTTAGCACGCCAAGAAATGAGAGCGTCGCCAAGAAACAAACAGTAACCAGTAGTAGAACGACGATCAGTGGGATCACTAGCCCAATCAGCATCGGAGTAAGTCTGAAGAGACAAAAAGAAATGGGTAGAAAAATAAAGGCCATGAAATAAAGTGCCTTTGATGTAACGAAGAATGCGAAGAACTGCCGCATAGTGAGTAGTACGAGGAGCTGACAAGACTGGCTAAGTACATGAACCGGATAGGCGAGGTCTGGTCGGGTGACAGTCAAGTAGACGAGACCGCCAACTAACTGTCGATAGAGAGTCAGATTATCCAAAATAGTGCCATCCATAAGGGTAAATCGAACATTAGGCTCAAGAGGAGTAGACTCAGTGCGACTATCTGTAATCCCAACACGAGCAAGAAGATCTGAAGCATACTTAGCCTGAGAGAGATAGATGCCATCATCGGTGGAGATGACCTCGAGACCAAGAAAACAGCTGAGAGAACCAAGATCTTTCATCTCAAAGGTACGGTGAAGTGAGGTATTGAGATCAGAGATACCATCAACATCATCCCCAGTAATGATCATGTCATCAACATACAAAAGTAGAAGAACAACTCCACGTTCGCTTTTACGAATGAACAGGGCATTCTCATGAGGGTTAGAAGTAAAACCAAGACTGCATGTGGTAGTGCTGAACTTGTCAAACCATTCACGAGGAGCTTGCTTAAGTCCATAAAGTGCCTTGCGAAGGAGACAGACCTTATTAGAAGGATAAGGATATCCCGGAGATGGTTTCATATAGACTTTCTTTTTCAAATCCCCATTAAGAAATGCATTCTTCACATCCATCTGACTGAGAGACCATTTTTTAACCGCGGCAATGGCAAGAAGAGCTCTAACAGACGTAAGACGAGCGACAGTGGCAAAAGTCTCTTCATAATCAATACCACTCTTGTGTACAACCTTGAGCAACCAAGCAGGCCTTATAACGGTTAATAGAGCCATCAGAGCGAGTCTTGATCTTGTATACCCATCTACTGTCCACAATTTTTTTTATCAGAAGGAGGATCAACCAGATCCCAAGTGTGTGCTTTTTCAAGTGCCTGTATTTCTTCTTGCATTGCTTGTTGCCAATTTGGGTTTGAGGAGGCTTCTCTGAATGTCTTAGGTTCATGTTGATGAAGAATAGTAGAAAAGCAATGGTAATCAAGAAGATGAGGAGGTGGATTCCTTACTCTAGAAGAACGAGCGGGAGGAGGAGGCATGACGGTAGGAGCAGGATCATCGTCCGGTCTGGAATCATCAGGAGATGGAGAAGTCAGAAGAATAAGAGGCTGTGGAGGGTCACTCGAGATAGAATCTGTAGAATCATCACTAGGAAAAAGATCAACATTGGGGTTAGTAAACAAAGGTGACTGAGTAGTAGGAATGGACTCAAAGGATGAGAATCGAGAAAACATGTGGTGCTCCCAGAAGACAACATGACGAGATATACAAATACGTTTAGAGAGAGGATCCCAATAACGATAACCCTTGTGTTCAGTGCCATAACTAAGAAAACAACACATACGAGCCCGAGGTTCAAGTTTACTATGTTCATGAGGCTGAAGAAGAACAAAACATACACAACCAAAAACTCGAAGAGAACTATAATCTGAGGAGGTATGATAAAGACGCTCAAAGGGAGTAACATTACCAAGAACAGAAGAAGGAAGTCTATTGATAACATGAACAGTAGTAAGAACAGCTTCACCCCAAGTACGTTCAAGACACGAAGAAGAAAGGAGCAATGCACGGACGGAGTCAAGAATGTGACGGTGTTTACGTTCAGCTCTACCATTTTGTTGAGATGTACCAGGACAAGAAAACTCAGACAAAGTACCCTATTCTGCAAGAAAGGCTAAGAGTTTGGAATCACGGTATTCCATAGCATTATCACGTCAAGAAAGGCAAGTACGGGGGAACGTTGCTCATCGCAATTGCACAGGACGGGAACTCCAACATTCTACCTGTTGCATTCGCACTAGTAGAGGGTGAGAATGCTGAGTCTTGGACATTCTTTCTTTCCTACCTTCGTCAGCACGTTACACCGCAGCCGGGTCTGCTGGTTATATCGGACAGGCATAACGGCATCAAGGTTGCGCTAGAGGCTCCTGACGGAGGTTGGTTACCTCCATCTGCATACCGCGCATTCTGCATTCGACACGTAGCTGCTAATTTTGCGCTAACCTTCAAGGGCAAAGATGCACGGAGGCTTTTTGTGAATGCGGCGTATGCCAAGACCGAGGTTGAGTTTGATTACTGGTTTGATATCCTGCGGTCTGAAGACCCGGCGATGTGTGACTGGGTGAACCGGATTGATTATTCCTTGTGGACTCAGCATCGTGATGAGGGGCGGAGATTCGGTCACATGACAACGAATATATCGGAGTGTGTGAACTCAATCCTCAAGGGTGTCAGAAACCTACCTGTATCCTCACTAGTGAAGGCAACATATGGAAGGCTTGCCGAACTATTTGTTCGCAAGAGGAGAGATGTTGAGGCCCATATGGGAACCGGACAACAATTCAGTCAACACTTGGTAAAGTGTATTGAGGCAAACTTGAAGACGGCGAGGTGCTTCACGGTGACTTTGTATGACAGGGATAATTCCGAGTTCACCGTGGCAGAAACAACTCCGACTGGTTCCTTCTTATTGGGTAGCTACAAAGTATCGCTTGCCTCTCGGACATGTGACTGCGGGTACTTCCAGGCGCTTCATTTCCCCTGTTAGCACGCGCTTGCATGTTGTGCCTACTCACGGGTAAACTGGACCACTTATGTTCATAGCGTGTACCGGATTAGTTCGGTATTCAGTGTGTATCGGATGGGATTTACCCCTCCCATTCCAGAGGGTTTCTGGCCACCATACGACGGGCCCAATGTGATACCGGACCCTGACAAGAGGCGTGCGAGAGAGGGTCGTCCGAGGTCCACCAGGATACGAACAAATATGGACGAGGCAGATCCAAACCGTCCAAAGAGATGTGGTCTATGTCGCCAATCCGGACACACACGTCGAAGTTGTCCACAGCTTGGTGGATCGTCTCACACTGGGGGCCCTTAGTAGCCATGTTATTAGCGTTAGTACTCATTTTAGTTTAGTTTTAATGTTGATTTTTCTACTTTCATGTATTGTGCATGCTGCGTTAAGTAATGAATATGTTATGTTTCACTTTGAGTCTTGTTACAAGTCCCCTAAATGCAAAATTTAATAAATAAATGTATATAACAGACTGTTTAATGATGCGATGATAAAAAAAAATGTCACTGATAAAACAGGTAAACATCCTTTTTCAAAGTACAAATCGATGAACAAACAACAAAGGAAAACATCTCTAAAATAACAACAAAGGAACACAGCTCTAAAATAACAACAAAACTACACATGAATGAACTCTAAGGAACAAAATACATGAAAAGTGAATCATCTAAACAGATACGAGCCCGTAAAGCAATGACGGGGTACCTGTGCCGTCTGACCTCTACGGATAAATGGCTCCTCATCCTCGATCTCATCGGCGTCCTCGTTCGGGGCAGGCTGTGCAGGTGGCGTAAAATGGACGGGTGCCGCAGACGATCCAGCAACAGACTCTGATGCCGCAGCGTAGGCGGATGGTGGGGTGCCTCCCAAACCAAAATGATCACCAACAGATGTCGTAGGAGGCTCGTTCAGATCAACATCTAAGGGTGCCTGCGTGCTGGATGTCTCACCACGCCTCCTGGCCGGCACGTCCTCCTGCATGATGGCGGTAATGTCTGCTAGAAACTGTGGACCCCCGAAGTCCGCATCAAGCGTATCTGAGCCAAGGAAATCTGACCACTGTGATCCCGTAATAACCTATGGGGTACCCTCCTGCTGAGGCTGGTCATGGGCGGGTACACCAACGAAGTAATCCCCAAGAGGCCCAGGCCCAAGTCCAGTGTCACCAGGCTCAGCCCCATCACCCATACCTGACCCATACCACTCACCTCCATGTCCGCCATCGTGGGTACTAACACCACCAACTGCAACAGCCCCTACACCATCCCCGCCCTCCGGACCATGCTGATCATCGTCATTGTCGTGGGGGTCACGACGACGGACGTCCGCCGCACCACGCCCTCTCTGTCTCCCTCCATGGCCTCGTCGTCCGCCTCTAGCAGGACCAGCATCGTCATCATCGTCTATAGCCGCATCAAGCCACCTCCACTCACGCTGGCTCCGTCATGTGCCCACACGAGCTCTCTCTCAACCCTCCGCCTGTCAGGCACGTCCTCAGGACGATCCATGTCAGGAACTCGCCCGGCACCCCGCTGTGAGGCCTCAACTGGAATAGGAACGGCTCTCGGATCCCCCAACTGCATATCCGGAGACAAGAACCTCTTTCCATGCTGACTCCACCACTCGAGAAACAACTGCGATGGTCCAGGGTCGGCAACAACATCAAACCTCAGCACCGTGTCCGCACGGGACTCCCAATACAGATGCCACTTCCGAAGATCGTACGGGAACCATCGATCGCTGCCTCTGCCGTCCTTCGACATCAGAAAGTCGATGTTCAGTGCGGGATTCGGAGGGGGCTGCACCCCTCCGAACTGCGGAAGAACCCTATCAATCTGATGCCACTCTATGACGGCAAAGTAGATCAGTGACGTCACAGACCGCCACAAGGCCACATGCCGATGCTCCAAAACCTCTGGATGCACAACCTGAAGTACGTCAGGAGTGCTGTACGGCATCCAGATAAACTGCACCGAGAACTCTCCATTGTCAGGGCAACTCATAAAGTGTGGTTAAATAAAGAAACTTATTAAGTAGCGTACTCACCTCCCTGTCCTGTAACCGATTTATTCTCAGCCTCCACATCTCCACTCTAGGACCCTTCTCCCTACCAGAAGGGTTGTATCCTGACCATCTGCATCATACATGTGTCGTATGGCTAGTTAAATGTGTGTTTAGGGTTTCTAATACATTATTAATGAACATGGATTTATTTATATTAAAATGAAATAGAGAAGGCTGAGTAGAGTACCTCGACGCCAATGGCTAGCTGAACGTCTCAAACCCAGAAGGCCTAAACCGAGGAAATCGCTAGAAGATCCAAGACTGAAGTAGCTGAAGTGGGCCCGCTAACTTGACCACATGTCTGTTCGCCACTCGGCACATGCACCAGTACAACCATGCCAGTGCTGCAGAACCCCAGCTATAGGTACCCATCTCCTCCAGCCTGGCTATGTAGGGAAGCCATCTGATGTGAATGCGGTTGCCAGACTTGTCCCCAAACAGCTGCGTACCCAACAACATCATAATGTACGCACGGGCATATCGCCGCACAGTCTCGTCATCTGCTCCATCGGGGCACTCACCAAAAGTCTCCTGAAACCAGCTGCAGTTCACTGCGTATTTCTGAACCTGGCTGGGAGGAGGAACCACTCCAAGCAGCTCCTGGAACCACACCCAGGCTGGACGGCCACCCTGGATGTATAAATGGAACTCTGATAGGCAGTCGCTCACGTAACGCCCGTCCACTGGCAAACCCAACTGGTATGCCACGTCCTGAAGGGTGATCGTGCACTCTCCGAACGGCATATGAAAGGTGTGCGTCTCCGGACGCCATCGCTCGACAAATGCACTGACAAGGGCCTCGTCTAACCGGAACCACCTATCGTTCAGCCTTGCAAGATGGTATAGTCCTGCCATCTGCAAATACGAAACGTATCTGTCATCTAGTCGCATGCCCTGCTGTCGCCGCATGCTCCTGATGCATCGCTGGGGCTGCACATGACATTCACCGCATTGTTAGAACCGGATTCATAACCAATGACAAACATAACCAAATTGATAACTCACCAACAAAACATCATACTAAATAAGACCGCATAAAAATCCATGAACGAGAACCACATGCAAAATAACTACCATAGATCACACAGCTAAACCACTAAAATAAAACAGCTTAACTAGAACCACTAACATAAAACAGCATAAGTAAAACAGGTAACATAAAACAGCATAAGTAAAACCATTAACATAAAACAGCTAATATAAAACAACTAACGCAAACCCCTAACATAAAACAGCTAACATAAACCACCAAATTAAAAACAGCTAACATAAAACAACTAACACATTCCACTAACATAAACCATCAACATAAAAACAGCTAACATAAAGCCGGCTAACATAAAAACAGCTAACATAAAACCGGCTAACATAAAACAGCTAACATAAACAACTAACACAAACCACTAACATAAAACAACTAACATAAACCACCAACTAAACTACCAACTAAACCACCAACATAAAACAACCAACATCAAACAACTAATGTTAACCACTAACATAAACCGCTACCATAAACCACTAACAGAAATCACCTACATAAACCACCAACTAAAGCACCATCTAACATGAACAGCCACTAAAACCGCATGCAAAACCACTAACTCACAAATACCACTACCACGAAGTTATTTCTGTACTAACCTCCTCGTTGATGACCCCGACTATATGAGCGACTCCATCCAAGCGATATAACCGTGCCAGATCGTCCCCCATTCAGCAGAGTATTCTGTTCAGGTCTTCGTCGGAGAGAATCTGGGTCGTTTTCTCTGGGATTTGGTGGGGTAGGAAGAGGGAAGAATGGTTCGAATGAGGCTGATTCGAACTCCTTATATAGCCGAATCATGAGTAATTCGAACTAGGTTGGTTCGAATTACTTTTCCCTAAATCGAACCATGTTGGTTCGAATTACATGCAACGCTTTCCTATGTATAATTCGAACTAGCATGGTTCGAATTATGTACATTTTGAGTTCGAACCACCATGGTTCGAATTATGTTCAAGCAATTCTGACCCTAATTCGAATTGAGTTGATTCGATTTATTAACTATTGTAGTTCGAACCACATTGATTCGAATTATATATAAATATCCCTTGGCTTATTGCTGAAACGATTTTCGTTTTGGCTTATTTACGTACCTTGATTCTGGCATGGCTTATTATAGTATTTTGCCCTATTTGTATAGTTACTATAGCTACTATAAATATATATATATATATTATTTTTTACAAATAATAGTATTTTTTAATTTGATAAGTTAAACATTAAGTTATCATAAATTTAAATTTTATTTAAAGGTTTTTCACTTATCAATAGATTACAACATATAAGATGAAATTTAAAATTTCAACTCTTATTTAAACGATTCGACCAATTAGATGAGCTTGTATAAACTATTTTTTTTTGGGTATTGAAATGGGGTTGAAATCCAAACTATAGAATTACAGCTTTACTAGGTAAAAGTCTCATTTTGGCTAAATATGACTGACACATTATTATTGTCCATTAAGACAACGTTTGATTTATTAATAAGTTGAGACATAAACATAAAATTATTAGTGTATATATATTATTTTTGATAAAAAGTAAATAAGACACAATAAAAATTATAAAAAATTTATATTAATCTTATAATAAGTTTCTTTTTTAAAAAAAAATTATTTATCACTCGCTGTCAGTAATCACTTCTTCTATCACCATGAATTTATCATTGTACACATTATTAAAAATCAATTATCAAAAAATAATTTAAAAAAAGGCAAGAACATCATTTTTTTAATAAATAGAAAAGAAACAAAAAGAACATATCAATCGTGAGACAAAAATTAAGATAGATTGCATAATACAGAATGGTAAAACTGAAAAAAAAAAACGAGAGAAGAACGTGTAGTAACGCATCGTGGTAAGTAAAGAAGATGAATCTAATAATATTCACAGTTGCGTCACCGAACAAATAACAATAGTGACACGTCGTGAGCAGCAACAAACAAGATAAACCCAAATTTAATAATAAATAGAGACAAAAAAGAGAGACACAAGGAGTGGTGGCCAAAAAAAAGAGAAAGGAGAAAACAACACAAAAAAATAAAGGAAGAAGAAGAAAAAAGAATACATCATACATGAAGAAAAAGCGTAGAGTGATAAAGAAAAAAGAAGGATATAGGTCTTTGGATAATAAGAAATAAAAATAAAAATAATTTGTCTCGTGTATTGTATCTCCGTGTGTTACCTTTAATTTACTACACAAAATTTGTGTATTTGTATATATTCGTATTTATCTTTATCGTAAAATATTCTGCGTCTTAACTAACCAAATAGTATACATATACTACTGTTCACGAACACTAATCAAACGTTGTCTAAGAAGTCTCTCTCTTACTTTTTTTTTCTGACATAGGAGAACTCTAACCATTGGAGAAAAAAATAGCTGGTCCTTTCACAAATCGTAAAAAGGAAGAGTTCTTCTTCGAAAGGACTCTATCTCACCAATGATAACTTGTCATTTTTAAAATAATAATTAATTCAATAATTATATCAAATAATTAAATTATAATTAATCAATTAATAATTAATATGATTATTTAATTAATTATTATTTAAATAATTAAATCATAATTAATATAAATAATTATATTAAATTATAATTAAATTAAATTTATTTACATAAAAAAATAAATTTCATTTTTTTACACATTACAAAATACATTTTTAGTGAATTGTTTATTTTTATTTATGAAATTTAGAATGCTAACCATATTATAAAATTAGTCGTTGCAAAACTAGTCATTAAAAACTAGTTGTTACCGTTATTATTAATAAATTATTTTTTATTCTATATATACTACTTACATACACTTCAATTCTCACACTTTCTTCTACTCTTCTTCATCTTCTTTCAAAGTTTATGAAATCAAATTCTACTGATATTATTTTTTGTTCGAAAAAATGGATCCAAACTAACTCAACTCTTTTTTCAATTACTTACAAAACTTTTCTCAAATTTCAAATACCCAATAATCTCAAATTTCAAACTCTCAATTTCCAAATCAAAATTTCACACTACCAAATACATTTCAAAATCCAAATCCACAAAATCTTTCTAATTTCAATTTTCAAACTCCTTATAATAATCAATTTCCTATGTTCCAACCACAAAATCAAAATTCACAAACACCACATTTTCTATTTCCATCTATATTTAACCCCTCTATCGGAAATGTTACTTCAACATCCTTGCCATTTTCAACTCAATTCAGTGCATCGAGACATAGCTCATCTGGTGTTGGTGGTTCTTTTAACCTATCCCCTCAAACTCCGATACAATCTAGTCCAAATTCGCAATATTCAGATTTTGTCAACCCTCGTGGATTAGATGCTATCGACCTCAATGACGATAATATTGAAAATCGTAGGCAAAATAGTATTCAATAGTGACAATGGGAAGAGGATAAGATGTTGATCAGTGCATGGTTGAATGTTTCAACCGATCTTATAGTTGGTACCGACCAAAAGGACGAAACATTTTGGAGTCGAATTCACAGCTATTGTATACAAGTAAATGCTAACATGAAAAGAGGGGCAGTTGCATGTAAGAAACGATGGTATAGGATCAACAAAGTAGTTGCACAATTTGCTGGTTGCTATGATCAAGCTAATCAAAACATAAGAAGTGGTTCGAATGCTGATAATATAAAAGAGTTGGCCTATAAACTTTATTCCACAAATTATGATAAAAATTTTACTTTTGAGATGCATTGGAATATGCTTCGTTTGGAGCAAAAATAGAGAAGCCAACCACCTACAATTGAATGCTTGGAAAAATTTGTTGAAGGTGTCATTTCGGTATTCAAGGATGATACTTGCAAAAACCAAATTCAAATGATGTACGACGCCTGCTACAAATGGTGGAAGGTTGTGGCTTTTCTGTCACGTTGGGTAGCATTGACTGCATGCATTGGCAATGAAAAAATTGTCCAAATGCGTGGAAATGTATTACATGAGTGGTTATCGTGGAGTTGCAACCATAGTACTTGAGGTTGTAGCATCTTCAGACCTTTGGATATGGCATATGTTCTTTGGAGTTTTTGATTCAAATAATGATACCAACGTGTTAGATCGTTCACCAGTGTTCAATGATATTCTAAATGACCGGGCTCCGGAGGTAAACTATACTATTATGGTAATAAGTATACTATGTGATACTATTTAGTAGATGGTATTTATTTTGAGTGGGTCACATTTGTCAAATCAATCTCAAAATCACACGGAAAAAAATGCAAGTTATTTGCACAATATCAAGAAGGGTGAAGAAAAGATGTAGAGCAAGCATTCGGAGTGTTGCAAGCACGCTTTGCAATTATATGTGGTCCAATGCGCTTTTGGAAAAAGAAGAAACTTACAAACATAATGAGAGCTTGTATTATATTACATAATATGGTTGTTGAGGATGAAAGAGACACTTATGCAGAAAATTTTGCTCAAAACTTAGAGTATGACGATGTCGAAAACAGTTTATCACAACCTCAGTTGGGTGAAGAAGATTTTGCATTATACCATCAATTTCTTCATAGAAATGCCCAGCTTTAAAATAGGCAACAACATAGACAGCTGAAAGAGGACTTGATTGAACACATATAACAATTTCACAATATTTGTCGTTAGTTGTAGAGTTTAACTATATTTTTTTATATTAAATAATTTTACAAATTAGTATAACCTCGAATTATATATGGTGTATTATTTTTATATATGATTTTTTTAATATTAATATTTTTTAACAGTAAATTATTTTTGAATTTATAAATTTAAAAATATTTTTACAAAAAAATAGTAATTATATTAATTTTAATTACTTTAATTAATTAATTAAGTGAGACCACAATAAAAAATAAGTTAGTTTTTTTAATGGAAAAAAGAGAGATATTTTAAATTCTTATTTACTATTTATGACACAAAAATTGACGTAACCTCAATTACTTTTTATGACAGATAAATTATAAATAGAAATTAGAATGAGTTTTCTAACGAAGTTAATGTAAACGACCAATAAAAACTATAAATTTTTTATTTTATTCTTCTTGTTGTCCATTGGTTTTTTGGATACGTTCTTGGTGTCCATTAAAAGCCCAATAAAAACAACTAAATATGACTGACACCTTTTGTTGACCAAAACAATAAAAAAAGGTCGATGTCCAGCTACTTGGTGAAAGGTCCTTCCTTCGATTTTTATATATTAGAATGAATTCTTTCAATTTTTATAATTAAAAATATAATATAAATTTTATATTTTTAATTTTTTATATTTTTGATTTTATTTATAAAATATATAGTAAAAATCTATACTTTATCTTTTTAAATTTTAACACACTAAAATAGAATAATTTTAAAAAATATAATCTATATAACAAAAGTAAAAAGAACATAAAAATGACTAAATTTATTATTATTTATGTCATTGTCATTAACAATCAAATAGATCAATATCACACTAATTTTTATAGTTCAACAACGATCTTATTTTAATGTCCTCAACGCTATTCTCTTTATTCTGAAAAATTCTCGCATTTCGTTTCAGCTATATATTTTAAATTACTGCAAAGAATTTAATCAACTACTTTTTTTGCTCATATTTTTTATCATGCAATCCTATCGATCTCTCAAATAATTTTTTGATTATACTCAATATAGCTCAAGTTCTATCAAAGTATATCAACCATGTGCATCACACCTATCAAGTAAACTCACAGCAAAAAATAAATGAATAAATTTTACATTTTTTTTATACAGAACACAAATATTATCACTTTGATGAATGACTTCTAATCTATTCAGTCTCTCTTTGATATTCATCCTTTTCACTAAAATAAATCATGCAAAAATCTCAATTCTTGGCAGGACCAAGCCTCTTCAAATTGAACTAGTGAAACTATAACTTGTGACTTCCTCCGGAATAATCTCTATTTGCAACACCTGCACAAAGGAGTCAGTAAAAAAAATATATTTTTTATTAAATTTTTACACTGCTATGTCCTCTCTACCAATTGATAATTTAACTGGCTTTAACTTTTCATGAAGTTAGTTAACAAGTACCAACTCTTATTGGAACAACTCTCTCTTCCAATGAAAATTTCATATCCACTCTAACCCATACCGAAACCCACAATCTCCTATAACAGATCCTTACTAGTTTGAAATAGAAAAAAGTCTCGGAAAAATCCCTTTAAAAGGCCCACCCTGTAACCAATCTTCTTTTAAAAAACGCCGCTACCACTTAAACAAAAGCGATGTATTCCTAATCACCGCATCCCCCACTCCCAATCCACCTAAATTTTTCGGCGCCTGCACCATTTCTATTTTACAAGAGGCATATCATTGTTATTGTTAGAAACAAGAGACTGAGAGGGTAATCTGAAAAGTGTATTATTGAGTTCTGTTCAAAGGTACAATATCCAAGGGGTATTTATAGGTGGTAAATGAATCAGAACAATAAAGGTATAGAATCCTACAATTAATATACAGATATACTAGACGATACTAATTGATCTAAATTGATTCTAATGATTCTCTAACATCCCCCTCAAACTCAAGTGGGAGTTAAGGATACCAACTTGAGTTTGGATAACAAAGTCCGGAAACGAGTCGGGTGATGAGCTTTTGTGAAGATATCAGCAGTTTGATCTAGTGTTCCAACAGCAATGAGACGAACAGCATTAATAAGGATACGTTGCCGAACAAAGTGACAATTAATCTCAATGTGTTTGGTGCGTTCATGAAACACATCATTATGGGCGATCTGAATAGCACTGCGGTTATCACAAAAAACATCAGTAGGGGACGACTGAGGAGCACCCCCCTTCGAGAAGCCAACGAATCGAGATAACTTCAGCAGTGGTGTCAGCAAGGGCACGGTACTCAGCTTCTGTGCTTGAGCGAGCAGTGAACGTTTGCTTCTTAGCACGCCAAGAAATGAGAGCGTCGCCAAGAAACAAACAGTAACCAGTAGTAGAACGACGATCAGTGGGATCACTAGCCCAATCAGCATCGGAGTAAGTCTGAAGAGACAAAAAGAAATGGGTAGAAAAATAAAGGCCATGAAATAAAGTGCCTTTGATGTAACGAAGAATGCGAAGAACTGCCGCATAGTGAGTAGTACGAGGAGCTGACAAGACTGGCTAAGTACATGAACCGGATAGGCGAGGTCTGGTCGGGTGACAGTCAAGTAGACGAGACCGCCAACTAACTGTCGATAGAGAGTCAGATTATCCAAAATAGTGCCATCCATAAGGGTAAATCGAACATTAGGCTCAAGAGGAGTAGACTCAGTGCGACTATCTGTAATCCCAACACGAGCAAGAAGATCTGAAGCATACTTAGCCTGAGAGAGATAGATGCCATCATCGGTGGAGATGACCTCGAGACCAAGAAAACAGCTGAGAGAACCAAGATCTTTCATCTCAAAGGTACGGTGAAGTGAGGTATTGAGATCAGAGATACCATCAACATCATCCCCAGTAATGATCATGTCATCAACATACAAAAGTAGAAGAACAACTCCACGTTCGCTTTTACGAATGAACAGGGCATTCTCATGAGGGTTAGAAGTAAAACCAAGACTGCATGTGGTAGTGCTGAACTTGTCAAACCATTCACGAGGAGCTTGCTTAAGTCCATAAAGTGCCTTGCGAAGGAGACAGACCTTATTAGAAGGATAAGGATATCCCGGAGATGGTTTCATATAGACTTTCTTTTTCAAATCCCCATTAAGAAATGCATTCTTCACATCCATCTGACTGAGAGACCATTTTTTAACCGCGGCAATGGCAAGAAGAGCTCTAACAGACGTAAGACGAGCGACAGTGGCAAAAGTCTCTTCATAATCAATACCATACTCTTGCGTACAACCTTGAGCAACCAAGCAGGCCTTATAACGGTTAATAGAGCCATCAGAGCGAGTCTTGATCTTGTATACCCATCTACTGTCCACAATTTTTTTTATCAGAAGGAGGATCAACCAGATCCCAAGTGTGTGCTTTTTCAAGTGCCTGTATTTCTTCTTGCATTGCTTGTTGCCAATTTGGGTTTGAGGAGGCTTCTCTGAATGTCTTAGGTTCATGTTGATGAAGAATAGTAGAAAAGCAATGGTAATCAAGAAGATGAGGAGGTGGATTCCTTACTCTAGAAGAACGAGCGGGAGGAGGAGGCATGACGGTAGGAGCAGGATCATCGTCCGGTCTGGAATCATCAGGAGATGGAGAAGTCAGAAGAATAGGAGGCTGTGGAGGGTCACTCGAGATAGAATCTGTAGAATCATCACTAGGAAAAAGATCAACATTGGGGTTAGTAAACAAAGGTGACTGAGTAGTAGGAATGGACTCAAAGGATGAGAATCGAGAAAACATGTGGTGCTCCCAGAAGACAACATGACGAGATATACAAATACGTTTAGAGAGAGGATCCCAATAACGATAACCCTTGTGTTCAGTGCCATAACTAAGAAAACAACACATACGAGCCCGATGTTCAAGTTTACTATGTTCATGAGGCTGAAGAAGAACAAAACATACACAACCAAAAACTCGAAGAGAACTATAATCTGAGGAGGTATGATAAAGACGCTCAAAGGGAGTAACATTACCAAGAACAGAAGAAGGAAGTCTATTGATAACATGAACAGTAGTAAGAACAGCTTCACCCCAAGTACGTTCAAGACACGAAGAAGAAAGGAGCAATGCACGGACGGAGTCAAGAATGTGACGGTGTTTACGTTCAGCTCTACCATTTTGTTGAGATGTACCAGGACAAGAAAACTCAGACAAAGTACCCTGTTCTGCAAGAAAGGCTAAGAGTTTGGAATCACGGTATTCCATAGCATTATCACGTCAGAAAATCTTAATGATCTTGGAAAACTGAGTTTTAATCATAGTAGCAAAATTGATATAGATCTGAGGTAACTCAGTGCGATTAGTCATCAAATAAACCCAAGTAAAACGGGAATAATCATCAATGAAAACGACAAAGTATCGAGCTTCACCCATAGAGGCAGTGGGAGCGGGGCCCCAAACATCAGAGTGAATGAGATCAAAAGGAGAGCAAGCAAGAGATGAATTATTGTGAAAAGATAAAGCAGGTTGTTTGGCAGTTTGGCAAGAAATGCAATCAAAAGATTCATTTGGAACCTGACCTAAAACACCTTGAGACACAAGAGGACGCAGTTTTCCTAAGGAAGTGTGGGCAAGACGCTGATGCCATAAGTGGAGGGTAGAGGGAGAAAAAGCATCACAGAGATTTGGTACAGGAGGAATATGAAGATTCTCGAGTTCAAACTACCTTCCGACCTTACGTCCAGTCCCGATGATTTGTCCCGTCCGATGATCCTGTACACGACAACCAGAAACGGAAAAAGTGACTTCAAAACCCAGATCAACAAGATGACCAACAGAAATAAGATTGAAGTTTAATTTGGGAATATAATAAGTATCAAAAAGATTAAGAGTTGACTGAGATATAGAACCATTGTGTGTTGCGTGCAAGAGGGAGCCATTTGCAGTATTGACAGAAGGTCCATTTGTAGTGGTAGACATGGACGAGAAAATATTACGCAACGGAGACATGTGATTAAAGCAACCCGAGTCAAAGTACTATTTAGAATTACCTGGAGGGGTGGAAAAAGCAGCAGGTGTATTACCAGAAACAGAGAGAAGATGCTGAAGAAGAGATGCAATATCAGAAACAGAGACAGGAGACAAGTTGAGTGGACTAGGACGTGGTGGGCGAATAGGACAGACAGTAATTAAATGTCCCGAGAGCTTACAGTAACGGCAGAACAGCTGTGAACAATGGTAGCTAATATGACCTTTCTGGTGGCATGTGCGGCATTCAACAGAAGGACAGTCGGAGAAGAGGTGTCCAGAACGGTTACAGTTTCAACAGAATTTACCCTTTCTGTCGGTGACAGCAAAAACATCTGGCTTTTCCATGATAATAGTCACAAAGATCAAAGAGAGGAGAGAAAACGGCAATTTCGGAGCAGAAAATGAGAAATCGGAGTGCAGAATCGGAAAGAACTCACCAAAAAACCTTAGGGAGGGTCCCACTTCTCTGCCACGTCAGCAAACGATGACACGTGGCGTCACCTGAGAGGAGCAAGAAGACAGCGTGGCGACGAGGTGGCACGCGGATCGACGGCGGGCCAGGTCGGGTCGGTCGCGGGTCAGTGGATACCAAGGATGCCTTGCATGGCGACACGTGGAAGCGCCAGGAGCGTCTGATCACGTCCAAGATCCAACGGCTGCTGAAGCTTCTGGAAGGCAAAACAATAGAAGTGGCCAGCAAGGTTTCAGCGGCGCGTGGTGGCGTGTTCGGAGGCCTCTGGTGGCGATTTTGGCGGCGTTGGAAAGCTGACAAAGAGAAGTTCACAATGATGCCGGAGGTGACGAACCAAAGCGTCGGAAACAGATCGAAAAATGAGAGCAAAGAGGCACGGGTGGAATCTGGAAGGAAGATCAACCTGGTCATGGCAGCGTCTTTCGGCGGCGCGTGGAGGCACGTCTGGCGGCGGTTTTGGTTGCGTTGGAATCACGACGACAAGACGAACAAGATGATTACGGGGGTGACGAACCAAAGCGTCGAAAAGGGAACAAAAAAGAGGCCAAAGAATACTGTCGGAAAGGAAAAAACAACGGGGCTATGAAAAAAAAGGACCTAAGCTTTTGATACCATGTTAGAAACAAGAGACTGAGAGAGTAATCTGAAAAGTGTATTATTGAGTTCTGTTCAAAGGTACAATATACAAGAGGTATTTATAGGTGGTAAATAAATCAGAACAATAAAGGCATAGAATCCTACAATTAATATACAGATATACTAGACAATACTAATTGATCTAAATTGATTCTAATGATTCTCTAATAGTTATCATCCTATTTACTTCATAAAAATCTCCTTTGTAATGCAATAAGCTTCTCTGCAACTCCCTTCAACATTTTATATAAGCTAAGATAGTAGACTGGTAAGCTATTAAGCACAGACTTGATAAGAACTAACTTTCCAACTTTATTGAGTACCTTCGCTTTTTAAAGATCGAACTTCTCTTTCACCTTATCTATAATCGATTTTCAGGTCTTCACCAGTCTAGGATTTGCTCCTAAGGAGATTCTTAAGTATCTTACAGATAGAATAATTTCTGTACATCCTAGTAACCCACACATATTTGTCACCCACTCCGGTTCACAATTAAACGAGATCAAATTTGACTTGTTAAAGTTAATATTCTAACCCGACATAAATTCAAAACACCGTAAGAGCCTCTTATAATTTAAAATTGTTTTTGTCTTTGGTGAACAAAACAAATAGTATCATCTACAAATCGAAAATGTGACAATTTAATATTATTTCTCCCAACTAACAGTGAAATTATACGCTCATTTCTGACTGTCTCTTTTACTATTCCATGCAATAAATCAACAACAAAAACAAATAAAAATAAAGATATAGAATTTTTTTCTCTTAGACCTCTTTTCATCTTGAACGGTTTGGACGATTCAATTTTATTGTTATATTAAATAATCATCAAATTAAGTAAATTAACAGTTTAAGTAGTAAATTTCATAAATATCTTGATGAGCTAAATTTTCCTGTATTTTAGTGACTGATTTTGTTAATTCAACTAAGTCAGCTAGTCATTTTCGTAGTTTCATCTATGTACTCATCTACACGTTCTTTGAATTGGAAGAATTTAAAAAGAAAAAAATAAAAGAAAAAAATAAATAAAACAGTAAATTTTTTATTTTTATCCCCAAAGATGAAATGAAAATAGAAAAAAATGTGAGAAACATTAATAAAATTACACATTTATCTTACTCGTTAATAAATTATAATTTATATATAATATATAATATAAATAAGAGTATTAATATAATTTTATATTATTTTAATTTTTTTATTTAAACAAAAAAATTCTTTTTATTAATTTTTTTTATTCAAACAGCACACAAATAATTTTATTTTTTATTTATTTTTATTTTTATTTTTTATTTTCTTTTTTATATCAAAATAAAGCCTTACTCGTGACATGGATACCAATTATCACAAGACAAGACTTGTAATCAGCTTTTCTGATTTTTTAGATATCTACTGCATACCATGATAACATATGTATTCAACTATTCATGTGGTTAATTTTTATTGTTATGAAAGTAAAAATGGTTATATATTTTAATATTATAATTTTTTGTGTTTTTTAAAATTGTAAAAAGTATACAAATTAGAAGATTCGATTTTTGCACTTCAAATTTTTTTATTTTTTTAACACAAATTGAACAATTCGATTTTTATACTTCTACAAATCGGATGATCTAATTTCTGTATCTCTAATAAATCGGACGGCTCAATTTCTGCTTCTTTAGTTAAACAATTCTATATTTAAGAATAACACCCCAAAAATTCACATTAAAAAAAATACCATCATCACTCTAATATTAAAAATAAAAAATCCTATTCATGTATTAATCTGGTGCAATTTTTCTCAATTACTTTTGAATTTTGATGCTAAAATTTAAAGGAATCCACTATCTAGGATATATGGTTCTCAATGTTAATGATGAGACATTTACGATTAATTTTTCTTCTCAATAATAATAATATTTTATATTTTAAAATTAAATATTATTTAAATACAATGAGTTGAAATATTTTTTTTTAATTATTTATGGTTATAGTTTAGGCTGATTTTTTTATATGAAAAAAATATTAGTGTTTTTTTTTGGAAATGGAATTATTTGGTATAATTACAGATGGGTGAATTTTGTAGGTGAAAAGTCAATACGTAGAGGGTGTGTTGCAACATGTGGGGGACATACTGTACATGTGGCTGCATCCTGGCCAACACGTGACAACATATTGGCCAACACGTGGAGACGTGTTGAAACACGTGGGGCGTGTTAAATGATTTCCACAATACTGTAATACACTTCAAATATCAATATTCAACTAAAACATCATCTCCACTTCCATATCAAAAATAATTTCTGTATAATTTATATTGGGTAATATTAATTAGTTAATGCAAAAGCAAAACTTCAAAAGTAATATTTTTTTATCAATATTTTAACTAGAATTAAGAATTTATTTTAATTGCCTAATATTAACAACAACAAAATAATTATTTAGGAAAAAATTATTTAATTGCCTAATATTTATTTTAATTTATTCTGACACGGAAAGAAATGATGTATTATTGAATAGAGTGACCTAATAAAGCTTTCAATGAAATTTCTGTCTTATGATTCCTTCAAGTGAGCCCACAAACCCCATTAAGGTCACAAGAAAGCAACCAAAGCTAAATATCCTAAGAACAATCCATTTGCTACTCCATGCTTCAATCTTTTTCTGAACTAAGTACATCTCCACTGGAAAAAGAATGGCCAATGGCCAAAAGTTTATGGCTCCTAAAACTCCAAGAACTTGGTTGAAGTAAGGGAAAAGAATTGCAACTCCTGTGGTTGAAATCACAAAAATTGTTCTGAAACAGAACCTGAAAAGATTGAAGTTAAAAGTGGGCAAAAGGGGTAGTTTCACTTTGTAGAAATTGTTCACAAAACCATTGTTGGGGAACTTTCTTGATCTCCATCTATCAGCTACATTATATATTGGCTGACAATAAATCTGTTAAGAACAACAGTAATTAATTAAGTTGCATGAAGAAAAATAATGGTAAAAAGTGTCATTTTCAATTCTCAAACGAATTTCAATTCGCACGTTAATGTTTAAACTAAATCATACCAAAAAAGATTTAATTTGTAATTCTATTATTACAAAAGATTGAAATGTTAAAATTGTCTCTAATAAACAAATAAAAAAAGACAACTAAAATACTCAAGAATAAATTAATAAAGAACACAAAATTTATTTCATTCATACAATTAATTGTTCCAAATCATTAATTTAAATTTAAAATGGAATTAAAATTCATTTCTTAGTAAAAATATAATTCTTTTCTCGCTTTAATGCTTTCCAAATACACTTTTAGTTTTGATGCTTAAAATAACTTTATAAGATTATCCAATTATATTTATACGTTTTAAGCTATGATGCACGGACACAGACACGGATACAACACATGACACGCCGACACGCGAATTTTAAAATCTTATATGACACGGGGACACGTATATATATAAAATATAAAGTATTTTTCAGTTAAATTGTAATGATATTTTGATATTTTATTGATATTAAAAATTTTAATTATTTTTAATATTTTATTTTAATTATATAAAGTATTTAAAATATTTTTTATTTTAATAAATAATAATATATACTATATCTAAATTTATTTTAAGAATATAAGTTAAGAATAAAACTGGGCACGCTGACACGTGATGGTATTTAGGTATGTCCAGACGTGTCCGAAGAAGAATTTTTTCTTTTTTACTAAGACACAGTTGGATACAGCAGACACGCGTGTCGAACGAGTGTCGGTGAGTATCGTGTCCAAAATGTATCCGATACGTGGACACGGCAACTCAACAAAGTATCCGTACTTCACAAGTTTTAAGTAATGTATTTAAAAATTAGTTATTTTTGTTGATGCGACAATATGCAACCGCGGCTATTGTCTATGTAACGTTACACTAATACTGTAACAAAATTAAATTCAAACATTAGCAATAAAGGTACCTGATACCCTCCAACCAAATGAACAATAATGCAAACATTAGCAATGTCAACAAGCCAGAAAGGCTCATAGAATCCAAACCCAGTGAGCAGGTTTCCCGGCGTAGAGTTTCCGAAGGCGGCGTATCCGAAGCATCCGCAACAGAGATAGAAGAATGTTGTGATCAAGATTGCAATCATGGACGCCTTCTTCATGGTTTGGTTTTCCGGTGGAGAAGACTTCAGTGTGTCCTTGTAACAACAAAATTCAACATTTTCTTAATTTCAGCATTAAATTGCTGCTTCTTTTTTTCAAAAGTGGTACCAACCACTAATAAGTACATAAGTAATAATTACTACCTAATTTGAATATGAAATACCTGAATCTCAAGGAGGAGAAGAGAGTAGGGATAAGAGAATGCGATGTCGCCAAGTGCTTGAAACACTAACCATATTTTGTCTGCAACCTTATTAGTTGCTACCCCTGTTATGCTACCCATAATTCTTCCATTTTCTGTAAGTGTCATCAAATTCCAATCATACATTGTTTTTTTTTTTTTATCAAAAATAAAAAGACTCGAACTCGCGACCTCTTAAATGAGTATGAAAAAACTATGTCATTAGAGTTATAACTGATTGGCTCCAATTATACATTGTTATTTGATTAAAGTTATCAAATCAAATTATCTCTAAACAGGGAATGGATCTCTCAATTTTTTTTAATATTGTTGTAAAATGATTTTTTACTATACATTTTTAAGTGAGACTAAAAAAAAAATATGAAAAAAGATGTTAAATAGTAAAAGATTATGCTTGACAATTTTTTCTTAAAAAAATTGAAAAGATCTATTTACAATCTAAAATGTTTATTAGTTATATTTTTTTAATGTAATATCATATAATTAAATACATGTATAAAGATTATTCATTTATTAAATAGTTAGATTTTTTCTCTCCTATGACTCCATTTCGAATTTCTTATAACACCCAAAAAAGATTCATGCATTTAGATTGTTTTTTAAGTAGTAAATTTGAATCTCCATCAAACTAAATTTCAGTTAAAAAAAATCATAATATCATCAACAATTGAAAATAATTGTTCCAATATATATTTTTTCACCATATTTCCTAACCCAATAATTAATGCATTAATTTGAATGAAACTCATGACCCAATAATTAATTAATGCATTAATTTGAACGAAATTAATGGTTTCAAAAGTCAACGAATGGGTATAATTCTTATATGAATTTAATTTTAATGTACATTCAGTATAAAATAATTTTACATGTGTATTCAATTACTTAACATCATATAAATAAAAATAATTATCTTTCACATTAATAAGATGAATAGTTATCTAAAATAATAGATGTGATTAGACAATTATATAAAATGATTTACACTGTTTGCATCAAAATTAAACTCTTCTTATATTATATATTTTTTTTAAGAAAATATTGTGTGCGCATGTGCATATGTATGTGCACCCACTTTATTGAGATGGGGTAAAATCTATGGATTCTAGATTATATCGACATTAAATAGTAATAATAGGAGAGATGGTTACTTATAACTGTGGCGATGCCAAGTCCAAGTCCTATGAATGAATAAGTGAAGGACATAATTGCAGCAACAACTGAAACCCATGCCATGTTATGAAGATCTGGTATGAAAGACATCACAATCTGGACCAACCCAAACATCACCATATACAAACTATCTCCGTACTCACAAGAAGCCTTATGTCCTTCCTTATGATAACAATTTGATTTCAGAATTGCCCTGCAGAAATGACGTTAGTCACATCCGTTCTTTTCAATGACTATTTAAGCCGCCAATATTAAAAATAAATATTTTTATTGATGTGACATTACGTAATTAAATACATATATAAAATTATTTATAAAACGTTGAATTTCAAATTTCATATACCTTAGACTGGTCGCTGTGGTTATTACATATGCTATACAAGTCCCATATAAGGCCAAAAATTGAAGGAAACCAGCAAACCAAGTACTTTTATTACCTGAGAAAAAAATTAACATATACACCATATGAAATCATAATTTATAATTACCAATGTAATTTCTTTAAAATTATTATTAACAATTAATGGTAGATAAAATTGTGATAGTACCAAGATTCGCTCTAACAGCATCCATGTAAGAGTAGTTTCTTTTCCCAGTTATAGGATCTGGAGTTCTGTAACAATCAGATAAGAGACATGAAGAAACATAGGTTATAATTGCAAGACAAAGCAAAGTAATTGGCCCTGCAATCCATCCTAGCTGTGAAGTGCTCCAAGCAAGAGACAGAACGCCGGAGCCGATCACCGCCGTGATGATATGAGCGACAGCACTACTTACGGTTCCTGGGTTATGAATTATGATACATTTAGTCTTTATCTCAGTGTCTCTGTATTCTCTGTTTTGAGACATTTAGAAGAAAATGAAAAATGAATTTGGTTATGATACTAGAAAAATTTTACCTTTTCTTTTGACATGTCCATCATCATCATAAGCACCTGTGCCGCTTCTTATTTGGAGAGAGTTCATGACATCCATCTTTTAACCAAGCTTATGGTTATGGAGTTTGATTAGGCCTAAGCTTGGAACATTAAAGAGAAATTGAAGGTGGAGCACTATATATGAAGTTGCATGAGATGATATTAGGAGCTGACTATAATTATATTTGAGTTTGGGTTTACGATTTAAGATTGTAATGGAGAGCTAGCTATCATTTTTCTAACTTCAATAATGTTTTTATTTTTATTTTTGGTAGATACATGTTTTTTTTTTTAAAAAAATAGCTAATATGTATCTTAAGAGCTCATTATAAGTTTATTATTAGAAATTTTTTTTAAATATTTTTATTTAATAAATATAAAATAAAAATATTAAAAATTTTAATTTTTTATATTCTCAATAAAAACTTTTTAAATTTATAAATTTAATATGTGTTCTTAGAGCACAAATTAAATAAACCCAAAAAAGAGTTTTATCCGTATTATTATTCATGTCTGTAGGGCTGCGTTTGTTTATACAGACGGGACACTGAGATACAAAATCATGTTTAATAGACGAGACATGAGTAGAGATAATGTGTTTAGAGACACTAAATTAGTGAATTTTGTATCCATCCTAACAGAAAGGACATGAAAACACTAACAAGGAACACAACTTATTTTTTATTTTTTCTTTAATTATTTTTGTTAATTTTTTATAATTATATTTTTTATTATTATATTTTCATCTCAAATTTTTTGAATGAAAAAAAAAGTAAATTAAATTTTCATAATTTGTTATAGTTTATCACCAAACAGAATATAAAAATACAAAATTTTGTATCTGTATTCATTAATATCTTATCCTATCATGTTTTTAGTGTCTTATCCTAACAAACGCACCAAAGGTAACTTTACCATCTTCGTATAACCATCAGCAAGATTCACATTTTATTTTGAGCAATGCTAGGGGCCAGCAACATTTGTGATTGGTAGTCATCAACTAGCCATCAACGATGATTTGATGGTGTGAAATTTTATCCAATAACTCACATTTCTCTGCTGGTTACATGCTGGCCAAAATGCAATAAAATTGTTGGCCCTAAACTTTTCCTTTTATTTTTGGTAAAACCCATTGGTAGTGAATTTTAACCTTTTTTAAAGGAAAAAAAATCATATCAAAACTAGGAATTATTCAACCATGTTATCTATACGTAAAAGATTAATCATCAAATTAATTATTTATATAAAATATATGTTAAATTTTTTTAAAAAAAAATTGCATCAATATTTTGTATCAATAAAAATTAAACTTTAGACTATTTGATCATAAAAATTATAATATTATATTATAAAAATATTTTTTAATTTTAAATTAATAAAAGATATATGAATAATTATATTGTATTGCAGAATAGATACTAAACTTAATATAGTTCATAGCTTAATTAAGTGCAGGCCCACACCAATTACGAATTAAATTGGCTTAATGTAATTTGTAATTTTATTTTATGAGTATAATATTTATTTTAACTATTCTTCTCTCCTATTATTTCAAAATTGATGCATTCCAAATAAATGATCATTGAAATTACTAATTAAATAACTATATTTCTTAATTTAATTTTAATTATTAATAATATAAAAATAATTTTCATTATTAACGTATTAAAATTAAATTTCTTTATGCGTAAAATATGAAATAAAGTTTCTACTATTAATGAACATTTGACAAGAGTGGAATTTTTTAATTATTATTTTTTAATCTTTTCGTGTATAAAAGAAGGCAACAAAATCTTGTCAACAAATTTGAAGATGTACATTAATCACAAAATTTAATTTTGTACTCTTCTATAATAGGAAATATTTTATTTAAATAATAATTTAGAATGTCGCTAGTATATATCTATCCGTGTGATGCACGAAAAATATTTAATATTTTATGTATATTTAAGATATTTTTAATAAAGAGATATGTTTTAATATATTTAATTTTAAATTAAATTTAATTTATTTTTTTTATTCATACGAATATTAGACAATACTATATAACAAAAAAAAAATCACAAAATAATTAGATTAATTAAAAAAGTATAATATATAATAAATTAATGTCTTAATTTTTTTTTAAAAATATACATACACATTTTTTTTGTCTCTAACATTGATAATTGTATATCTATAAGTTGTATCTTTGTTTCTATATCAAATAAAATTTAACTACTGATTATATATAAATTTTTATTAAACTATAAAAAAAAACACAATTAACAACAAAGAGATACCAATTGATTAAACAATAATTGATCATCTCAATTTATTAAAGACTTCTCTATACACAACATTAATCGTACAATTCTCAAAACAGGATTGCTATACATCTAAGTATTTTTTTTCATCCAAGTTTATTCAAATAGATCCAACACCAACAAAAACCACTCTCATTAAAAAAGTGTCATTACACATGCTTTTTCTTCTTCTCCTCGCTTCTTTCAACTACACACATACATCCTCCTCCTCCTTCACGCACGCAGATTCTTCTTCTGCTCATTCTCCTCTTTTTCTTCTTCTCTTTCGTTATCGTCATCACCAACAACACCAACATTATGCTAATGAATTTTTTTCAATCAAATTGAATGAAATGCAATTGCTAAATTGAATTGAATGGACACAAATGTTCTGAATTGAATTGAATTGATAATCTCTAAATTGTAGACACATGTGTTTTGAATTTGATTTTATATAATGGATAATGTTCCGTTCATTTAATACTATACAATTGTTTTACCTTAATAACGTGTTCAGTTCATTGTGCAGAAAGCTGTTTTGAATTTGATTTTATATAATGGATAATGTTCCGTTCATTTAGTACTATACAATTGTTTCACCTTAATAACGAATTCGGTTCATTATGAATTTAATTGAATAGACGTAGGTATTCAATTAAATTAAATTGAATTGATAATCTTTAAGAGGAGGAGAAGAAGAAGGAAAGAAGAAAAATCTGCGTGTGCAAATTTGGAAGAAGAAGAATAAGAAGAAAGAGGAGGACAAGAAGAAGGGAAAAAGAAGAATATGCGCAAATTTGGAAGAAGAAGAAGAAGAAATACAAGAAGGAGGAGAAGGAGAAAGAGAAGGAGAAAGAAACAGAGAAGGAGAAGAAGGAGTGCGTGATTTGAAAAGTTGTTACAATAATTTGGATAAACTTGGATAAGCATTTTGCTTGAATGTAGAGTTTTATTCTTCTCAAAAATCCTCTCATGATTCTGAATTAAAACATTTATTCCTTATTTGCTCTTAATTCTTAAAAGTATCACATAAATATATCCATACATAAAAATTACAAAATATTATAGAAAAGAAATAGGTATGATGAGTTTGGAAAACTCAAGTTTATTTTAATGATGAACAAACATTATTGAAATAGTTAATTACAAAATTATTAATTTGATTTTCATTGAACATATGTTAATTAATAATTTTGTGATGCAGGTTTTTAATATGGGCTGAAAATAAAAGAAAAAATTACAAGCCCAAGTGTTTTATAAATACATTCAGCATTGATGCAAAAATGTTTTATTTGTTGTGGCTGAATTATTATTCTTGTTATTGGGCCAAAATTTGTGATACAAGCCCAATTAAACCTCATGCTCCAAGACCATTAAAGTTGGTCCGAAACTAATCTTGAGAAGAAAGCAAAAGTTTTGCTTCATGCTTCCAACGGATTCTTTTAATCAAGTGATGGAATTCAAAATTTATCAAAAAGAGTTAATACTTGTATTGGAAACATGAGAGAGATTATACAATTGATTTGATGGCTCATTAATGTTACACGCCACCAAGAAAAAAAAGGGAGTAGAAATTAGTTCAGCTTGTTTTACTTTACTCAAATCCATTACATGCTTTTATTTCTACTTTATCTTCTCTCTCATTTTCGGTCACTTCCATCACAACAACCATGGAAGCTTTTGCAAGCTATCAAGATGAAACTAGGAGCAAGCTAAAGACCATCACCATGATGGCAAGAAAAAGAAAACATAAAAAACGTAAAGTATGCTGTGGCTAAGATTCTTATCACTTGTAGTAAGATTTTGTGATGAGATCTTGACTTCTTCATACCAAAAAAAGGTAGAAGGAGATTCGGCCAGCAAGGAGGAGATTCTTGGAAGCATGGCTTATCTCTGATTCTGCTCAACCACCACATGAAGTAGCTAGAGTGGCGAAGTGATGGAAGAGGCAGAGATTGGAGCAGATGAAATCATCATCATCATGAAGCATCAAGGGCCAGAAATCCATCTTGGAGAGCAAGCCAAGGATGGAGAGCTCGGATTGATGAAGAGTGATGACCAAGGAAGAACTAGAGGTATTTGCATGTTGGGTTTTGCATGGGTTACCTCCTCTCTCTCTTTGGCCTAACTGGTTTTGTGTGAAGGAAAAGAAGTTAAGCTTGGTTTTTGTTTCAACTGTGAAGGCTTCTCCTCTCTATAAAAGGGGTGAACAGTCACGGTTTGATTCAAGGAGTAAGGAGTTAGAAGTAAGCAGTGAGAGTGCAAGGCACAGGATTCTCAGAGCTACCTAAGCTTACAGATTTTCTTCCCCTTCAATATATTCTGTTTTGTGTTTTTCTGTTTAATTTTGTCATGTCTTGAGTCTCATGGAAAAAGACAAACAGTGAGGTTTGTATGAAAAAGCCATAGAGCGAAAAAAGACAGAGAGTGCAAAATTAAAAGAAAAAGGCATAGATGTCCTTAGAGTTCCTTTGTTCATCTATGTTGTGTTTCATGATTCTGTGGGAATTCCCTTGTAAGTTGGGTTAGCACTTTACAGTTTGTAATCTGGATGATTATAGTGAAATTCCATCATTGTTGTGATGGAGACTGGATGTAGGTTGCATTGCACTTAGCAGCTAAATCAGGATATATCTGGGTGTAATCTTCTCTCTCGACTACTACATTTCTGTTTCTACTGCACAGGAGTTAAAATAAAAAATATCTCGTGCCAAGTGACGAGACAAAAATAAAAAGTCTCGTAGCTAGGGACAAGACAAAAATAGAAAAGTCTCCTCAAAGACCAGAAAGTGTTATCAGGTGAAAAGGGGGCTAAGATTCAATCCCCTTTCTCTTAGCCACTGAAACCATCAAGGTAGTTACAGTCAAAATTTTCGTTATTCCTAAAAAATTACAAAATAATATATTATTTAAAATATATAATTATATACATATAGCAATAAATACTATAGAAAAGAAATAAGTAGTTATGGTCAAAATTCTTAAGCTTTTTAAAATGTAATATAATAATATATTATCTATTTGAGTAATTTTGCATGTACTCAATAAATTATCTTGTAAATTTTTTTCATAATGTGTATATCAATTTAGATCTATTCCTATACGACATGAAAACAAAATAGTTAAAAATATAATCATTTCTAGAAATTTAAAAAACAAAATTAATAAAACTATCACAATTTTTTTAAGTTATCATATCTCATCAAGTTCTAACAAATCAAAAGAAACAAGACTTCCAAATTTATTAGAGACCTCTAGATTTCTTTTTCCAATTAAAAGACCTATTATATCTGCAATTTTAAAAATACGTGTTATTTACTTAAAAAAAATTAAAAGAAATTGATACAAACAATTTTAATATGAATTATACAACTTTCACCTATCAAATACGGGTCTTCTCTTTTTTTTTTTGGAGTATTTTTTCGTATGGTTCAAAGCAAAACGAATTTATTAGGATCCAAGAATTTTCAACCAAATGCAAAATGATATCCTTTCTTAAGTAAATCCTATATTCATGCCTGATTGGCACCCAATGTTATTTTGACCTAGGCTAAAGTTGGTCATAGCATCACTTTCTTTAGGTATCTTTTTCCCAAATAGAAATACTTCTGAAATTTTTATTATGCATTGTATACGAAACCTTAAAAATAATATCACAATAAAAAGAATTAAAAATAATAAAAAATAATAAATTAATTTTAAAATGATATACAATTTTATATTCTTTCTTCACCAATAGTAGAATCATTTTAATTAGAACTTTTTGTGTATGTATTTTAAATTATTTGACTCTCCATAATTAAATTATTTTAATTTTAAGTTTTCAAACTTTATGTCCAGATGTTGTTTTAAAATTCTTATTAAAATTATACTTATAAAAAAATTAAGATAAAATAAAAGGACAAAATAATATAAGTAAAAAGTTATTAAAAATTATATTTAACATTATATTAAACATAACCTTAGAACATAATTTAGTAATCATGACAGTTGTTAAGAAAAATATAGACCTTAGATATAAAAATTTAAAATTACATAATATATTAAAAAGACATATATACTATATAGTATAAGATTAATCTACTGTAAATTAGAAATAGAAATATTTAATTACTACGAAATTAATTTGATTATCTATTTCAGAACAAATAGTTATAATTATGTACATTTGATTCCTAAAATAAAAAAATATACAATTTCTTGTTAATTAATAGTTTCTTTATTTATGTATATGTATATATTAATTATTTAATTAATAGTTTCCTTGTTCTTAGGATATACTTATTTTGTTTTTTAAATATATATATATATATATTAATTTAATAATGTTATGGAGATAAAAAAAAGTCAGAATTTATTTTATTTAATATTTATTAATTGTTACAATAATTAATAAATATTCAATAAGACAAATTCTTATTGTTTTGGCTAATTTTTTTGTTACCAAATATTTTTTATATTAATTATACGTAAATATATTTAAGTCACATAAATTAATTATTTTCTAATTATGATTATTTTTTTAGCCTATAATCATTTAATGATTTTTTTATTCTATTAGTATTATCATATGTGTAATAATTTTCATAAATTATAGTAGTTTTTATATTTATATATATGTATATTAATTGTGTAATTAATAATTTTTTATTCTCATAATATATTTTTTATTTAAATAATTTTAAATATTTTATTATTTTTGTATGCGTATCATATTAATTGTAAGTAAATACATTTAAGTTATACATATTAATTATTTCTTGATTATAATTATTTTTTTATAATTAATATTTTTTTATATATAGGATATATTTATTTCTTGATTATAATTATTTATTTATATACATATATAATTATTTTTTAGCCTACAATCATACAAAAAAAATTGTATTCCTTATTATTAATATTTGTGTACATATAATATTTACAAATCATGGTAATTTTCATAAATAGTTATTAAAAGCATAAATTTATATGAAAATAACGGTATAATAAGAATAATAAAATTATGAATAGTATTATGATTATGTAAAATAATGTTAATTATAATTGTACATTTATTTAATAGCAATAATGATAGAATTAATATGTTTTAAGATAAAAAAAACTTTTAATTAATAATAAATTAATTTGATATATATTAATTATAATTATAATTATAAATTTCAGCTATTAACATATATTTTTATACCATGACCATGATTATTTCTTTATATATATATATTATTAGACGACTAAATTATATTCCAATATATTTATTATAGGTTATTATAAGATTATACGTATAATTAAATTACACGATAATATATATATATATATTAATAAAATATTAACCCAATGATCCTATTAATTACACATTAATAAAATTTTAATCCAACAAAATATATTATCGAATATTTAAATTTTCTAATAAATATTATTGTTAATAAAATAAATTAAAATAAAATATTTAAAATATTAAAGGTTAAATTAAAATTTAGTCTAAATATTAAGATCCAAAATAATACTTTACTCAAAATTTTAAACGACAAAATATGAACTTAATTGACCTCTATATGAAAGCATTTAACTGATGGTTGGTTTGGTGGAAAATTTCATTAAAAAATTTAGAATTGATGTAATTTGTGGTAGGCGGGTAGCTTTTAACCCAAGTTGATATTTTTTTTCACAATAATTACAATGCCATATATAAACGCAAGTATAAAGCAAAAAGAATCCACCTTACCTACTTATAAACATATTCAGCAATGTTGAAAAGGCATCCATAAAACCTTCTAAAAGAAAAGCCTAGTGGGATAAAACTAATAGGAAAAAGAGAATTCATTATCTAACTAAGTAAATAATCATAGCATTAACAAGAATTTTATTGAATCAAGAATTGATTTGGTTTTTGTAACGATAAATATAATTACGAATATTGTGATATATATATATATTATAAATATTATAAATATTAATAGATTAACAATTAAAGATTACAGTTAAGTAATTTATGATTCAAACAAAAATAGCACATAATTATTTTTTTATAAATAAAAATTAATTCATATATAAAAAAAAGCTGTTGCACATTAGATGAAACTAAAGAAGGAAAGATTTTCTCAACTAATGTTAATAGTTTCAAATATAAATGATGCAATGGCTAGTTGATGTAAAAAGAAAATTATTCTTACATTAAAAAAGAGATATGAAGTTTTATATATTGATAAATCATTAAGAAAAAAAATAACTATATTTATATATATTGAAGATCATAAAAATAATCTTTTTTTTTTAATGTTTTTTTACTTTTCTTTAGTTTAGATTTAAGCTTATTTTGAGAGATAGAAAAGATAAAGAGAGTAGTATATACTAAAGCTATTTAACCTTTATTTGAGTATTTTGATTTCAAAAATATACTAGATTAGAGTGCACTTGATTTCCTCTTAATTAGGTTGGGTTAGCATCTAGGTGATTTACTAAGTTTGCGATAGTTTAGATAAGTTATAAGAGTGTGAATCTTTTGAAATTGATGATTGTAATCTATTTTGATTATAGTGTAAATTTTACTATTATTATTATTGTAACACCCTACCACACAGGGCCTTACGCTTAAGTCGTAAAGCAGAGGTGGCAAGGTATTACGACCTCTAAAAGAAAACGATATCTACATAGATATAGTTGGGTGAAATCATATCTAGGAGCCTTGAAGAACAAGCTAAACAAATTGATAAACAGAAAATCGTGACACACTCGCATGGATATTCGTAAAACGGACAGGTAAAATCGAAAGATAACTGAACACATATATATACATATCAGAGTTCCAAAACTCAGATAGCAAGCTCCAGACTCGACCTGCGAAGCTAAGGCCGACCAGAGTATATAATTATGTATATATACAACCCAAAATAAAACTCAAACCACAAAATAAACCCCTGTATCTCCAAGTCGACCTCTAGGAGGGACAAAACACAAGATATACATGCGGAGATTCTATAAACATATATACATAGCATAAAACAAAATATGACAGTCCAAAAGACAGTTCTTCGCTCGTAAGGAGGATACCCAAATGCTCAACGAGGTGTCTCTCGACATGCATCTGAAAAACAACAACATAGTATGGGATGAGAACCGGAGGTTCTCAGTATGGTAAAGGTGCCCGCATAGTTAATATAAAAGGTCTCGGGAAAGCCAGAGGCATTCCTAAAACTTCGACACTCAGATTTCAGCTTAAGAATTCAACTAAACCGGAAGTTAGGTAAATTGTCTAAGGTAGTCTAGTTCTAAATCTAACTTTAACCTAATAATTCACGTTCTGTCTCCTCTAATCCTCCGAATCATTGGTGGAACAATCCTCTCTCCTCACACCTTCGCCAAGAAGGATTTCTCAGAAAACATACACATACAGTTCAAGTAAGGAAAACACAGATAGAGAAACATTTACAGCAAGTAGAACAAGTAACGGATAAGCAGAATTAAACAATTAAGCAAACCAAAACAATGCACGCTCAAGCAACCAAACAAATGCATATGATGTATGCCTGTCCTATGGCTGATGAGTCTCATCTGTCGGTTATACAGCCAACCCGACATGTCCTGGTAGTTAACCATTGGATAGTCCCTCTGTGCGCGCATCCCCAAGCTCAATAATATTCCATGGAGTCAAACTCCAAGCTCAAATATAATATTCCATGGAGTCACACTCCAAGCTCAATAATATTCCATGGAGTTACACTCCAAGCTCAATAATATAGTATTCCATGGAGTTAAACTCCAAGCTCAAATATAATATTCAATATTCATATATATGCATGCCCATGGGGGAATCCGGGGAGTTAAAGTGCCCGGTCACATCTTGCGACAGAGGGTCAACAAATAGTCTCAAATACACAAGTCACGTAATAATCTCTTTTCCTTTTAAAATATTACCTCAAATCAAAATTCCAATCCTTAAAGAAATTTTGGCAATATCTCCTCTAAGACTCAAATTTCTACCACCCTTCAAGGGTCCCAACTATCAAACCAAACACCTCTCAGTCACTCAAATCATTTCCAGTAACAAATTATTTCATAATCAAACAAATACCAATATTAAATCTTTTTTCAAACTGACCAACTTCAACAGCAAATTATTAACAACAGCTGAACCACACATTCTATTCCATATACACAATCCATCAATTATACATTCAGTCCATTCCTATCTTAAGGTCTTCTAGCCTATGTTTTCACGTGACATTAAACATTAACTACAAGAAACCAAAACCATACCTTCGTACGGAATCAAAATATTCAAAGCTCTGGAGAAGCTTTCTGACCGAGCTATCGAAGAAGAAAACGTCCAGAATCGTCTTTACCTCCTAAAACTCTCGTTGGCCAAATCCAAAGAAAAGAGGAACTACGTCACCGTCAATTTCCACCGATCAAACGTGGTGCCAACGTGTAGAAGAAGAGGATACGAATACTTTTATCGGATTAGATTTTTGATTGGAGTTACGGATTGTAAAAAATCGAAGCCAGAAGTTTGGAGGGATTTACGTTCTCACGCTTCTCTCTCGGTCACTCTTCTCTCTCGCCACTCCTTTCTTCATATACTATATATATGTATATGGCGGCAGATAATCATAACTAGATATTTCATATATGTGTATACACATACAATAGCTTTCCTTAAATAAATGGCCACCGCCTTATATATATATATATATATATATATATATATATATATATATATATATATATATATATATATATATATATATATATATATAGATGCGCATATAATAATAATAACAACAATAATAATATATGCAATCATAATGCGTAATGATAGTAATGATATATATGTAGCTTAATGTAAAACATAAACCGCCTTTTGTTTTCATACTTTATAAATAATAATAATAATAATAATAATAATAATAATAATAATAATAATAATAATAATAATAATAAACGTAATAATAGTAATAATAATAGGCACATAGTGAATATAATAACAACAATAAATACATAATACTAGAGAGTAAAACTATATAAACTTATAGTACATATAATACTCATGAGAATTATATCCAATGTTTATAATAATAATAATAATAATAATAATAATAATAATAATAATAATAATAATTTGATTAAATTTAAATTATTATAAAATCAGTTCAATTACTGATAATAAAAATAATTTTCTAAAAATAAGGAACTCTAGTTTTATAAAATAAATTATAACTTATTTATATTTATATTTTTTTAAAATTGAGGGTTGCTACATCCTATCCACCTTATAAAAATTTTCGCCCTCGAAAATTGATATAAAATGGAAGAGACTCATACTAATGTAACTTCCCTTCTTAAACATGTCAAAGAAAAACAGAAAGATTTGACATGTTTAGTTTGCAAATTCAGGATATTCTTATGGCTTAAAAGTCTACGCAAAGCAGAATATACAAGATAAACTCGATGCAGAAAGGTTATAAGGCAGGTTGGTATTGGAACGACGGGTTTATCGCTTCTAATACTCGCTTCATCTAGCTCCCAGGTTCTGCTGATTCTAATGGTGTCACCTTTCGTAATTCAATCGAAACTGGTTCAGCCTCTGACACTAAATCTATTACAACTTACTCTTTCTCTTGATACATAACCGATTATCAATTACGGGTTCAACCTATGTCATGCCTCTTCCTCATAACTTACCATCTCTGGGTTTCAGGTAACTGTCCCGCATATCTCTCAACATTTCCGGTTCTTTATGTATAACTCAAGTTGTATACTCAAAATAATTCAACCCACTACTGCTGCGCCACTCTTATTATTATTCTCCAAGAATTTAGTCACTTTTCTAGGCTGACCAACTATCGTTTGTCTCACCATTCGGAGGTTTTTAGTCGATCGCTCAATTGAAAATCACAAGACTCACAACTCGGTAATGTACTACAATGAATGCTACGTGCTATTTACTACGCAAGGTAGTCAGAAATTTCGATTATCAGTGCGTGATTACCTCTAATCGGAGTATCTGCGATTCCAGCACCATCCGCTGTCATAGTGAACACGCGTCCCTGATGTTGTGCCTTTCCAGCTTCTTGATTCTTCTTCTTTTCTGGACAATTCCAAGACAAATGCCCAGCTTCACCACAGTAATAGCATACACCTAAACCAGCCCTGCACGGAGTATTCGGGTGGTACTTTCCACACCTCCTACAAGTTAAATCATTCGGTGGGGTCTGAGCTTGCTTTCCTTTGCCTCTTCCTTGGCTATTATTATTACTGAATCTCTGGAAGTTATTCTGACCTAAATGTGGTTGTGCGGTGTAACCGCCTCGCTTAAAATCTTGTCCTCTAGGGGCGAAGTTCCTTCCCTGATCTCTCCTAACAAAAATTCGCTGATCACTCTTATCTGATGTCGCCTTTCTCAGACAATCCTCAGCAACTCTACTTTTATTTACCAGTTCTGAAAACACTCTGATCTCCATTGGTGCAACGAAGCTCAGAATATCACTTCGAAGACCTCCCTCATACTTAATACATTTCCACTCAGCAAAATCATTAGGCGCACCTTGACAAATACGAGAAAAGCGACATAACTCCTCAAACCTGCTAGTATACTCAGCAACAGTCATCTGTCCCTGCTTTAACTGCATCAATTCAAGTTCTTTGGCATTTCTGGCTGAATTAGGAAAGTATTTCTTATAGAACTCTGTTCGAAAAACCTCCCAAGGAATCACAGCGCCATCTGGCTGCAGGATACGTTGTGTCCCCTGCCACCAATGCTGAGCCTCACCCTGCAGCTGATAAGTTCCAAACTCAACCCATTGCTCCTCAGGAACCTGTTGAGCCTGCAATGCCCGTTCCATAGCTTGAATCCAATTATCTGCATCTGTGGGATTTGAGGTTCCCCTAAAGGTCGGAGGGTGAACTTTCAGAAATGTAGCAAGTGTCATGGGACCATCCTCATCATTATTGTTTCCGTGATTACCCTGGTTTATCTGATTACCCAGTGCCTCGGCTGTCGCCTGCATAGCCGCAGCCATATTTCCCAGGGCAGCCATGAAGTCTACTGGATCATTCCCTGCCAGGCCAGGAGTAAAAGTGCCTATCCTACCTCTACCTCGGCCGCGACCGCGTCCGTGAGTCGACATCTGGTCCCTTCACACACCAAACAAGTGATATTAAGTTGATCAGTCTCAATATCGCAAGTCTAATGCTTCAAGTTCCAAATGCATGCTCATGAACGTTTATGCCACATATATCAATCAGATATCCTAATAGCACATACACACACCCAGAGTATGCCCAGAAGCATAATCAGTCCATCCCTCAGGCTCTATAGGAACGAACTGCTCTGATACCATAATGTAACACCCTACCACACAGGGCCTTACGCTTAAGTCGTAAAGCAGAGGTGGCAAGGTATTACGACCTCTAAAAGAAAACGATATCTACATAGATATAGTTGGGTGAAATCATATCTAGGAGCCTTGAAGAACAAGCTAAACAAATTGATAAACAGAAAATCGTGACACACTCGCATGGATATTCGTAAAACGGACAAGTAAAATCGAAAGATAACTGAACACATATATATACATATCAGAGTTCCAAAACTCAGATAGCAAGCTTCAGACTCGACCTGCGAAGCTAAGGCCGACCAGAGTATATAATTATGTATATATACAACCCAAAATAAAACTCAAACCACAAAATAAACCCCTGTATCTCCAAGTCGACCTCTAGGAGGGACAAAACACAAGATATACATGCGGAGATTCTATAAACATATATACATAGCATAAAACAAAATATGACAGTCCAAAAGACAGTTCTTCGCTCGTAAGGAGGATACCCAAATGCTCAACGAGGTGTCTCTCGACATGCATCTGAAAAACAACAACATAGTATGGGATGAGAACCGGAGGTTCTCAGTATGGTAAAGGTGCCCGCATAGTTAATATAAAAGGTCTCGGGAAAGCCAGAGGCATTCCTAAAACTTCGACACTCAGATTTCAGCTTAAGAATTCAACTAAACCGGAAGTTAGGTAAATTGTCTAAGGTAGTCTAGTTCTAAATCTAACTTTAACCTAATAATTCACGTTCTGTCTCCTCTAATCCTCCGAATCATTGGTGGAACAATCCTCTCTCCTCACACCTTCGCCAAGAAGGATTTCTCAGAAAACATACACATACAGTTCAAGTAAGGAAAACACAGATAGAGAAACATTTACAGCAAGTAGAACAAGTAACGGATAAGCAGAATTAAACAATTAAGCAAACCAAAATGATGCACGCTCAAGCAACCAAACAAATGCATATGATGTATGCCTGTCCTATGGCTGATGAGTCTCATCTGTCGGTTATACAGCCAACCCGACATGTCCTGGTAGTTAACCATTGGATAGTCCCTCTGTGCGCGCATCCCCAAGCTCAATAATATTCCATAGAGTCAAACTCCAAGCTCAAATATAATATTCCATGGAGTCACACTCCAAGCTCAATAATATTCCATGGAGTTACACTCCAAGCTCAATAATATAGTATTCCATGGAGTTAAACTCCAAGCTCAAATATAATATTCAATATTCATATATATGCATGCCCATGGGGGAATCCGGGGAGTTAAAGTGCCCGGTCACATCTTGCGACAGAGGGTCAACAAATAGTCTCAAATACACAAGTCACGTAATAATCTCTTTTCCTTTTAAAATATTACCTCAAATCAAAATTCCAATCCTTAAAGAAATTTTGGCAATATCTCCTCTAAGACTCAAATTTCTACCACCCTTCAAGGGTCCCAACTATCAAACCAAACACCTCTCAGTCACTCAAATCATTTCCAGTAACAAATTATTTCATAATCAAACAAATATCAATATTAAATCTTTTTTCAAACTGACCAACTTCAACAGCAAATTATTAACAACAGCTGAACCACACATTCTATTCCATATACACAATCCATCAATTATACATTCAGTCCATTCCTATCTTAAGGTCTTCTAGCCTATGTTTTCACGTGACATTAAACATTAACTACAAGAAACCAAAACCATACCTTCGTACGGAATCAAAATATTCAAAGCTCTGGAGAAGCTTTCTGACCGAGCTATCGAAGAAGAAAACGTCCAGAATCGTCTTTACCTCCTAAAACTCTCGTTGGCCAAATCCAAAGAAAAGAGGAACTACGTCACCGTCAATTTCCACCGATCAAACGTGGTGCCAACGTGTAGAAGAAGAGGATACGAATACTTTTATCGGATTAGATTTTTGATTGGAGTTACGGATTGTAAAAAATCGAAGCCAGAAGTTTGGAGGGATTTACGTTCTCACGCTTCTCTCTCGGTCACTCTTCTCTCTCGCCACTCCTTTCTTCATATACTATATATATGTATATGGCGGCAGATAATCATAACTAGATATTTCATATATGTGTATACACATACAATAGCTTTCCTTAAATAAATGGCCACCGCCTTTTATATATATATATATATATATATATATATATATATATATATATATATATATAGATGCGCATATAATAATAATAATAACAATAATAATATATGCAATCATAATGCGTAATGATAGTAATGATATATATGTAGCTTAATGTAAAACATAAACCGCCTTTTGTTTTCATACTTTATAATTAATAATAATAATAATAATAATAATAATAATAATAATAATAATAATAATAATAATAATAATAATAATAATAAACGTAATAATAGTAATAATAATAGGCACATAGTGAATATAATAACAACAATAAATACATAATACTAGAGAGTAAAACTATATAAACTTATAGTACATATAATACTCATGAGAATTATATCCAATGTTTATAATAATAATAATAATAATAATAATAATAATAATAATAATAATAATTTGATTAAATTTAAATTATTATAAAATCAGTTCAATTACTGATAATAAAAATAATTTTCTAAAAATAAGAAACTCTAGTTTTATAAAATAAATTATAACTTATTTATATTTATATTTTTTTAAAATTGAGGGTTGCTACAATTATAGTAAAGACTAGACGTAAATCATATTACACTTTGTTATCGAACTAGAATATAATAATATACTGAGACCTCATTCTTTTTTTTTCTTTTTTGTATTTTTTGTTTTGCGTAATCAAAAGACAAAATAGTAAATAACCTCCTAAAAACAAAATTTTACATAACTTATTTATTCAAATTTAAATTAATTCAATTCCCTCCTCAATTTATATGGGAATCTTCAAATTCAAATGTAGGATCTATAATAATAGAAAATTTGGATATTTTGTTTATTTTGAGAAAAAGTTGTGTTAATTTTAAGAACAAATTTAGCGCATATATATTTGTTGTTTTATTTGAGTTATTTCTAACACTATAACTATAGAACTATTAATTCATGACTTGAGATGTGCTTAGTGTTGTTTTTTATTATGTAATGTTATTTTTAGTTTTTACTTATGAATTTAGAAATTGACGGATAGTGATTCCGTTATATGAATATAGAAATTGGTATAATAGTACTCAAGTACGTATTTTGGAAAGAGAGAAAAGGTGAGAAATGTATTAGGAATTTTTAGGGTAATACACCTAAATAAATGAAATGAAAGTTAATATTACATGAATTTTTAAAATATAAATATATTAGATATATATCTCATTTGTATATCTATATAACAATAATAATAAAGTCTTATTTCATTAGGTGAAGTTATCTATATGAATCAAACGGTCATTTGTATATTTATATAAATTGAATTAATTTGTACTTTTTTTTAATGTAAATCAAATCAATTGAATTTGAATTAGTAGATACATTAATAAATCAAATTTATTAGCATTGATTTATTATAAAAAATCGTTTTAGGAAATAGTCTAATAAGTAAATAGAATCAAAATGCTTTCATTTATAGACCAAAGTAAATCGAATTGATTAGGTTCGATTTATAGAAAATGACGTACTATATAAATTGAATAAAGTATATTTGATTTACTAGTTGTGTGTCTATATATATAATTTGAATTCAATTATTTCGAATTATAATTTACAATTTCTTTCACCCTCCAACCACACCCAAGAGAAGAAAGTTAGGTAACAACACTACAAGATTCAAAACTGCAGACATCGAGGACAACTCAAATCGTATCTACCAGTTAGATGAAATTGTCCATATTGCTAATAGTGTTAAGTATTAACGAAAAAGTTAGTGAGTGAAATTTATTTTCTTCAAGATAAATTAGAATTGTTAGTAATATTAAGTCGCTTAGAGTATTTGATTATAAGCGTTAGTTAGAATTTTTAAACTACAAATAGTAGTTAAAGTAGTGATTTAGAATTTTGTTAGAATTTTGAAACTACAACTGCAAGTTAGAATAGTGATTATAAATAACTGTTAGTTAGACTAGTAATTAGAGGTTTTATTAGAATTTGTAAGTTTTAAATGTTAGATTAAGTAGGGACTAAAATTTTAGTTAGAATTTAATTTAAGTTAAAAGTGTCTGTGATAATAGTGATTCGGAGTTGTAAAATATATTTTACATTAAACTTTTTTTTTTGTTAGAATTTTCCGTTTTAGGTGATTGTAGATTTAACTGATTTTTTTTAATTTGTTGGGGATATGGATATTGTAAGTTTATTTGTTTGGGTTTAGGGTATTTTGTCCAAAAGACATGCATTATTTAATGTTTGATTAACACCTATTTGTCCATCACCATCGCGGTTTTAAATCAGCTGTGAAGGATGAAGATGCCATTAAAACTGCCTCAGGTGCAATGATAGGCACAGATGAAGAGGTGCTAACGAACATTGAACTAGAGGTTTCAGGCATTGCTAAAGATTGAGGGTTTTCAGACTACATCTTTAAACTTGACCAATAGCTCATGGGTCCTCACCTTGGAAAATTGATGATGATAGTGAAACAAAATTTGCAAATCTTTATCATTATCTATCACAAAAGAGTCGTATTTCATACAATCTCATACAATAGAATCGAAATTCTATAAAATAACTTCTCCATCCACTTTATGCAATGCAGTCCCAGTTTTTGGTTTAGAGTATTCTGAAACTCAATAAAACTCGTAGAAGGTTTGATAAAGACGCTTAACAAATAGATCAATAAATTTTATTCCTTCTTACGTTTTTTCTTAATCGTCCCTCTATAGTGTACAAAAATTAAAAAATTATTCTCACTTCAATTTATAGCATTGGCTATATATATATATATATATATATATACTTCAATTTATATGATGTTGTATTCTATTTAGTAAATTGAACCATTTACTTTGATTTATACACTGCAACATCTTTTTTAATAAATCGAATCTACCTATTTCGATTTACCACTAATATGACTATTTAATTCGATTTATATAAAAAAAAATTAAATTCATTAATTTCGATTTACATAGTCTTTTTTTGTCAAACCCGAACATGCATGTAACGTTTTTTTTAGGACTATCATATTATATTGAAGCCCATTTTATTTGTTCACGTCATTTACCCGATTTTTTGAGTTTCAAATTAAATGTTTTGGAACACAATATCTAATGTGTGATGAGGTTTGGTAATAATAAAGCATGCATGGTAATAATACTCATTGATAATTATTTAAAAAGAAACTATAATTTCTTGTTCTAATAAAATACAATGAAATTGCCAAGCAATTATATATATTTGTTAGAACCCTGCTTTTCTTTGGAGGGTGATTGTTCTACAAACAAATAAAACCTACATATATATTTCATTAACTATTATTCTACTAACTTACTATTATCTTATCTTATTCACTCTTAGCCACATACATATTCTTACAGCAATAACACCAAACTAATTAAAACAAAGAAAAGTAAGCATAGTGTTTAACTTGAACTAAGCTTGGCTTGTACAATTCCTTGAATGGACCCCACAAGTCCCACAGCAGTGACAAGAAAGCAAGCAAAGCTGAATAAGTTTAGAACAATCCATTTATTACTCCATGCTTCAATTTTGTTCTGCTTGAAGTACATCTCCACTGGGAAGTAAATGGCCAATGGCCAAAAGTTTACTGCTCCTAACACTCCAAGAACTTCGTTGAAGTAAGGGAAAAGGATTGCAAGTACAGTTGTTGTGATCACAAAGATTGTTCTGAAAAAGAACCTGAAGAGGTTGATCTCAAAACGGGGCAATAGGGGTAGTTTCACTTTGTGGAATTTTGCCACAAAACCACTGTTGGGGTATTTTCTTGAGCACCATCTCTCAACTGCACCATATATTGGTTGACTGTAAATCTGTTAAGATCATATATACATCATTAGGTACAAATATAAAATAATGTTTTTAAGATTATCATATGACAATTAAGTTAATGTGTGGCTAATCAAAATACTGGTTTTCTTGCAATGATTTTTCAATTGACAAGCATTGCCAAACTATTTATACTCTCAATCATAATTCAAACATATATAGTTTTTTAAAAGAGTTGTTTACATAATATTGTATTGCTAAAAATGATCACTAGTGCATATATGATATGTCTTGTAAGCAATTTTGGGTTTTTGGTTTGAGCCTTTAGCAGGAAACTAAACAGAGCTAAGGAGAAAGATGCATAGAAATTCAACTTAGAAAGGAATTCAAAAGGCACCACATTAGCAATAATGAGAAATTCAGAATGTATAGTACCTGATACCCTCCAACCAAATGAACAATGATGCAAACATTAGCAATGTCAACAAGCCAGAAAGGCTCATAGAATCCAAACCCAGTGAGCAGGTTTCCCGGCGTAGAATCTCCGAACGCAGCGTATCCAAAGCATCCACAACAGAGATAGAAGAATGTTGTGATGAAGATTGCAATCATGGATGCCCTCTTCATGCTTTGGTTTTCCGGTGGAGAAGACTTTAATGTGTCCTTTACTCAAAAAAAAAAAGCAAAATTTAGTACTACATTATTATTACCTTTTTTTTTCATGCACCAAATCTTTAACCACCTAAAAATAATAATATGAATATGAAAGGTCACAAGATACCTTTTGTTTGTGAATTGCTTAAAAAGAAAGGAAATGATGAAAAGAAGAAAGAAAAGGTCACAAGATGAGTACCTCAATCTCAAGGAGGAGAACAGAGTAGGGATAAGCGAATGCAATGTCGCCAAGTGCTTGAAACACCAACCATATTTTGTCTGCAGCAGTTCTAGTTGATATTCCTGTTACCCTACCCATAATGCTTCCATTTTCTGCATCCAAATTCCAATCAATTATTCTTATTTTTCTTTTGTCATACCATTCTTGCTACCATAAAGTAATATCTTTAATATATTACTATAAACCAATAAAACAGCCACACTTGAAATGTTTTCTGAATGGTCCATAAAGTAATATCTTCAATTTTTTGGGGTACTGTTTAACAGTTTCATCTTTCAACTGTTTTGTTGTGCTAAAAATGTAGCAGAGTGATATAGAGTTTAGAATTTTATTAAAATTAGAATATATTTATTTCTTTATTAAAATTAGAAAATTAAATAAATGAACATTTTGTTTTTACCTATGACTGTTGCTATGCCAAGTCCAAGTCCTATGAATGAATATGTGAAGGACATAGCTGCTGCAACAATTGAAACCCATGCTAAGTTGTGAAGATCTGGTATGAATGACATTACTATCTGAATTGCTCCAAATATCACCATATACAAATTATCTCCATAGTTGCATGGAGCATCATGCCCTTCCTTGTGGTAACAATTTGATTTCAGAATCGCCCTGCAATAAATAAATAAATAATAAGAAACAATCAGCCAATCCCTCTCTAGTGATTAAGTAACATAACCAAACAAAGACAGAGAAGAATAGAGCGAGATTTAAAAATAAATATAATCAAAAATAAAAAATAAAAAATAAAACTTAACTACCTCATACTAGTTGCTGTGGTAATAACATATGCGACACAAGTTCCATACAAGATCACAAATTGAAGGAAACCAGCCACCACTGTCCTTTTTTTACCTGAACTTATTATAATATTACACGCGATTAGAATCTAAAATTGTTACTAAGCTCATGAAATATAGTTTGGTGTAAGGGTTATTTTTACCAAGATTGTTAGTAACAGCATCCATGTAAGAGTAGTTTCTTTTCCCAGTTACAGGGTCCGGTGTCCTGTAACAATCGGATAAAAGAAACGACGAAATATATGTGACGATTGCGAGGCAGAGCAACGCAACCGGCCCTCCGATCCATCCTAACTGTGCAGTGCTCCAAGCAAGAGACAGAACGCCGGATCCAATCACCGCCGTAACAATATGAGCCACCGCGCTCTTCACGGTTCCGGTTCTCTTGGGATGGCCATCGTCGTCGTAGGCATCACCGATTCTTGATACTTGGAAAGAGTCTTTTAGTTCCATGTTTTTATCCAACTCAGTGCAATAACATGAAGTTTACTGCATTCAAATCAAAGGGACTAAGCTTCTGCAACTTCAAATTAAAGACAAAACTATACCATGCACTTGAAAAATGGATTCTATTGCTAAGCTTTCTATGATATTGGACAACTCATGCTTTTGAATTTCTAGAAAAATGTAGATACTGTTAGAAACAAGAGACTAAATTGAAAGTAGGATTGTATATTATTGAATATATTCAAATTGTCTAGAATAATACAATACAAAAGGATATTTATAGGTACTAAGAAAATTATAATAATAAAGACGTAATTTCCTATAATAAATATTCAGATATACTAAATAGTACTAATTAATCTTAATTATATTTTAACACATACAAAGTGTAGCGCGAACAGAGAATTATAATTGCATCTGTGGCTGTATTTATTGTTTCTGTATTTGTCTTTTGGAGGTTCAAACCAGTCAAACACTACGAAAGTGCTCTTGAATTTGTGTGAAAGGACGCATACCAAACAAAGCCTAACACATATGTGAACAATATGTTTGGCTCAATACCTTAAAAGCACGTCCAATATTTGGTTTTAGTTTAATTTAATAGTCTTTCTTTAAAATAATACGGTATCTCCTTACAGATACTAATATTATTTCAAAGATTATATCCAATACAAGTTTCAATTTTAAATCAATTCAGTTACTGTACAAATTAAAAGTGATACCCAAAAAATATCCCATTGGGGGTGTTGTTGATATTTTCTTATACCATCCCAGTAAGCATTGCTATTATTTCCTTATCCTCTCTATGTTTGCAATGCCAATCACACTAATCACATGCGTAAGAACTCACCAACCACATAAATACACTACGCTAAGCTATTCCTATCATATACTCAGAGATTTGATTAGATTAGATTATTGCTGATGAAACATGTGCTTTGGTAGGTTTATTAGGTAAAATAGGATTAATGAATGGCCCCATGATGCAGAAACTGATGAACAAGTGACGAACTTCTAAACTTTTTGGAATCAGTGATGTCTTTGATTGACTAAACTACAAGTATAAGAAAACAGAATAGCTTACCAGATTACTTGACAGGAAAAAGATGTAAGGAGATTTTCTTTGTACTTGAAGAGTTGAACTTGACCAAATGCTAATGCTCTTAAGTCCAATATAATTATTGTGGGTAGGAGAGAGAGAGAGAGAGAGGAGAAGAGAGAAAAGGATAGAACAGTATTTGGAGAAAGCTATATGATGTTTGAGTTTGTTTATGAACTCAATATTATATAGACCTTCCAAATAATGGAAGAATCTGCCGCTTTTTAATTGTGATCTTGACCCTTTTTTTCAGTAATCTTAAAACTTGATGTGTTTTTCTTTTTATGTGGAGATTACAACTCTATGGTTTAGATTTGTTACTTTAAATTATAAAGTTTTTTAAATATATAAATCTAAGATTAGATTTATTGTTTTTTTATTTTAAAATTTTTTATAGACATCTAACAATTAGTTTCGTATTTTAGTATTAAAATTTTCTTTAAATATACTAATCAGACTTTTTCAATTTATTTTTTGGTGAAATAACAAATTTATTTTAACACAAATTAAAAATACAATTTGTACATCATAAAATCTGACTGTCAGATTTTTCTATAAGTTTTAGAAAAAGTATATGGAACTATGGAACAATTTAATTAATTATAAATATAGTAATTAGTTTTATTTATTTATAATTTAAAATATTAGTTATTAAATGTTTTACCACATTTAAATTAGGAGAAAATACGTTCAGTATCATTACAACGTGAATCACAGAAATTGATTCCCGTCTCTTCATTTTCTTTCTCTCTCCAAATGTCTAAAATATGATAAATCAGAAAACAGATTCAAAACCATTCAATTTACAAAGAAAAGAGACATCTTAATGTTTAGTATAAATATTATCCACATAGAGATTTTAGATTCACCCAAAAGCATTTGGCTGATTTTTGGTAAAACCATCTTGGTTCCTAACATTATTATAAATTTTATTATTCTTTAAATATGAGAGTTTGATTTGTTAATTAAAATTAAAAAAATAAAATTAAAATTTATATTAAAAAAATACACCAACTAACTATTACACTGAATTACACAGGATCTTTTTCTATTTCTAAAAAAATAAGCCAGAATCTACGGTCATTTTCATCACAGAATTTTATTATTGTTGCCAACAGTTTTACTTTTTGATAAAATAACAAATAAAAGAATAAGTTTACTGACTCAAATTGAAGATTGGTCTATTTTCCTGATAATAATAAAAAAACTACCCACACGGAAAAAATAATGACAACTCAGTGTACAAATATTTTACATTAACACATGAGTCAAAAAATCTAAAGAGTATAATGTAGGTAACTTATTAATTTGACTAGTATCTAATTTCATAGTTTAGTCAAACACTCCATTATTTTAAGATCACATGGAAAGAACCCAAAACAAAAATCGGTCTATTTTCCGATAATATAATAACTACCCCCACGAAGAAAACAGGAAAATAAAACAAATCTAGCTTTTTATTTCTCTATTTTATTACTATATGAAGGAATAGTTGAAAGAAGATTCAGTATCATTATATCAAATTTAAGAGTATGGGTTGTTGGTATGTCTTCAAAGAACTTGGTAACTGAAAATCATATGTTCCTAATTTTGACCATTTGAATGAATGAAAGCACCAAAACTGGTTAAAAGAAGTTCACACTTTTTACATCAAGATTGTCTTATGCTGTAGTGGCAATTCCTTCAGAAGAGTCCTTTACGTCTAGCATCTTTCATCTCAAGGAAAATTTTTAATTTACATTACATAAAAGCCAGAATATCTAGAGAGAACAATTTTTTGGAGATAAAGAAGCATCTTCCTTCAATTTGAGTCACATCTTATGTTCAACACTAAAAGTTGAACCCCAGTTTGATTGGAATATATAACTTATCCTAATAGCTAATGATTGTGCTCAATTCTGGTTTTCTAGAATACAGAACAAGAATTAAGAAGTTGCAAAAATAGTTTTTTTTTTATCTTTTATTAGAGTCCTAAGTTAGATAAATAAGATTCAAATAGTCTTTATAAGAATTTAATTTTAATATGTATTTTATATTTAGGATTTGATTGGTGAATTTTAAAAAAAAAGAGGTTTTTTCGAGTTATTTTTTTAAAAGATCTTATGAAAAAGTAAAAGTAATTTTATATTTGAATATTTCATGTAAAAATATCTTTTTATTTATAATTAGTTTGGGTATAACAATATAAAAGTAATTTTTTGTTTATTTATTACATGAAAAATATTTTTTTAAGAAAAAATATCTTTTGAAAAAAAATGTAAATTACAGTTTCTCAAAAAAGATGTTTTTTTTATTTTTCTAGTACTTTTATTTTACTATTAGAAATTTGTAAAAAGATTTTTTTTATTAAAAAAAATATTTTTTTATTAAAATAATGATACTCAAACAAACACTTAATATATATTTTATATAAATAATTAATTTAATAATTAATTTTTAATGTACACGTAAACAGTTTCATTTAATATTCATATTTCAAATTCAGTAAGAAAAAAAAAATAATTAACCCACAAAACTGACCTATATATTGACTTGATTTGATCCCTCCACAACTTTTATTTTCTTATAAATTTATAATTTTTAAAATCAAAACCAAAAAATTCAACCTAATCTTAACCGCACATCTATTTAATTATGTGAGTTGATTCTTTGCTCTAAACCGACCTACAAACACTATCAATCAAGAACATAAAAAAGAATCTTGCTAACCCAATTTAGCACAAACCCAATAAGTTACCCACAATTTTGGGTCAATTATTTATAGATAAAATCAAGAACTACCACCAATCCTAGCCATGAAGGGAGTTTGGTATGATATTATTGCCTAAAGATAAGGTTTAGATAACATTTATGTTTAAATTCCTCTTTCGTCGTAAACTAGTTTTTGATATTAAGTTAGACTCAACGAACCCTAATAATTTATAAGGAATTGATGCCATGGTTTGGTCTAAGAGGAATTTGTTTTTTGTTTTTTTTTGTTTATTATTATTTTATCCAGAATTGTTTCACGAGATAGAAGATATTGATCTAGAACATGTTTTTTTAAGTTAGGACCCCAAAGGAAATCATATTCATATTGGACTATGCTAGGTCACTAGTATAAGCCAGAGTGAGTAACGTGATGTAAAAGGGAGTTAGATATTGATTCCTACTAAAAATATACGGAAACTTTCAAATTTTGTGTATGAACTATTATTTATTATAATTTTATTTAAAAATTTTTGTGGCTACTCGAAATTTGGGACCATCCTATATAGTGATAATAATCTGGCTAAGGACAAAACTCAGAGTGAATTTTATTTAAAAAATTTAATAGGCTTGCACCACGTTTGGGTCTATATTTGTGGTCTATGATTTTTCTTTTTTAATTAATTCTAAGAAAAATTCGAATTTGAGCCTATGTAGTTCCAAAATCTGTACACTACTTCCTGAGAAAATGTTGGTTTATCAGTTAGCATCTCTGGGCTCGTGACACAATTCCTATCAATAAATTAATTGCACTAATATAATAGACAGAAACCAAACAAATGACGGAAAACAGAGCCAATTTGTTATTTTGTTAATAAATCTAATACCTTTTTTTGAAGGGTTGGTTCACATGATCAAAACCTTCCACTTATGTATCTCTCTGTTATGCATAGACATTTATATAGATACCAAATACGTTACGATACAAAATATATATATAACATAAAATATTATTTAAATAAATTATACTAATATTTTAATATTTTATTAATATTAAAATATAACATAATTTTTTAATTATTTTAATGTTTTTTAAATTATATAAAATATTTAAAATATTTTTATTTTAATAAATAATAATATATATTATTTTTAAATTAATTTTAAGAATATATATTAAAAATAAAATTAAATAAATTAATATCTGGAGAAGAATTTTTTATTTTTTATTAAAACACAATTGAATACAATAAACATGTATATTAAATAAATATTGTGTCTAAAATATATCGATACAAGAACAATAACAACTTAACAAAATATCTGTATTTTATAAATATCTCTTTCATAGGTAAGACAGTTAACCAGGAATTTTAGGTGTTACTTGCAATTGCTCTAACCTGATCTAGTTCGGTAAAAAAAATTCAGACTCAAACTTAAAGTTTTTTCTTTTTTAATCTTAAGAGGTGGCTTATTGAAAATCAGGTAAAGTTACAACATATTTAAAATTATTATGTATATATGTTATTTTTTAAAAGTGTTATACGTGAGATTTGAATTTTAAATTTTTAATTTAAAAATTTTATTATTTATCTATTTACCAAATCTTTTTAATTATATAAAATTATTTTGTCTGTATCTTATTAGATCTTAGGCTCATTTAAATTTTTTTTGTCTAATTTAAACTTTTTATTTGTTAGTAGGCTCGTTAACAAGCCTCAAATAAGATCAGATTTTTGAACAAGTCAAACTCAGACATCTAAATAATAATTTAATAGATCATAAACGGACTCAAGTTAAATAACTATAATATAAATCTGATCTTTTAACGATAAAATTTGACTTGATCTGATCTTTTTTATCTTTAATTATTTCTACAGTATTTTTTTTTTAACCAAAGATAAAAGACTCGAATTCACAATCTCTTAATTGAGTATAGAAAAGTTATATTATTTGAGTTATAACTCATTAGCCATTCTTACAATATTCTTAAATAAATAAAAAAATAAAAATATTTATTACTTTTAATATATATTTTATATGAGTGATTAATTTTGCAGTTAATTTTTTATATATACATGATTGTTTTTTTAAAACGGTTTATTGTATAACTTTAGATTTTTCAAATTGTTTTATATATGAGGTTTTCATTTTGGAACATATTTTTTGTACAGAAAATTTAATTCATAAACTAAAATTTAAACTCAGTTTCAAGAAAACTTGAATCCATATTCTAGCTTCTTTCTAGGTGGGTTTCTTCATGATAAGAGTATTACCTTCTGTTTGTTAACCCTAAATTTAGATATTAAAAGTAAATAATTTAAATAATTAAAATTCCAATATATCAACAAAAATGTGACATAATTCGAAGAGAATATGATGAATTTGGTGGAAACTCAGATGCACTCAATTTTACGTAAAGTTGATTATTGAGAGCGGTTAGATAATTTGACTGATTTGACTAAATTTTCATCTAACAACTCTCAACTATCAACTTTACATGAAGTCGACTGCACCTGCATTTTCACCGAAGAATTTTACTCCTAGAAAAGGTACTAGATAGGAGAGCAAGAGCTTAATGTCACGGTAAATTTTTAGAAGGTTAGATTTAACAGTGTTTGTATAGTTTTCTGGAGTATTTGAGAATACTCTAGATGGTTCCGGAACGTTCTAGAATGTCCTAGAAGGTTCTAAAATACTCTAGAAGGTTCTAGAAGACTTTAGAAGATCATGGAATATTTTAGAAGAGTGTGGATTGATATAAAAGTATGAAGAGTTGTATGGAACAATCTAGAAGTATTTAGAAAGTAGTAGTAGGATAGATATTTATAAAGAAGGTTCTAGATGATTAATCTAGACCATTGATTAGATTTAATCCTAACCATCCATTGAGGAGGTGGATGGCTATAAATAGGGATGAGAGTTAGAGTTTGGGTGTGTGAATCATTTGTAACCACACTTGAGCAATAAAGTGTTCTTCCACCAAAGCTTCCTTTCTCTTGTGTTCTCTTGTATTCTTAGCTTTCTTGCTAAGTATTGAGGGTTAGGCTGACTTGGTCTTAGCTCAAGAGGTTGAGTAAGTCCGAGTGCCGGCACAGTAGCGTTGGAGTGTGTCCAAGGCCGTGACAACTTGGTATCCGAGCAAGGTTCGAGAGGGAGCACAAGTGGTTTGTGGGTATGGCTTCAAACATCACCATGGAGCATGTTGAGTCACAAAGGGAAAGGGATACTATTCCTTCTCAATGGGGAGGCAAGAAGGTACGTTCTTCAAGTGAGCCTAGAGGTAAGGACTCTAACTTCTTAGAAGAAAGAGTTTCTATGTTGGAAAATGTTCTATCCTCTATGGATGAGCGGTTCCAAAGGATAGAACATGACAAGGAGACCCTCGAGGCTCACGTGTTAGGAGAACTAGATACTTTCAAAGAAAGCATGCTCCAAATCGAAGAGAAGCTTGAGAATTCCTTGAAGTTATTTGAGGAAGTTCGAGTTTGGTTCGAGGAGGCAAAATCTCGACCAACCATTATAAGGGAGACGACAAAGATTGATCTCCCAAAGCCAAAGGAATTCAAGGGCGTAAGGGACGCTCGCGAGGTAGAGAACTTCCTATGGCAAATGGAGAGGTACTTCGAAGGCCAAGGGGTGGTCGAAGAAGCAATAAAGGTATGCACTGCAGCTCTCTACCTTTCTGATAATGCTACTTTGTGGTGGAGGAGAAAGTGCGTAGATATGGAGAAGGGTACTTGCAACATAACCACATGGGAAGATTTCAAAAGGGAGTTGAAAAGACAATTCTTCCCTGAAAAAGTGGTTTATGAAGCAAGGAAGAAGTTGAGGGAGTTGAAGCACAAGAGTACGATTAGCGACTACGTAAAGGAGTTTACTACTCTCACGCTTCAAATCCCCAACTTAGCATCAGAGGATGCATTGTTCTTCTTCATTGATGGACTCCAACCTTGGGCAAAGCAAGAACTACAAAGAAGGAATGTTAAGGATGTCGATGAGGCCATCGTGGTGGCCGAATCACTCACTGAGTATCATAGGGGAGACTCTAAACCCAAGTCTTCCTCCAAGCCTAGTTTTGCTAAAGGTGGGGGAGACAAGGGGAAGAGTTTCTCAATCAAGAAGGAAGGAAAATACTCTTCAAAGAAAGAGTACGAGGAAAAGAAGAAGGCTTTCGTGCCCAAAGGAGGATGCTTCGTGTGCAAGGGGCCACACCAAATGAAGGATTGTCCCAAGCTAGGGACTCTGGCATCTATCGCCGAGGAACGAGAAGCTCAAACTCAAGTAACTGAGTGTGTTGGATCCATCCAACACATAAATACTGTGAAGGGCAAAGAGGCAAGCACCGCAGAAAAGAAAGGCTTGATGTATGTCAAAGCCTTTATCAATGAAAAACCCGTTATGGCTATGATCGACACTGGTGCTACACACAACTTCATCACGCCTGATGAAGCAAAGAGGCTTGGGTTGAAGATCACCGAAAAGAATGGCTGGTTCAAACCCGTGAACACCAAGGGTGAACCCCTTAAGGGAGTAGCAAAAGGGGTTGAGATGACTCTTGGTTCTTGGAAAGGCCTTGTGGATTTCTCAGTAGCACCCATGGACGATTTTAAAATAGTCATCGGACTCGATTTGCAAAGAAAAGCAAATATAATACCTATGCCATACTACGACGTAGTATGCGTCATGGAGAAAGGGTCTCCATGCATGGTCCCTACAGTCTCTAAAGTTGGCGGACCACCGATACTATCTGCCATGCAACTCAAGAAAGGGTTCAAGAAGGGAGAGACTACATATTTGGCTCTATTACAAGAGGAGTCAACATCCGAAAGAGAAGACGTTCCTCCCAAAATCAAGGAAGTCCTTGAAGAAAATAAGGATGTGATGCCTCCCGAGTTGTCAAAACAACTACCACCTAGGAGGAAGGTGGACCACAAGATTGAATACAAGTCGGGCAAGACTAATGTGGTAGCAGATGCGCTGAGTTGCAAAGTTGAGTTGGCGGCCATTTCTATGGTTGAAGGAGATATTATGCATACCATCAAGGAAGGGTTGCATCACGATCCATTAGCCAAGAAGTTGGTGGAGTTAGCTAGAGAAGGTAAGACCAAAAGATTTTGGTTAGAAAACGACCTTCTCTACACAAAAGGGAGAAGATTATACGTTCCTAAGTGGGAAAATCTGAGAAGGAAGTTGGTAAGAGAATGCCACGACACCAAGTGGGCTGGTCACCAAGGACAGCGAAGAACCTTGGCACTCATTGAATCTTCTTATTATTGGCCTCAAATGAGAGATGAAGTAGAGAGCTATGTGAAGACTTGTCTTGTGTGCCAACAAGACAAGATTGAAAATAAGACACCAAGTGGGTTGTTGGAACCTCTACCTCCATCAGAGCGACCGTGGGAAAGTGTCTCTCTAGATTTCATCTCTGCCTTACCGAAGTCCGAGGGGTTTGGATCTATTCTCGTGGTAGTGGATCGATTTTCGAAGTATGCTACCTTTATACCTGCCCCTACTGACTGCACTGCAGAGGAAGCAGCACGACTATTCTTCAAGAATGTGGTGAAATATTGGGGATTGCCTAAGAGCATCATTAGTGATCGAGATCCACGCTTCACAGGACGACTATGGACAGAGCTGTTCAAACTCCTTGGGTCGGAGCTTCATTTCTCAACAAGCTTCCATCCTCAAACCGATGGGCAGACTGAGAGAGTGAATGCCTTACTCGAGTGTTACTTGAGGCATTTTGTAAGCGCTAATCAGAAGGACTGGACAAAACTCCTCTACATTGCTCAGTTCTCATACAATTTGCAAAGGAGCGAGTCTACAGGGAAGAGCCCGTTCGAGATTGTGACTGGACAACAGCCGCTTACACCTCACTCTCTTTCTTCTTCCTACTCAGGGAAGAGCCCTGGAGCTTATCATATGATTAAGTCTTGGGAAGAACAAGCAGATGTCACTCGTTCTTACCTTGACAAAGCTGCAAAGAGGATGAAGAAGTGGGCTGATAAGAAGAGGAGGCATGCAAGCTATCAAGTGGGAGACAAGGTAATGATTAAACTTCTTCCACAACAATTCAAAGCCTTTCGCAAGGTTCATAAGGGCTTAATTCGCAAATACGAAGGGCCATTTGAGATCATTGGACGTGTTGGGGAGGTTGCTTACAAAGTACAACTCCCTCCCTCTATGAAGATGCACCCAGTCTTCCATGTGAGTATGCTTAAACCATATCATGAAGACCAAGATGAACCGAGTAGAGGTGACTCGAGTCGTGCTCCGCCTGTGGTGATTAGATCCTTCGATAAAGAAATCGAAGAGATCTTAGCTAATCGCGTTGTGAGACGAAGAGGGGTACCACCAAGTATTCAATATTTGATCAAGTGGAAAGGGCTCCCGATAACTGAAGCTAGTTGGGAAGCTCGTGAAGATCTGTGGCAATTCCAAGAACACCTAGAGCGCTATCATGAACAGAACGCGACGAGGACGTCTGTGCATTAGGTGGGGGAGAATGTCACGGTAAATTTTTAGAAGGTTAGATTTAACAGTGTTTGTATAGTTTTCTGGAGTATTTGAGAATACTCTAGATGGTTCCGGAACGTTCTAGAATGTCCTAGAAGGTTCTAAAATACTCTAGAAGGTTCTAGAAGACTTTAGAAGATCATGGAATATTCTAGAAGAGTGTGGATTGATATAAAAGTATGAAGAGTTGTATGGAACAATCTAGAAGTATTTAGAAAGTAGTAGTAGGATAGATATTTATAAAGAAGGTTCTAGATGATTAATCTAGACCATTGATTAGATTTAATCCTAACCATCCATTGAGGAGGTGGATGGCTATAAATAGGGATGAGAGTTAGAGTTTGGGTGTGTGAATCATTTGTAACCACACTTGAGCAATAAAGTGTTCTTCCACCAAAGCTTCCTTTCTCTTGTGTTCTCTTGTATTCTTAGCTTTCTTGCTAAGTATTGAGGGTTAGGCTGACTTGGTCTTAGCTCAAGAGGTTGAGTAAGTCCGAGTGCCGGCACGGTAGCGTTGGAGTGTGTCCAAGGCCGTGACATTAAGATACCTACCCATACAACGGAAGTACTCTGTTTTGAAATAGAAAATATAAAAACTGTTAAGGAAGTAGATAAGAAAATAGAAAATAAACAACAATGTCCTGGTAGCAAAAGAAACCAGTCATAACTTGTATATTTTGTGTATATTTATATTTTTTTTTACATATTTTTAATAAAAAAAATTAATTGTTAAAATAATCAAAATTGTTATAATAAAATAAAAAGAAAATTTCTAATAGAATATAACTAATTTTTTATAACAATAATAAATAATCAAATATTATATAAATAATAAAAATCAATTACTACTATATGTTTTGTATTTTTATTTTTGTTTTGTTTATAAATTTACACAAAATTTATTATATTATTTATGAAATTTAGTTATAAATATAAATTTAATTTAATCATATTGTTGGTAAAATTTAACTATAAGAATAATTTTCTAAGGTTTTTAATATCCGACACTTTAATTTTTCAAATTTTAAAATACACAAAACAATCATTAATATTTATATCTGTTAGATAATACAGTTCTTCTCCAATTTAATTAGTTTATCGAAATAACCGTTTTAAAATTTTTCAAAAATTGTTTTAGAATTTTTAAAATTTTTCGGAGACTATTTTATATTTTACTCTTCGAATTAAATTAGAGTCTGTATTGTATATTTTAAAATTTAAGAACTAAAATATTTAATATTAAAAATCTTAGGACTGATTTGAGTAATTTCTCTAATTATAAATATGAAGCGAGTTTATTTTAGGGTAAAAAACGTAAACAAGCCAAGGAGAGAACAATTTGACACAAATAAGTCAAAGCAAAATTTGATTCATCAATCAACCAAAGCACATTTCTATGTAGTTCGAACCAATATGGTTCGAACTCACTTTCCATGTAATTCGAACAAAATAGGTTCGAATTACACATTATAATCCGTTGCCACATAATTCGAACCAATCTGGTTCGAACTCTTACTTGATAATTCGAATCAATTAGGTTCGAATTACACTGAAGAAATAGTCACCAAGTAATTCGAACTCAGAATTCGTTCCACACAGCAATTTAAGTTACGAACATAATTTTCGCATCTTGTCTTAATAAAACTCATACAGTTATTTATTCCTGTGTGCATTAGACATACATTTCGTTTAAAACTTCGAAGACAGAACATATTCATTAACTAAAATTCAATTCAAAGTACATCGCACTAACCTTAACAAATTCTATCAGTCACCAACTACAAGTAAGAAAACCAATAATAATGGAATCTAAACACGAAATTAAAATAACAAAAGTACCAAAGCCACCAATACACCTAATCATGTCCCCGTGTGTGCTCTACTCCTCTGAGCTGTGGGCAACTCCGACGTGTGTGGCCGGGCTGCCGACAAAGCCCACATCTCTTTGGCCGGTTCGGATCTGCCTCGTCCATATTGGTCCGTATCCGAGTGGATCTCGGACGACCCTCTCTCGCACACCTCTTATTGGGATCAAGGATGACAGTCGACCCGTCATATAGTGGCCAGAAACCCTCTGAAATGGGAGGTGTGAAACCCATTCGATACACACTGAAGACCGAACTAAGACGATACACCTGGTGGACGTAAGGCTCCCAAGTAAGCCGTGAGTAGGCACAGCATGCCAGTGCGTGGGGACAAAAAAAATGAAGTGCCTGGAAGTATCCGCAGTCACATGTGTGAGATGCAAGTGAGACTCTGTAGCTACTCAGTGAGAAAGAACCAGTCAGAGTTGTCTCTGCGACGGTGACTCGGAGTTATCCCTGTCGTACACAGTAACCGTGAAGCACCTAGCCATCTTCAAGTTGGCCTCTATACACTTCACCAAGTGCTGACTAAATTGTTGTCCGGTTCCCATCTGCGCCTCAGCCTCTCTCCCTTTGCGAACAAATAATTTGGCCAACCTTCCGTATGTTGCCTTCACTAGCGAGCACACAGAAAGGTTTCTGACACCCTTGAGGATAGAGTTTACACACTCAGATATATTCGTCGTCATGTGTCCAAATCTACGCCCCTCATCACAATGCTGTGTCCACAACGAATACTCAATCCGGTTCGCCCAGTCACACATCGCCGGGTCTTCGGACCTAAGAATATCAAACCAGTAATGGAACTCGACCTCGGTATTAGCGTACGCCGCATTCACAAGTAGCCTTCTTGCGTCTTTGCCCTTAAAGGTGAGGGCGAAATTTGCCGCAACATGTCGAATGTAGAATGCCCGGTATGCAGACGGAGGCAACAAGCCTCCGTCAGGAGCCTCAAGCGCGGCCTTGATGCTGTTATGTCTGTCCAAGATTACCAGCAGACCCGGCTACAGTGTCACATGCTCACGCAGGTGAGAGAGAAAGAAGGACCACGACTAAGCATTCTCACCCTCGACTAATGCGAATGCAACATGGAGTATGTTGGAGTTCCCGTCCTGTGCAATCGCGACTAGCAAGGTTCTCACATACTTGCCATACAGATGGGTGCCGTCAATACTAACTAGGGGCTTGCAATGACGGAATGCCTTGATACACGGTGAAAACGTCCAGAATAGTCTGTGAATACTAGGCTCGTCCTTTGGACTGCAACAGTACCAGGCATCGTCAACTGGACTCCTAACACCCACCTTGGGAGCTCGTTGTACGACTCATCCCAGTCACCATAGATGAGGGCAACAGCCTTCTGCTTCGCCAACCAGACCCTCCTGTAAGTCGACCTAAACCCAAAGTGTGCGGCGGTGGCATTTAGGAGCACCTTGATGCTGACGGATGCATCAGCCCTAACCATTGGCATAATGAATGCCGATATCACATGGTAATCTAAACTCCTGTTGTCGCTGAAAATGGAGGTGGCGAGACAAGTATGCGGTCCGTTGTAACGTTTGACCTCCTAAAGTCCCTTGCGCTGTCGGAGACTAAGCCGAATCAACCATGTGCATCCATTGCCAAACTCAGAACACTTGCCCACATACCGGCGATAGTCAGACTCCACGACCTTGTACTGTACCCCTCAACGGATGCTGTAAGTCTTGACACTTAACATGGCTTCTTCTTTATCCAGAAATTGCTGACCAACCTGAAACTCTGTCAGACCTGCAGACCCTTCAGTATCTCTAGCGCCAAATCCAGCCGGCTGCCCAAAAATCCCCTCCTGCCTCATGGCATCCAGGTCCAAAGAGGAAAAATGTGGAGGGTACTGCTGCGTACCAGAGCTAGAACCACCGCCCGCCCCAGCAGGCTCACTTGCTCCAACATCATCGCCACTGTCATCAGCAATCATATCCGGCTCGACATCATCGTCCTCTGGATCATCCAAGAATCCATTTCCAACCCCATCCGGTCAGCACACTATAAAGAGGTCCGCAGATATTCCCCTTCTCCGACCTCTTCGCCTACACTGCCGTTGAGATCAACATCGAACGAAGGGGAGGCGACAGGTTGGATGGGTGGCTCGTACGCAGGGACGGAGGAAGATGCAATGGCAGGTCTGGAGCTAGAATCGGCTACCGTGGCTAAAGTGGTGGTATTCCGGTTCGAACCCCCTGAGCTGGACACCGCGTCAACCAACTTTGCCAACAGTTCTGGTGTCCTCACCTCTGGAAACTGTCGGCGACAATGAAACATGACCTGCAAGTCCTCATCACTCCCGATCGTGAAACAATCGTACTTTACGGTTTTCTGGAGCACCGTGATTGGAATTCGATAAAAAAACTTCTTAACCCATTTCACACCTTCTAGAGCAAGTTTCAGCAGTACAGAGCTAATAAGGTCCTCATACCTCGTCGTAGGCCTGACGATAATACAGAGAGGATCCTTATCAGTGAACTTCACACTGGAACGAGTTTTCCTTTTAATGGATCCTCTGTGGTGAACCAACACTACGAAACTCTCCTCACTAGCCATCTTACCCCCCTCTAATGATAGCAACTCACGTTCACACCATATATATACAGGTCTGGTCCTCACTAATTCGAATCAGCCTGGTATGAAATATGGTCTGTGTAATTCGAACCAAGCTGGTTCGAATTACTTGAGGAGTGTTATTCGAACCTAATTGGTTCGAATTATCAAGTAAGAGTTCGAACCAGATTGGTTCGAATTATGTGGCAACGGATTACAATGTGTAATTCGAACCTATTTGGTTCGAATTACATGGAAAGTGAGTTCGAACCATATTAGTTTGAACTATATAGAAATGTGCTTTGGTTGATTGATGAATCAGATTTTGCTTTGGCTTATTTGTGTCAAATTGTTCTCTCTTTGGTTTGTTTACATTTTTTACCCTTCATTTTATATTATTTCTAATTTCTGAAATTTTATGTGGCATGTTTTGAGAAAGAAATGGCTTTTAGCTAGCTAGGTTCATTTCACCATGCATGTCTTTGTCTATGTGATGAGAAAGAAGAGCATAGAAGAGCACAGAGGAACAACCGAACAAAGAAGGAGAATAAGAAAGGGATGCCAAAAGACAACAACAAATTGACAAACACTAATGAAGTATTCATCATTTGAGACGAAACCTCAATGAAGAAGCCTCGTGTATGGAAATGGAGGTAGTAGAAGCTAAGGTCGGTCCACTAGGGTTCAATATTAGGGATTGAATCATCAAGTTAATTAACTCTCAAAATTATCTATGAATTTTACTTGAACTTTAAATCAGTCGTTCAATTTTCAATTGTCTCATAATATACTTCCCACCACCTATAAAAAAGTGATGACATGCCAATTAGTGACATGTGGAATCATATTATGATATGTGGTAGTACATGTTAACAAAAAATATTTGAAAATTAATGAAAATTATAAAATAAAAATTCAAGATTTAAATTATCACGACACTACGAGAAAAATTATTTTTATTAATTATTTATTTTATTTTTAATGACAATAAAAATAGTTGTTAATAATATATTTACTGGTAATTTTTATATTAATTATTTTATATTTTATTGCTAAAAAATTTTAGTAACAATTATATAATTATCAGTAAAAAAAATTTTAATGATGGTAAAAAATATATATTTATCACTATAATATATAGTAATAATAATAAATATATAATTATCTCAAAAATATAAGTTAAATAAGACATTTAATAGTCATTATGTTATTAATTGTCACTAAAAATTGGCCATTAAAAATATTTATTATATATTGTAGTGCAATTGAGAAATCAAAAATTAATTTAAAATTCGAGTAAATATTTAGAGACTATTTTAGAATCTAATCGGGTTAGATATTAGGTAGATTATATTCTAGTATATTTATACTTATTGTGACTAGCAAGTGTGTTTAAAATTGAAGCTATATTTTTTTTACATTTTGAAAACACTTTTTTTAGCAACGCTTTTTTTAAAAAATATTGCTAAATATTACTAAATAATAAAAAATATATTACTTTAGTTTTAGCAATATTTTTTAAAATACTATAACTATCATAGTCACTTTAGTAGTATAGGCATACTAGAATAAATGACTCTAAATATTATTTTCTAATTAATAATATTATTTTATATTATTTTAAAATCATCATCATTACAGAAAATAAAATAACGAAAATGATAAATTGAAAAAGTATATAAAAAAAAATAAAAATATCAAATTCAAAAATAACAATATCACCTCTCCAAAATGAAATACTTGTTTAACACGTGGAAAATATATATATATATATATATATATATATATATATATATATATATATATATATATATATATATATATATATATATATATAAAAGATCAAATTAGAGGAGAAATTTATTTAATAAGACTCTCTTACATCTATTCAAACTCAAAACACATTAGTGACATGTCAACTACTAAACCTAATCTTAAAAAGCATAACCATAACTATAGCTACCTCATAGACAAGCAAACTATGCTCTTATAATATACTAGACATCATTATGATTCATTTTAGTTTTTCAACAGAGTAAATTAACAAAAACATATTTAAAAGATTTAAACATTGATAAAAATAAGAAAAATAAAAAAGCTCATGATGAAAAATTGAAAATATTAAAAAACTAACCAATCGTACTAGTTCTGTTTTATGTTGTTAGCAAAAAACACTTAAACAAGCCCTAAATGCATCTATCTCACATTCTTAATTAAGTCTTTACAATTGATCATTTTTGTCCATTTTTAATTTATTTATTTTTATCATTTTAATCTTATCTTTTCAAATACATTTTTAATAATTTAGTATTTTTAAAATAAATTTTAACATTAGAAAAACCAAAACTAGTGGCTACACAAATTCATAGAATTTGCATCCATATAGATATAGGCCATACCGAACAAAAATATCACTCTCCTAGTGGTCACTCATCAATGCTAACAATCCATCCCACTTTCAATTTTCAAATTCATCTAAGAAACAAAAATTAAAAAAAAAAAAGAAGAAGAAAGAAAATTAAAGGAGCGGTCCAGCTTGTGCTTTGTGTTATGAGAGAACAGGAATCTGTGAAGACAGAAAAGCTGAAAAAGTGTGTTTTATGCAATAATGTCCAAAATTGAAGATCGAGTGGTGCATATGTGATGCTACTTCTGTGGCTTTTGTGAGGGATAACAACTAGGGAATGAACTCATTTTATTTATCTTATGATAACGTAAGCTTTCTTGCAATTATTTTAGACCTTTTTTTCTTCTTGTGTGGCAAACGAGAAACAATTTCTTTTGGTGTATATCATGAACCGATCAAAATGGAACCATGTTTTTATTTATTTATTTATTTAGGGTTGGAATGTTGCGGTAGTGGTTTTGTGAGAAATGATAAGCAAACATTTGATATCCTCCACGTGTCTTGTTACTTGTTACGCAAAATTTTCTTTTTAGTTGTAAAAAAAATTAACTAATAAAATGGTTTTTTGATTTTTGAGAATAAAACAAAAATACTTCCCGCAACAAAAATACCTCTAAAATACTTTAAAATGTTACAAAAATGTTGGACGGTAAAGAAATTTTTTTCCGTTTAGTTGAATTAGCCAAGGTGACAAACGAAAATAAAAATATAGCGTTTTTAAGACTAATGTGTTTAAAAAAAAGATTGAGATTAAGACAAAGAGATACTGAAATATAAAAATTAAATTAAATTTTTATATTATATTTAGTGTAGAATATATTGAACCGAATTATATTTTAATATTATGTTTAATTTAAAATAAATATAAAAATTAAGAAATAAATTTTAAATTTTAAACTTAAATACTATTTAAAAATTATTTAAATAAATAAATTTAATTAAATAATTATATTAAATCCTTTATACTACTATTAAAATATCAAAATTAAACTCTAAAACTAAACCAAACTTATATGGCTTAAACTAAGTCACCTACCTCATTTTGTTATAACATAAGATTTTTAAATTGTTTATTTAACTATTAATTAAAAAATATATATTGGCAATTTTTAATTGAAAATTAAGATGTTAAGAATTGAATATTCCTATCTTTACGAAAAGTCTGTGCATGTCTCTTAGTCTTTCATTCATATCATATCCCATAAATAATATTTATTAATATTTTTCATTTAACTTGAAAATATTTTCCACAAAATAGAATATATTCTCATATAATATTTAATAAAAGAGGTATTATCAATTCATATTAAAAAACATTATTTAAATATTTTCATTTCTTTCAAGTTATGGGCTACACGTTTAAGTATTTCAGTTTTAAATTGATAGTGGATATCACAAAATCAAGTGTCGACTTTAACTGGGTATTGAATTTCAATTAAAAACATTATGGAGTTATTGAGAGTTTTCTATAACATGATTATATATACTCAAAAATAAAAAAAAGAATTATCCATATGAAAAATAATATATAAAAGTTACATCTAGATTAGACAAGTTTGCTATAATAATTTTAGGGAAAACATAAATATGCTAGACAAAAAAATCAAATAGTTATTTTTTTTAAGATAATTAAATATACATTTTCAATCAAAATTTAATTCATAAAGTTGGGTTTAATAGCACAAATTCAAAATAATACATATTTGTATTTAACATAATTATTATTAGTATAATGATTATATACTTTAAAATAACAAAGTAATAATAAAAAATTAAAAAACTTTTAAAAAGGATAATTTAATATTTTAAATTAAGAATAACTTAGTGTCGCGAGTGTATGCAAATAAAGTGATGGCATTATAAATTCCAGAAGATGTTGCTAGAAGAAACAAATATAAGAGAAAACAAAAACCACTAAATACTAACATTTAATGAAGTCAATGTATTTTTTGTATTTTGCTTTTCAGGTCAACAATAAAAGCTATGGCAGTGATTTATTTATTTATTTATGTCTTTTATTTTAAGAGTATATATTAAGATTATTAATTAAAAATTTTTAATACTAAAATATAAATTTAAGTTTTTAATATATTTATTATTTAAAATAAAAAATAAAATCAATAATTAATTTAACAACATATTCTTGAAATACATGTTAACAAAATAAATTATTTATTTATTTTTTATTTTTTGTTTATTTTTTGTTTATTTTCTGTAGTTTTATTAGAGCCGTATAAGTTTAATTTAATTTTAAAATTATTTTAAAGAATAAATGTTTTTTCTCAATTATAAAGTCTAAAAAATTTTTATTCTTGATAATTTCATATCAAGGGTTATAATATAAAAAATGGATAATGCCACTTCTATTTTAATAATATCGTTCTTTAATCTTTGAAATCATATAATACAACAAAATTATATTTAAAAAATGACATTATTAAAAATAGGAATAAAGTTTATTATTTTTCTATTATATATTCATATATAATGTTAGTGTATATATATGTATGTATTTATTTATTTTTATTCCCGTGTTATTACTAACTTATCTTTAAGGAGTGAAGATGTCTGTACACAATTACCCAAAACAAATAAATACTTTGAAGGCGGCAACATTAAATGAAGTCAATCTATCTATTTGATTTTTTCTATCAAGTCAACAATAAAAGCTACTTTAAGATATTTATTTATTCGTTTGTTGATTTTCATAGTAAGCATTCTTGTCATAATTCTGAAATATAGAGAATTTGGTTTTGACATGAAAAAGTAGCAGAGTAAATATTATAAAAAATATTATTAAAATAAAGTAATACAAAGTTTAGATTACTTTTTAAATAGTAAATTTAAAAAATAATTATTTTTTATTAATATAATAATACATGATTAGATGGTGGTGTAAAATTCTTATATCAATAATAATGCATGAAAATAAAATTTTCAGAAATATAATAGTCTAAAACTGAAATAATGTAATGCGTTAATATTTATAATTCTCTTGTGTGACCTGAATCTTTTATAGTATTAAGATAAAAAAAAAATCAACTTAAATAATATAAAATCTAGATTAATGCTCCATTATTTTTTACTTTTTAGGTATATATATAATATTACATGTAATTATATATGTGCATATGAATATATATTCTTTAATTTATTTAATTACACTCCAGTTAAACTTTAAAGGATTAAAGTAATAATTTTTTTAAGTCAATATCTTATACATTATGTTTTAGTCTGCTTTCCAAAACTTGAGTAACACTACACCAAGTTTAAAAATTAACAACATTAGGCTGACCCTTATTGGTTCCCCCCAATAATTTATGTGCTAATTACGTGTTCTTTTACAATAATACTGAGAAGTCAAGGTTGGTGAAATTGGAGAATGAAACGCATATCTGTGTTCTTTTATTAACACATTTTTTACTGGATGCTTTTAGAAATATTTATAACTACTAATTAATTATCTCTATTGTTTTTTATTTATTTTTTAGACAATGTAATTAAAAGTAAGTAATTTGAATACTTATAAAAAGTAACAAAGATAATTTGAAAAAATATTCAGTTTGGTCTCTGAAGTTATATTCGAGTCTCAATTTAATCATTAAAATTTCAATTGCCTCAATTTAATTCCTAAATTTTTTAAATTTTAATCACGTTAGTCTTTGCGGTGATTTTTGTCATAGTCAATTAAAAAATTTAGAGACTAAATTTAGATAATTAAAATTTTAAAAATTAAATTAAGACTTGAATATAACTTTAGGAATTAAACTGAATATTTTTTTTTCAAATAATTTAGTATAATTTATTTTAAGAACATATAAATATTTTTGGGTCAAATTAAAGAGATTTATTTATAGGGCTCTATTGAATATGATAAAATCAGACATGGTCCTTTCAATGTGATCATATTTGTTTTTCCGAGTCATTATGATGACATAGCCAAATCATTTCATGGTTGGTTAATTGGTGTCCCTTCATTTCACCATGTGTCTTGTACATTAGATTTGACGAGAAAATAACCCTACACTCAGCTCCTTGTATTTTTGTCCATAAATTTCTGCACCTCTCACTTTCATTAATGTTTATTGATGGCCCTTTTACAAGTTGACTAGTGATCTTCATGCAATCAAACATGGGGCTGTCAAACAAGCTAATTCAGCCCATTTAGGTTTGACTCATTAAGTCTATGGATTAAATAAATTGATTCGTTTAAATTTATTTTATTTGCGGATTATAATTTTTTAATTTGGGTCATTATCAGTTCAATGGATTAAACAGGCCAATTCGTTTATTTTTTTATTTTATTTTTTAAAAAATATTTTAACAAAAAATATCACTTTTAAGTCAAAAACTTTAAAAAAATATTTTTTTTAGTTGATGGGTCGAATTTTCGGGTTAGATCGGGAGAAATATCAACTAAAAATGTAAATAAAAAATAAATGGACTACCCGTTTAGCCCCCAAACTAACCCGTTTAACCTGTCATTTTTTTTGGATTAATCGGACTCAGTCTGTTTAGCCCAAAATTTAAACGGACTTAATTTTAGAAACAAAATCTACCCATTTAAATGGGTAAACAAACTAGCGCAATAAATTTAGTCAATTTTAGCGATTCTAATCAAACAGATCACAAATTAAATAGAGTAACTAATTTTAATTTGGAATATTTTTATAATTTTAAACTTCATTTGTTTTATCAATGTAACTAACCCTAAATAATAGCATGACAACCCATTTGTGAATGTTTTACATACGTTATTAAAATGATAGATTCCAATCTCATCCGTGACTTTGTCAGTATCGAAAACATTTAGTTTGTGTCAGGTGCATATCTTCATTTGAAGAGACATCAGACAAATAGTAATGTTAAATAATTATGTCTGTCCATTCAAAACGCAAACTCTACATATATAATTAGAACCATAGGGTTGTATTATTGTTGAGCCGAGAGTTTCTTTTATACCTAGATTAGATGTCCATGGTTGATTTTGTTTAAAATGTAAAGTAAGTTATGATTTTAGGCAAATTTTCATAGGTGTTTTATTAAAGAATTGTCACTCTTAAAAAAACACATAAAATATGTGGTGCATTATATGGGATTTGGGATTTGAGAAGGAAGGAAAAGGAACATAAAAATAAGGTTTGAGCTTTGTTGAGAGAGTAAAAGTCGAGGGGGTTGAGCAAATAGAATTTTAACAAAAACATTATAATTTCGCTAAGCGTTAGTAAGAGATTTGACGATAGGATAATATTAATATTATTTTAAATATTTTGGAATAAAAATAGAACGATTAAAATGTTAGATATTAAAATAAATTTTTTTAAAATGTTAAAAACTAAAATAATATTTTATTATAATAATTTTTATATTTTTTAAAATTGAGAACGAAAGATACCTATTTTTGCTTTTTATGTTTGAACTTATTTTGCGGTAGATTTGAGAAAAGTCAACAATTATATACATCTAAACTAATTAAGGACACTAAAACACATTTTATGGTACAAATAATAACACATCATCAGTCACATAGATATGAGAGCATTTGACACTAGGCAACAAGCTTAAATCTTTGTGGTTATTAAAATAACAACAACAAGAGAGCACAACTAAATTGTCTGATATTTTTTATTCTGATAAATTAATAATTAATTTATTATAAATAAATTGTTGTATATATAAAGTAAGATTCAAATTCAATTTACTTGTTTAAACATATTAACTTAATGAGTTAATTACTAAACCAACTTAAATTGATTTAATTTATAATCTCTAAATTCTTGCAAACATACACAAATTACTATATACATAAACGGTTGGAATTGGATTAAATGTTTAAAAATTCACATGATCACTTTTTGTTGTTTTTTTTGGTATGGATTACTTTTTTGTTTTAATCTTTGTCATTTGTATTTCTATAAGGTTTAGCCAGCCAAGTGTTATAGTTTTGGACATATTTTAATTTTACCGTACTAACATTCGAACTTATTTAATCTTTTAAACTAAGACTAAGTCAGTCTAATCTTCAATATTTAGCAAAAAAGCTAAGAACAAAAGAGAAAGAAAGTTTTGATAGAAAGAACGCTTTATTACTCAAGTGTTTCTTATAAATGACTCGCACACACAAATTCTAATTCTTACTCCTTTTTATAACCATCTACCTCCTTAATGGATGATTAGGATTAAATATATTCAATGGTCTAAATTGATCTTCTAGAACCTTCACTACAAAAATTTATCTTATCACATTTTTCTAAATACTTCTAAATTATTCCATACTACTTTTTATACTTCTAAATACATCTACACTCTTCTAAAAAAACTCTATGACCTTTCAAAATTTTCTAAAATCTTCTAGATTATTCCAGGATCTTCTAGGATATTTTAGAACGTTCCAAAATTATCTAAAACATTCTCAAATATTCTAAAAAATTATACAAACAACCTAACCTTTTAAAATTTACCATGACAGAGTTTTGCTACTTGCTTCCAGTTTCTTCTTCTTCTTCTGTTTTCGGTTCCTAGTTTTTTTATTCATTAGGGTTCTCTTAGCAAGCCCAAAGAAAAGATATAGACAAACAATTGCCAACTCTTTTTTTATTTTTCTTTCGGTATCTTTTTGGCACATATCCAACTACAAAGCGGTTATGACTATTGACTAAACAGTTATTGGGCCATTTTAGGTTAACCTGGGCCACATGCTTTTAAACTATGTTATGTCACATATAAAAAAAAAAGTGTTTTATGGACAATCTAAGATTGAAGGATTGGATCCAAAAATGGCTATAAATATCAAAATTACTAAAAGCTTTAGATTCTTGACCAAAGACAAAAGCTTTAGATTGGTCATTCTACCAAAAAGAAAAGTAAGTAACTAAGTACCTTGGAAACATCAAATTTCAGGCTGTGGAAACTGAAAAATCTTTGTAGAGAAACTCCCACGGCTTTCATGGCATGGGACCTCAATTGAATTAGGTCAAGCTTATTTGAGTTCCTGATAGTATGATTCAGAAACCGACAATTCAATAAAACAATATTGTTTTTTGGCATAAAAAAACAAAAAACAAAAAAACTATTTTCAAGTTATAAAGCTATTAGACCCAAGTAAAGAAAGAAATAGGAAGGTGGGGGTGGTTTGTCATTAAGCTAATTATCAATATGGTGATGAACCAAAAAGATTATGATAATAAGAGCCGTTTGGAAAATTTTAAAAGTAATTTTTTTGAGTTTTTGACTTATAAAAAATAGTAGTATTAATGTCTAGTGTAATTTTTAAAATCAAATTGCAGTTTTTTAAGAAGTTATTTAAGAATTTATAGAGAAGTTAAAAAAATGACTTCTCTCATAATACTACTATTTTTTATTACATTTCTATAAAATAAGCACTTTTAGATTTTAAAATCCAAAAATAAAATAATTTATTTATAAATTATTTTTAATATAGTAATTTTTTGTTTAAACTATTTTGTCAAAAGAAATTTAATTAATCTGTTTACTCAAATTAGGTCTAAGAAACCAAAAAGAAAAATTAACTTGTGGGACCAATTGAGGTATTACCCTTTATTTATTTTGCATAATGCTAAGAGCGCTTAATGATTTTTAATAAAGAAAAATTTGATTACGAAGTTAAAACTTTAAAATGTTCAATTGGGTATTATTAAAGAAAAAGCTATGGAAGTTTCGAATTTAAATTACCTTGACTTAGCTTACCCTTTATTTAAAAGCGCATTTACAATGCAAATAATGCATTTTTTTTTCTTTTGGAATAAATAATATTAGAGTAATACAATGAAAATAATTTTATTTTATTAAGAACTTTGGCTAATATATAAAAGATTAGGGATTCGATTTTTTTTAAAAACTAATTTGTCTAATATAATAATTATTAGGAACTAATTTAGAATATCACTTTTTTTATTACATATTGAGGAAGGGTTTGGTATTGCTATTACTTATCAAAAGTTTCTTATCTTTTTTATTTTTCAAAAATTATTTTTGAAAATATGTAATAAATGTATTTAGTAAAATAAATAAAATAAAAGTTACTTTGATAAATACAAACAACAATAGTAATATTATGTGTTTAATTTTGACATGTATTTTGACCGTGTACAAAATTTTACTAAATCACCAAATTAAATTCATATGTTTAGATGACTTTTTAATTGGTGAATTTGAAAGTGAATTACTTTTGATGATATATGACAACGTACGACGTGATGTTTATATAAAATTTACATTATCAGTATATAAAAATTAAATTATAATAGTATTTGTGTTAAAATTCTTTTTAAAGTTTGAAATCATTATAATAGAAATAAATATAGTAATGAATAATTTTTAATTTTCCTATTTCTTAATGTATAATATTATATTAAATTTTTTAATTTTAAAAATATAAACTAATAATTTTTATAAAATATTTTCATAAGTTCTTTTAAAAGTACTTCTGAATCCTAAGATTTGAAAACAAAAAACACAACTACATGAACTTTTCAACTTATTAAACATAAAGTGTTATCTTATAATTTTAAAAGTATAAATATCTTTCCAATAAGTATTATCAGTTTCACCCTTTGTGTTTTGTTATATTTTGGATTATCAACAAGCACTTTTTAGTAGTTGTGTCCATTTTGAGTTTGACGACCATAACAAATGCAATGAACAATAATGTATCTATCCCCACATGTGCAATATTTTGTAGTGATACGTATATATAGGATATGACACGATATAAATACATACAAATTTTAAATTTTTATAAAATACAAAAATATGATATATATAATATTTTTTGGATAAATTTTTTAATTATTTTTAATATTTTTTAATTATATAAACTATTTAAAATATTTTTTATTTTAATAAATAATAATATATATTATTTTTAAATTTATTTTAAAAATATATTTAGATATATATTTTTTTATTAAATAGGTCTAAGCGTATCTACTTTTTTTTATTTTTATTAAGATGTGATTAAGTAAAAAAAAATATCTATATGAAACAAATATTGTATCTAAAATGTATTTAACACGCAATTAGCAAAGTGTTCATATTTCATAGATTGCAAGATGAAGGAACTGAGAATATTGCAGGAAGTAAATAGGGATTAGAGAAAATTAAAAGGAGTTGTGTCTGCACATGGAAACATTTGCATGCCTTATCATGTATAGTTCATATTATGAAAACCTCAATCTTTCTTAAGAAAATGAAAACAAGTTTCATCACATTGTACTATAAAGCTAGCTACCAAAATCAACTATAAAAACAAACCATAAAATAAAATAACTAAACCAAACCAAAGAAAGTTAACAATAATAATGGTTTGTTCTATATATGAGAATTGAAAGACTTTGATATCGTTACCTTATGGAAGGAAATGTTTTTGAAGCGCTTCCTTCTATTGTAAATCCTTAATTGTATGTCATTCTTGTTATAACAATGTAACAACTTCTAATCTATCTCTTAATTTGATTAGCCTCTTTCATCTTCCACTATCCCAAAATGTGAAGCTTCAGTCTCAACACACCGAATCAATTAAGTCCCTTGTGACGTTATTGGAAGGTATATTGTCTTTGTCTTTGTTTTCTTGTTTCTATTTCCGTTTCGAAAATCAACCAACAACAAAATACATACTTGTTGATGTTTATGCCCTCATTTTTACAAACAAGTACTCCAACCGTTAAAATCTCAGCGAATTTAGGAATAAAATGATTCACGTCCGATCAATTTGAAATTGGGTTTTGACTTTTGAGTTGCAATGACTTGGAGTTTAGCCGGTCCGGTTCGATTTTCAAAAGCGTATCATCTCTAGTTTCATACGAGTTTTTTGGATTTAGTTATGTTAGATTAGATTAAAGTGTGGTTAGTTTTTTTAGTTTATTGTTGTAGGTGTTACATATTCATCGGAGAAATCAAAATTAAGTATTGGACACTACTAAAAACAAATTTAAATCAAATTAATTATTTTACTCACATATTTTTAGATAGATAATAATGAATACTATTTTCCATTGTCAATAACACGCAGTAAAGAAAGCTTAACCACAAAAAAAAAAGTAAATTTAAGTGTGTAGCTTACTTGATGCTGTTAGAAGTTGTAATGATGTAAGCGATGTTTGTGCCAAATAATGGTTCTGACAAGTCATCCGTACTCTCTCCCTCTCTTTGTGGTTCAAAGTACGCACGATAGAGAAATAGTTGATGGACAGTGCAATAAAGCCAATATTTTGGAACCTTCATTCGGCTCTTGCATGTTTTTCGGATACAAGTCACTACTCACTAGCAACTTGAGATGCTTGAATTGAGTTGGTCTCAACTAAATCATATTTTCTAGTGAAAAGTCTTGGAACAACAATTTTTAGCCAAATACTGCCAAACTTACTACTTTCGGCTTTATTTAATGTAACCTATGCACTTATACCGACACGAACACAGGATACGATATGACATGGGATATGCCGTCATGCGAATTTTAAAATCTTATATAATACGGGACACTTATTTTAATTATATTAAGTATTTAAAATATTTTTTATTTTAATAAATAATAATATATATTATATCTAAATTTATTTTAAGAATATATGTTAAGAATAAGACTGGACACGCTGACACGTGGTGGTATTTAGGTTGTTCAGGCATATTCGAAGAAGAATTTTTTATTTTTTATTAAGAAACGGTTGGACACAGCAGACACGTGTGTCAGATGAGTGTCGTGAGTGTCGTGCCCGAAATGTGTATGTGAACATGACAATTCAACAAAGTGTCCGTGCTTCATAGAATGTAACTTTAGGAGTATTTATGGATCGAAATCAATCAGCAGTATTTATCCAAATTCGATTAGAAAATTAAGGATATTGATCCGATTTGTAAGACTTTCGGATCGAATCTAATCTGCACACTAATAAAATTGGATTGAGGATTTTAGATAGATATCCGCATATCTGTGGATTCACAAAAATAAATAAATAAATATTTTTCTTATATTTTATTTCAACTAATAATTTTTATATGTTTTATTTTTATTATTTAAAGAAAAATTATTTAATAATATTTTAAAAATAAACATATTTAAAAGAATAAAAAAATATTTTATTAATTTCTTTAAATAAAAATAAGTTTCTTAAAATATTTTTATGTTTTACGAATATATCCAATCTTATTCAATCCGCAGTTAATTCGATCTGACAATTTTAGTATGAAGAGATTTTAGCCATATAAAATTCATCCGGCTTCACCCGAGCACCCTGAAATAAATAAATGATAAATAAAACAAGTTTTATAGAACCTAGGTTCTTGAAATGAACCCCAAAATCCAAACTCCACAAGAGTTGCGAAATGGAGACTTCCAAGCTGATGTAAAACCATGATATGATTGTAATATCATTTGCCTCAAACAAAGAATGTTATCATGTTTGAGTTTCAAGAACAATCGAACCGGAAGACCATTTTGATTATCGGGTTAAGACTGAGAGACTATTTTGATTGTTATCTCAATAGAAACCTCTAGTAAAATATCCTCACCATAAGTCCATAACTCTTCTTCGATGCAGAGCTAAGACTCGGAAGTTTTTTGTGAGATGGAAAATTGCCGGTAAAGTTCAGTAAAGAAAATGCATATGGTGTATGCTACCTTTATTTCTTAATTACTCCTGTACTTTCATAGTTTCATATAATATGCATTTATTTAGTAAAACCAAAAGGTGGAAAGAGGAACTGAATTAACTCATTACATTTGCATCAGGTTTAACAGAACAAAAACCTTTACAACCTAATTTCCCAAACCACAAAAAAAAAGGAAGAAAAATAATTCTAATAATAATAATAATAATAATAAGGTAATATAAAATGGAATTTATCTCGTTAGGGAACAGGCTGGTCTTCAGAATTGGAATCTACATGTACATAAAAACTAGCTGCTACTATCAGATAGCAAAGCACAAGCATTACCCCCTTGAAGTAATTTGCAGTTCCTTCCTGCAAAATCAATAATAATTTACCATGTGTCGTTGTAAGCTCCGAACATCACACGATACGCCACATAAATAGTTTTTTTTCTCTACATTGGTAGTGTTAAAAGAGTTTTCCACTGTCGTCCAATCAGATTCTTTCATTTATACAAATTTGACATAGTGGCAGTGAGTCAAAACTATGTGTCGATATATGATTGGACGTGTGTAAAACTTTTTTAGGCTGACAATGTTTACAAATTAAATTCTCTTGGAAGGAAGAAAATAACCTGTAACATGAAGGCAACAACTATAACAGTTAGAAATAGTGCTGCAGTCTCAAAAAGTTGAAAGTTCAGGTCCAATGGTTGCCCCATTATCCACCCCATAACAACACAAAATGGTATCTGCACAATTAAACAGAGAAAAACTTCAAGGAACCAAATAACATAAGAATATTCGAAATCATATTAATACAGAAATTCAACATCATAAGATCTTTCTCCAAATACCCTAATCCAAGTGCAAAACTTGCAGCATCTTCCACAAAACAGAAGCACACAAACACAGGCAAAAGTTTAGAGAAAGCAATGTATGTTTGCTACCCTGACAAATAATTCAACAATAATACTTACAACGAACATAGATATCTGCGTGGACGACCCTATCGCTACTCCCAAGGAGATGTCCTGAAAGGAGTAAAATTATAAAATTGAAGAGTTATATTCATGTTAGAGGAAGAGCAGAAGAAGTGAAGAGAAGAAAGCTCACTAATTTATCTTTCATGGCAAACATGATAGCACTAGCATGTTCTGCTGCGTTCCCCACCAGTGGAAGCAATATGACACTAATGAATGTTACTGGTATGTTCCATGAATTAGATGCTCCCTGTTATACAGTTGATCAAACAGAAATGTAAATTTCATAAAAAATTTCTAAAGAGAAAAGTACTGAAAATTTTCATTCATTTAAAATACTTGGTATCTAAGAAAAGTCATTTTCTTGTAAAATATTCTCAAGACAAAATGACATTTCAATTAAAATCAAATCAAGCATTTAGAGTGATTTGAATGGATTAAGGGTAACTCAAGTTTAAAATAGAGAAAATGATTTTACTTCAAAAACATCAAATTATGAATGGCAATGCAACAGCATCATATGCTAACAACCATGCATACATAAAACATGATATGCTAAATAATGATTATATTATCTTCTTTTTTCTTTGACAAGGAAGTAATAATTATATTATCAGTCAAACTTATAAACTCAAATGAGAATCTACTTGAGTTTCTGTACCTCTGAAAGGGTATGAGTGTTATATTTCGGGTAGCAATAAAAAAGAAACACAAGAACCTCAAACAGCTAAATGCTCTGTGAAAGAGGAAACATGAAACATTATCCACCTCTATAGCGCCAACCAAATATTCGGAAAGAATTGATATCCAAGCAGTCATAACCGAAAGCCAGATTATTGATTCCCATTTAGAAATTTCAGGAGATTCATCGTCATTTGAGTTGTCGCCTGTCTCTCTCTCTTCCTAAATTGGTTAGCCAAGATGTTATTATGTCAGTACAAGAAGCAAAACCCAGCCAAGCCATGACTTGTATCCCAATAATGAACATTGAACATATTACAAAAGCTCTTGATGAGTGCAGAAGATTAAAGAAAATCGCAAAACTGAAAAATCTCTTTACTTGTACAAGTAAGTGATGGGGGGAAAAAAAATCCTAGCTAGCCAATCATCCACAGGTTTCTTTGGTCTTTCAGATATTAATATCCCTGGAAAACCTGGATGAAAACTTCTCCAAAATAATTCCTCAGGAATAAAAACATGAACCAAACTTAAAAATCTTGGTGTGAATTTTAATCCCTAAGGGAATCAGAAATGGCAGACATATCTATTGGGACATATTACAAATAGTGTGAATTGATAAACGGAGACAGTTATTTTGAACAAATCAAATTCTACTAGTCAGCAACATATATATAGACTCTGCTAATCTGCATTCTGTTCGAGATATATATTATTATCCTAAATAGTCCCTGTCTCATAATCCCGTACTTTAATTCAAACAAATCTACCACATGGCACGCCATTAGCATATACTGTACATGAACATATAATAGAGTGACCGAGGAAGCAAAAGCCAAACAATTCCACCAACCTCGTTCGCAGAGATATAGAGACCACTTTGATTTCTCAACTGGAAAAATAAGTATGCAGCATAGGCCACAAGCATGACACAGCTGCTGAATCTTGAAAGCGCCAGTTCTGACTTCCCGAAGTGCACCTCAGTTCGTGTATAATGAAGAACAGCAGGAAAAAGTAGGCCCATAACTGCCATAAGCAGCAATCCTGAATTCACCGTAGCAGCTGCCTGAATGCTAATTTGAATCAGCTACAGTTTCTTTTATGAAATGAAAATCGGGAAGAAAATCAAAGAGGCGGACACATTACATGTCTACCTTGTTAAATACTTGTTCCTTCTTGCTGAAAACAATACCACCACTTAAGAATGCACATCCAAGCACAAGCAACATGTTTGACAAAATTGAACCCAGCAATGAAAGCTGGACTACTCGTGTCAATCCACTTTTCAGGGCATATAACGAGATTATTAATTCTGTTGCATTTCCAAATGTAGCATTTAAAAGACCCCCAACTGCAAGATAAAATGGAATAAGTGGGAAATAAAATACCACAACTTAGATATCACAGAGAGAAAATAAATGCACATTGTATGATTAAAGTGAATAACAGGAATCAGTATTTTCAAATGTAATATACCATTTAAATCAAGATTAAGAGAGACTTGTCCTAATAATTATTCCCTATGTTACAAAATATCTGCCAAAAAACTTTGGAAACTTGTTACATTAATAGTTCAAGGTATCTAGATATAACTTGTATCAAGATTAAGTTATGAATGTTTCATAATTTTATTGCATAGTGCAGTTTTAAGTTATTTCAGCATCAAAACTGGGTTGATTTTAGAAGAAGATCAAAGATAAAATGTTAATTTATCGGAACTGTTTATAAAATTGCATACCTGTATCTCCAGTGTAAAATGCAAGTTGCCTATATAAGCCAAGAAAAGCATATCATTAGCAACCATGAAAAGTAAAAAACTATAAGAAAAACTTTAGAAAAAAAGAGCACAATATAACATTACTCCGTGGCATAACCGAGCCGCTCTGCCAGAGGCATTATCCCCAGTAAACTAAGACCGAAGACCCAGCCCTGCAATTGACCTAAACAAATCAATATTTGATATTTACCCAAAAATGCAGGTAAGTAAAGAATTTAATGAACTACAGCTCACATGATGACCAGTCAATTTCTGAACAAGAATCGCAAGAGGCCCAAAAGGCATAAGCAAGTTGAGTCTGTTCGAGAAAACCACAAGCCGTATGCTCCTGTAAATAATGCCCCCCAATGTTTCGCTGCAAACAGTGAGCGATTCTCCGGGATGTGATCCACGTGCAGCCATAGTAGATTCTGGCTGGTGATAAGCTATTTCAGGGCTAAAAGGAACTTGATCCTCAAACTTGTTTGTTGGCCTTCCATTCGAAGAATTCATCTGGTACTCGGACAATGTATCATCAAGTTTTAGATCGATTATCGAAAGAATGTTGCATATGAACACTAAGTTTGTAAGCAAAGAAGTTCCAATAGCACACTACTTTGGAATTCTGAACTTGACTTTTGAAAAACATTTTACTAATAATAGAAAAAGGAAAAAGAAAAGAAAAAAGATGACTAAATCTATGTTGCTTTTGGCACTTGAATCATTGTACTATAAAAGCCATCATTTTCCTAATGATGAACATTGCAGATCTCCCACATTGTTTTATGCAACTCACATTAAAAAAAAAAAGTAAAAATCCAAAAATCTTACTGTATCTAACACAAAAAAATATTACTCCGTATTCATATAAAATATATCCACAAAATTAAGTTTTCTTTCATTTTCTATTTTGGGGAAAAAATTACAATCTCAATTCCTAAAAATAAGAAAAGGAATCAAAGGCGTAATCAGAATGAATTAAAGAACACACCTTGCGAGTCTCAGACAAGTCATCTGAAAATCCGGATGTACTACAATGCAGAGACTGAAAATTAGAGAAAGAGACCAAAAAACTTGTAATTGACAAAAAAAATTAGTTTTTTTTCCCTTTCTAAAAAAATACACTAAGAAAAAGGTCAAATAAAAAAATAATAAGGAAATTTGATATACCCAGATCTTACTTCAGTGTTGGTTGTTTCACTTCAACTCGAGATTCCATGTATTCCACAACATACGAAGTGATTGTTTTGGAATTTCTTTTTCGTTTTCTTTTTTTGGGAGAGAGAAAGAGTTGAACGGTGAAGTACTTCCGTTTCAGTTTCAGTGTGTGTGTGTGTGTGTGTTTTTTTGTGTGTGTGGGTTCGTTAAAGAATTTGGTGAGAGTTCATTTCTCTCTTTGTTGCAGCCGTTTATCGAATTTCTTCTCTTTTTTTTCTACTTTTGTTCTTCTCGTCTTGTTTGATTTGGAAGAACGAAGACACGTTTTTCTCACATTAAAGTAAACGCTATCATACTTTCCTAAAAACGGAAATCAAATTTAGGACACTGAAACTTATATGCTTCTTGTTAATTTTCAATTAATTTACATTAATTAAATGTTTAATGTTTAATTTAGTTATCTTGAAATTGTATGTTAAATATTTTATAAGTTTAATTTTAATAAAATAAAAAAATAAATATCACTGTCTAAATAAAAATATAGAACGAATGCGGAATGCTAATGTATTTTAAAATAAGAAAAAAATATATAATTTTTGAATTTTTAAGTTTAAATTTTAAATTTTAAATTTTAAATTATAAATTATAAATTATAAATATTAAATTATAAATTTTATATTCTAATTCCTTTACTTTAAGTACTAGATTCTATATTCTAAATCTAAGTTATTAATACAAAATATAGTAAATAAAATATTAAATTTTATTTAATTGACAAATTTTTAGTAAATTTTACTCATAAAAGTTTTATTAAAATTTGTGTGTTGATGTGTGACGTCTATGTTAATGTTAGTATTTGTGTATTATAAATTGTTGACTCATAAATTATTATATGTATAACAAATTTAAATTTTTGACATTTACTTAAATAAGTGAAGAAACTGTTTTTTTGGGTTTTTATTGTATTCTTTAATTTGATAGATTAAAAATTAATTGTCTGCGAGATTAAATTTCATTTAAGGGTTAGCTAATAATAAAAAAACTATTTGATAGACTTAAATTGGTTACATGCTTAACATTTTATTTTTGGTATTTACGTACTTGTTTTTGGACATTGTATTTACATGCTTAGCATAATTAAGTAGATTTTGCTCAAATCCACTGGCCCATCCCCAAATTCCAACAACCAAACAAAACCCAGACACGATCAAACAAATACAGGAAACAAAAAGTCAAACAATCTAAATCGACAAAGCCCATATAAAAGAAACACTGTTCCCCCTTCTCTTTTTTTTTTCGTCACTGTACTGTTTCACTTCTTTCCCACTTCCGAAGTTTCAATCAAGACCAATGGGTTGGGGACATAAAAACCGAAGGTTATGCAAACATTGAATTTTCCTTTTTAAGTTACACCATACATGTCATGGAAATTCGACCGACCATGCTTTATATTGGTTGTCGAAAATCTAACATAACCCTCTTCTTTTATCCGAATTTGGGACCGGACTAGTTATGTATCACAAGTGTAACATAGGTGGAGAAAATCCTAATATAGAAGTGAACATTGGAGAAAACATCTTACGAAAAGTTAAAAGTTTTAAATATTTTGGGTGCATCATATAAGATAATGGAGAGATTGAACATGATGTAAATCATAGGATCCAAGTAGGTTGGTCAAAATGGCGGAGTGCATCTAATTTTATATGCGACAAAAAAGTGCCTTTAAAATTTAAAGGTAAATCCTATCGCACTGCTATAAAACCGTCTATGCTTGCTTTATGGTACGGAGTGTTGGGCGGCTAAAGAAGAGCACAAATATAAGTTGAGTGTGGTAGAGATGAAGATGTTGAGATGGGTGAGTGGTCATACGCGATAGGATAAAATAAGGAACGAAGATATAACGGAGAGAGTTGGAGTAGCACCTATTATGGAAAAGATGGTAGAATCGTGTCTCAGGTGGTTTGGACATGTGAGAAGAAGACCGACAGAACACCCAATCAGGAGGATAGATGAGATGAAAAATGGACAAGAGATAAAAGGTAGAGGAAGACCTAAGAAGACCATCTATGAGGTGGTCAAACGAGATCTATATATAAACAGTTTCTTTGTAGACATGATACATGATAGAGCTCAATGCCTCAATGGCATCGTTTGATTTATATAGTTGACCCCACCTAGTAGGACAAGACATTATTGTTGTTTGTTGTTGTTACACTATAACATACATTCTCTATTTTTTTTCGAGTTCTATATAACTATTTTCTAATCACAATTAGAATTTAAACTCAGTGTATGATCCAAAATAATAATAATAATAATAAAATCTAGTGCACTTTCTAAGTAAGACATATAGGTAGTATTTGGTTTGGAATATTGAGACTAAAATTAAAAAATTAAGGCTTAATATTATATTTAATGACTACAAATTGGAACTAAAATTTTAGTTCTAAAAAATAGAATTTCAATTCCTTCAATACTTTTAAAAATAGAGACACAAGAGACTAAAATTTTAAGAACAGATATTAAAATTTTAACAAATAATTTTTTTTAAATACCTTTATTTTAAATTAATAATTTTATGTTTATCTTTTATACAAATTTAATTAGGGCTTATTCAGTATTTCTACCACCTCCTCTGCCCTATCATTGCTGCCAGGACCACCACCTCTCACCATCTAACTCCACTTAATTTCTTACCCCTACTATCACACTTCTACCATTATTCCTCTTTGTAATCCATTACCACTAACAACAATAATAATAATATCAAGAACAACAACATCATAAACATATCTCAAAATCAAAATAGAGAGAAAAGAGAAGATAAGAAAGGGAGAGGAAAGAAAGAGGAGGAGGAGATAGTGGCGCAAAAAAAGGAGCCGACACGTCGAAGATGTGACGGCACGGATTGCTGCGATTGTAATTTGGGTGCTAGGAGACGGGGTTAAAGACAGCTGATGATACTTGTGACGACATATGGATTTGAGAGGAGTTGTCAATGATGGGATTTAAAAACGGTGAGGCCTTTGGACTCGTCGAGGAGTTGTGCGATGGCAAAGAAAGGGAGAGGGATAAAGAGAGTGAAAAGGGTGAGATGACGCTCTGAGTGAAGAGGGTGGCAACTTCCAACGACGTAAGAAGAAACGGTACAAAAAATCACAATCCCCGAGAGTTCCTAGCGGCGCAATTGAGAAGCGTTACAACCATTGTAACGTGCTGTGCTCTAGGGGATCGTTTTCGACGTTAACTTTTACGGTGCTGCTGGCAGCTAAATTGAATGGAGGGGGTCTTCATTGTACAAGCATTTCCAGGACATAGTAAAGGAGAAAAGGGATGGAGGAAAATTAAATCACAGGGATTTGGGTTTTATTTTAATATTAAAGTATAAATAAAAATATTTTAGTAACTTCAATAATTTCAGTCTCTAATTTTATCTTAAACTAAATATAATACTAAGATATAATCTAATTTTATATACTTTACACCAAACATAATATTTAAATTTAGTTCAATCTCTGTCGTTTAGTCTCTTTTTTTCATTCTTAGTTTCCGTTCCAAAACTATATAAATATCCCTAAATCAAATTCTACAGTGGAGATTATGCAAGATATCAACACACCCACCATTTTAGAAGTTTCGTTCTTTTAAAAATCCAAAGCCCACAAAAATGAAAAAGGATAATAACTTGTTAAAATAAATAGTTTATCACTGTTGAATTTATAGTTTCTATCATATAATTCATTGAATGCAATAAAACAGTTATCAAATTTTTAATTGTCATGGTTGAGTTTGAAAAACTTAAAATATAATGATAATCAAACATTATTTAAAATTAATTAATTGCAAAATTATTAAGTTATTATTTTCACTTTGTTGATTAATAATTTTACAAATGTACAGATTTGATTATTGGGCTGAAAATACCATGGTCCAATATATTGAGAAAATATTCAGCCTTTGGTACAAAATGTTTAAACATTGTGGCTAAATTATTCTTGTGTTGATTGGGCCAAGGAACTAATGAGAAGGCCAAAATAATTTCCTCTTGATCTAATATCATCATGGGTCCGAAATTTGAAAGAAAGAAGAATGGAGTAGAGTATGTTTGGTTTGGTTACCCACTCCCCTCTTTGATAGAATTCAAATTTAATTAACTTGGTTTAATTGCATTAGTAACAGAAAAAAGAAAGTTGAAATTGATTTGATTATTTTTATTGCCTCACATGTTACTATGCATTGGAGATGGGAAGTGGGTTTTAATTGATTTTAATTTCACTCATTACTTCCAAAGTTTTCTCTTTCTTTTCTCTCTTCTCTCTCTTGTTTTCGTATGTCACTTCCATCAGAGAAAGAAGATGGAAGAAGCTATCAGAGGTAGAAGCAGAGAAGCTAGGAAGAAGCAAGCGGCCAACGTGATGATGGCTCTTACAAAAAAAAGATCTACAGTATGGCGTGGCTAGAATTTTCTTTCCACTAAAGGCAAGATGTGGAGAAGAAGTTTCAAGATCTCCATGTCCAAAGTAGTAGCAATCCGTTTCGGTCAGAGAAGAAGATCTCTGAGGTGAAGCTCGTTTATACTTTTTGTTCATCCATCACAGAAGGTAGCTACTGTAGCTACGTGGAGGAAGAAGCAAAAATAGAACAGATGGAGCTATCAAGGATCAAAAGTTCATCAAAGATCAGAAATTTTTCTTGGGGACAAAGTCAAGATGCAAGGCTCGGATTGATGAAGCTTGATGAGAAGGGATGAGAGAGAGGTACATGCATGTTGATTTGCTTTTGGTTTTTTCTCTCTCTTCTCTTTGTCCGAACCGGTTTTGGTGTTGAAAAAGAAGAAGTTGGCTCGATTGAACCGTTTCAATCTTGGAAGCTTTTCCTTCTATATTAAATTGTGTTAAAAAATTAGGAACATTTTTAACACAATTTAATATAAACCAAACTGAACACTATAACGGAAAGGAACATACCTTCTTGTTAGGCTTTGTGCAACCTGATTTCTTGTGACCTAAAGCACAACAGTTAGAGCATCGCTGTGTTTGGCCCCTACGGGAGAGGTGAGTTTGGCTTCTGTTATCCTCATCTCTAGGTCCTCGCTTCCTCTTCTTAACTGGCTTGTGACTTGGCCTCCGATATGGTAATGGCATGACATCATCATACTGGGATCTCTCCCACAGATCTGGCCCGTTCAGAGGATGTATCACTTCCTGGTAGCACCTCAGGTAAGCATCCTTTTTGTAATGGTCATCCACAAACGACTCCAAGTCCAAACCCTTGAATGTTATGCAGCCAATGGCATGAGGACAGGGTAGCCCGCTCATCTGCCACATCCTACAGGAACACTCACCAGTAGACAGATCTATAACAAATTTGTCTAACCCAATTTCAAGTGTCGAAATGCACCCTCACTCTTCAATTTCATTGACTTCATCTCCTTCTCTCAATCTTTCCAGTGCGTAGACTTTGCACATCTCCACATTTGATTCTTTAGCTCCAATTTAGGAAATTTTTTCCTGAAGTTGTTATAGAGATGCCTCACGCAGTATCAATTGTCCACTCCTGAAATGACTTCATCAAGAGCTGGTAACAAGCCCGGCCTCAGAAAGGTAACCCAGCTAATTAGCATAGTCTTCATCGTAAGTCATAAACTTTAAAAAACAATATAAAGATAATGTTCACCTTCTGCTGATCCGATATAAATGTGCACTTTCTAATTTTCTCAGCACCCAAATCATCAGATAAGTGTCTCAGAAACCAAACACAGGAATCCTTTGACTCAGCTTCAACCACCGCATAAGCAATCGGAAGGATATGGTCATTAGGATCTCTTCCTATTGCAGTTAATAACTGGCCACCCTGAGAAGTCTTTAAGAAACAACCGTCCAAACTGATAAAGGGTCTGCAATGTTGGAAGCTCTTCTTGCATGCATCGAAGCAGACATACAATCTCTGGAATACACAATAATTCATCAATTCGGGGTTCTTGACCTCCTGGGCAAGATCTGGGCTCCTAAACACTTTCAAGCTGACCGATAAACCTGGATTGGCCCTTAAAAGCTCAGCACAGTAATCATTAATCCAAGCCCCTTAGTGTGCAGTATCCCAACACAATGTGTTTGCATGCAGGTGTGTTGCAGGTTCATACTTTTTAACTGCCAGGTGGATTCATCTTCAACCCTATGTGCATAGAGCCAGAATGGACAGTCTTTCTAACAAACAGCTCTAACCCTGACCAAATCACACTTCTTAAATTTGATGCTCCTAACCGTATGAACTGCATAAGCCAGCACAGTCTCCTTAAATTCTTGTCTGGATGCATAAAGTGTTCCTACCTCCCATCTATAGCTGCTCTTATATCCTTCAAAGGTTTATGAAATGAAAACCATTGACCCTCACGATCCGATACATCATCGACATCATCCTCAGCATTATCATCATCCCCCTCATCTTCACCAATCATGTGGTCTATCTCCAACTCATCACTATCTGCTCCATCCTCCTCACTAAACTGACTTATCACACTCCCCTTTTCCTTGCCAGCAGTAGCTTCCTTGGGCACAGAATTATCCTTAACAAATTCACTATCACCCTCATAATCCTCCTCACTATCAGTGAAATGAAAGTCTCATGCACTGTCCCCCTCCTCATCAGATGGCATATACTCGGGGTCCTCACTATCTTCATCACTGGTTTCACTTTCATCTACTCGAAACTCATCTCCTTCATCTCCACCCTTGGTTCCCTTATTAGGTTCTCCACTTGCCTCTGCTGCCTCAGTCCCGTGCCCTTCGAAAACAACCAAGCCAAGCCCATCATCTGTTCCCTCTTCAGCAACTCTCCCAACATCAACGTAATCCACTTCTGGAAATGGATGCGCATTGCCCACATCGTGGACTACATACAACTCTACCAAGCCCCGTGACCCAGCAATGTTGCACATTTCGATTGCTTCTACGTCACCCTTCAGCATCTTCAGGCTAGTCTCCAAATCACCCAAGCTTGGATCTTTATACCACAATGCTACAATGTTGGCCTGTAAGTATCCAAACTGCCTTAACTCTTCATAGGCCTCAAACACAGACCAACGATCGCCGTCAATGTCCTCGATAATTGTACTTTGACCCTTCAAGTATTTAAATATCCCCTTTTCATATCCGAATGCACCCCCATGATGCATCCTCATGTTTATGAACACCATCTTCTGTTCAATCAACCTTGATATACAACAAAATACATTACTAAGACACATATATACAAATCCTAGCTATAGCAACAGACGCGGAAGCCTGCATTCAACCCCAAAATACTCAAACAGTGCAACATGGTGATGAACTGCAAACCCCCAACATGTTGTAAACAGTTGACGTGATTGCTTGAGGGATGGAAATTAATCGTACCTGGACAATCAGTTGTTGCAGCGATGAAGATCACTCACTAATGTCACAGCACACCGATTCTGCAGCATAACCCCCCAATGGCAACAATCCTTTCTGTACACCCTCTTTGCATCTACGTATGAGGGTTCACACTAACGTTTCAGTTTTCAAGTGTTTTAAGAAAGATTATGAGTTACTTCATGAGTAGGAGTGTTCTTCGCAGGAATGAAAATTAAGGGAGACAAACCGCAAGGACAAACTTATCATTAAATTTTATTTTTAGTGCGAAAGGTCCATTTTAATACAAATATGAATGTTGGGGACGATTTTATTTGAAAAAAAAAATTTAGAGACAAAACAAATTTTTTGCCTTTACATTAGAAACCAAAATCGAATTTAACCCTTAAATAATTTAGCATAAGTTTTATTAATCAATTCTCAATCATCTCAGTTTATAATCACATTTATAAACCAATAAACATAAACAAAGTACACAATATAAACATATAAACAATTCACATACACTAGTCAAATAATAGAGAATTTTATAGACAATATATATAGCACAATAATAGAAGATATACTCAAACAATCTATACAAATAATAGAGAATTTTATAGACAATATATATAGCACAGTAATAGAAGACATACTCAAACAATTCATACAAACGTATATAATAAAAGTCTATTTTTATACAAATCGTAAACTCACGTGTCAGTTTGTTGTCCAATATTCAACAATAATTCTGAAATAAAAAATCGACAATAATCTTGAGATAAATGTTATGTATTACCGTTTTTACTTCAGCCAACGTCTTTTCTATAAACATTTTATTACTGTCTTCATAGAAAACTTTTCTTTCGTGTTCGATCTCAAATACGTATTATCATCTCTACTGAGTCTAATATACGAGTCTAATATACTATCCGTTTCTTGGTATCCAACTTTTTAAAATTAATGTGTTGCCGTGTCCCTGTCATGTATGTGACCAACCAAATTCATCTTCTTCAAATTGCTCCACATAAATTTAAACCAAGTGATTTATCTTAATGCTAAACGAAAATGTTACGGTTGGTAACCGGAGATTGCCTGAGTGGACAGCGTGGGCTGGCCCAAATACGTGAAGGGGAAGGTCTCCGTGTGAGTGTGCAACTCGGGAGACTCCGTCCGACTTGTACCCGTGAATGAATGGGGGGTGGTACCTGCAAAGACACTCCGATGCCTAAGTTAGCAAGAGTGTGAGCAGGTCTAGAGAGTATTGGGCTTAGAGATACCTGAGGGGTGTCAGAGTATTTATAGTGGTGAGCCAATAACCACCGTTGGAGTAGTGCCGTATCTTTAGGGTGTTAACCGCCCCCATTATCTTGGGGAGGTTAAGATATGGCTTTATGATGTGGTTAGAGAGATTTTAGGGGCGGTTACTCATTTGAATGAGTGTTTATCTGCCAGCTAATCTCACATCCGACTTCTTCAGACCAAGTCGTGGTTGATACCGACTTCTTATGTGAAGGTCGGTACTTAGCTAGGCTTAATCCTTCAGATTAGGCCTTTTATTTGGACCTGGGCCTTTATCGTTGGGCCAGGGTATGAACAGTGCCCCTACTTGAGCCCAAAGTCTCTTTAGAGTTTGGGTTCAAGTATTTAACTCGGGTTCGTAGCCGACTTATTTGGAGAGAACATGGGTCTTATAAACCGACGTGATTTTCGCGACCCTTTGTTTCTGACAGTTACGTCAATTCAAGCGTCGTGTCCATTAGGGAAGCATTGAGGGCTTTGGTAACGGTGCAATCTCATTAATGACTGCTCCGCTTTTACCATTATGCCCCTTAGCATGTTTATAAATGTTTTCCCTCTCTTTCATTTTTCCGTTTCTGCAATCTTTCAAACTTCCTCTTTCTTTGTTCGTGCTGTGCTTATACGTACTATACTTCCAGAGGCTTCTGCTTCTTTATTTTCAAAAAGAGGTTAGTTTCTTTCTTTTTCTTTGCATGACTTGATTTTGTAGAGGGATAGTTTTGTAGATTTTTGCTCGGCTCCTTTTCTTCTCTCTAGAGACCTTTTTGATTTTTTCTTTTTCTTTTTCCTTTTGTAGGTTTTCTTCATTTACCTTTAGAGAAAGAAAAATGGCCTCCGTAGATTGGGTTGACGTTACAGTTCTGGGGGAGGAGCCGTTGGTGGATGCGGAGTTTATTACTCACCTTCGCACCCATCATCGGCTCTGTACTTCGGAGGAAGATGAGCCTAAATACGAGTTGCTTGTTCCCGGTTTAGAGGACCGGATTTGTCATGGGAGAGCCAATGAAACGGCCCCCCACTTCTTCTTTATGTATGAGTGCATGATCACCCGTTATGGAATAAGAATAATATATTCTTATATATATATATATGCTAATAATAATAATATATATTCTAATTAGAATTTTTTTTGTCTTGTTTTTAGTTGATATGGAGTCATTGACATATATTTAAGTAATCTAATAAGATTAATATGATGCCTCAAGAGAGGTCGGGATAGCTCAGCTGGTAGAGCAGAGGACTGAAAATCCTCGTGTCACCAGTTCAAATCTGGTTCCTGGCACATGATGAATTTGTATGAGTATCTGGGCGTCTTTCTGCCCTTTTCGGATTTTGAGATGTCTGTTCTACAGCATTGTCGTGTTGCCCCTACCCAGCTTCATCCCAACTCCTGGGGTTTCTTGAAAATTTACCAATTTGTTAGCCATGCTCTGGATTTCCCGACTACTCTGAAAATCTTTTTTCATCTTTTTCATATGACCAAGCCTTTTAGCGGACTGAATAATAAACAACAATGGGTTTCCTTCTGAGCCATACAAGGTCGGAGGATTTTTACCCTTTTTGATGAATCTTTCCGTGACTTTAAAAATTTCTTTTTCAAAGTGCAAGCTGTACAGGGTCACCATCCCTTTTTCTTGGATGATAACTCTTTTCCTCGCTTTCCTTTATACTGGCTGGAGGCCTCCCCTTGCGAAAAATATAGTTTAGATGACCTGGATGAGGTAGAGGCTGCCGTCGTGGGGTTCCTCCGAGAAGTGTGGGGGAGGGCCCCGTATTTGGACACTAAAAAATTTCTCCAAGGGTCTCCGACCTTTGTCCAATCACAGCTAGGTAGTTTTTTCTAGTATGCTGAATTTCCGACTTGTTAACCTAATATTCCGACTTGTTTGATCCTTTAGCTTGTTGTTTTCTTTTTCAGAAATGGCAAAGACAAACGCTCAAGAATCTTTTCAGAGGGTCCAGGAGGCTAAAGCTAAGTCTCGTGCTCGGTCTGGTGGTGCCAGGGTTATCTCTCCTCCTCCGCCTCCTCGTAACGTTGGGACTCTTTCCAATCCTATGGTGATTTCCTCTTCAACTCCTTCTCAGCCGTCCTCCGTCGTCCGACTTTCTCCCGATCCCAAGAAGCGCAAGCTTTTAGAGTCTGGCTCTTCTGGGGAGGTTAAGGCGGATGCTCTTGCCTTCGTCCGAAAGAATATATATCCTTATGCCCGTATAGGCATGGATGATATGTCTGTTTGGGGCCACCTAACTACCATGGTCGAGGAGAGCCTTAAGGCGGCGGGGTTCTGCGGCAAGCTCTTAGATATTTTTGATAGGGCTCCTCTCAGCTCTTTAGGGGCGACCTCGAGGGTCGAGGAGCTGGAAGGGAGGCTCCATGTATATCAGGAGCAGGAGGGAGAGTTGAAGAAGGAAATTGCCAAGCTAAAGGAGGAGAGAGATACCCTCCGGGAGAAAGGGAAAGCTTTGCAGGCCCAATGCAACATGGAGATGGAATTGAGGAAGACGGCACAGGCTAGCTATCAAAGTCTATTCAAGGATCTTGTGTCCGTGAAAACTGACCTATTTAATTCTCGGAAAGCATATGAGGAGTTAGAGGACTCCATTGCCGATGGCGCCGAGGAATCTTGGCGGATTTTTTTGGAGCAGGTCAGAGTTATTGCTCCTGACTTGGATCTGTCTCCTTTACATCCTGACAAAGTTGTCATCGACGGCGCCATTGTAGATCCTCCTGTCCCCAAAATTGTTTCTGAATCCGAGTTGAAGACTCGGGGGCAGAGGATCATCGAGTCTCCTCCTCGCTCCAAAGATGCTCCGAGTTCTTCCGTCATTCCTCCGACTTCCTCTTCAGCTTCTCTTCCTGGTCCTGGTGGCGCTCCTCCTGAGTCTGGCGGTGGTGATTCCTCTACTCCTTTGAAAAAATGACTTTTATTTTTTGTGGCTATATGGGGGCTCGGCCTGTGAGTCCCCCCTTTTTTAAACTTATTTATACGTTTGTGTTGGTGACCTGTGAACAATTCCTGTCTGGCCTTTTGAGGCCGTTAACAAAATATTTCTGGCGAGTGCCCTTTTGAATAAGGGTGTAGAAAAATAAATGCCCTTTTTTGGATAAGGGTTCTAAGTTACCTTGTGCGTGTATGCTTTTCTAATTTCGATATTTCAAACCCTCTTGATCTTTTCCCGAAAAACCTTTTTGTGGGCTTGTATCGTTTTTTCGAGCCTTTTCGTTTAAGGGCTTTTATGCAGCCTTTAAACTTTTCTCAGGTTTTCCAATCTCTTTTTCGTTATCCTTTATACTCAACTTTGCTTTAGTGAGTTTTTATGACTTAGGTTATTTTTGCGATGCGTTTTTCTTCTACTCGGGGGACTTCCGAGTTTGTTTTACTCGGATTCTCATTTCGACTTGAGAGTCGGATTGTTCCCGAGTTTTTACGATCAACTCATATAACCTCTTTACGCCGACTTGTACCTCGTCGTTTTATCCTGACGACCATCTAGGTCGGTTCATGGGATTTTCACGTTTTGTCGAGCTTAAGTCGGCGCGTTTCGTAGAAAAGACTTAGAAAAATAAAGAAGGATATTATAAGAGATATTGTAAAATAAAAAGATCTTTATTAATTGCGGAGGTACCTTCTTGCTACTAAGGGTCTTGATAACTTATTTCCCTTAGCCTCTACTATGATGCCTCGTTAAAAACCCTTCTCCAAAAAAAACCCTTTTTGGGAAAAAATCATGAAGTTGGGAAAAGAGTACACCAGGGAGTGGAGTTCGCTTTTAATTGTAGTACCTTTTCATATTACAAGCATGCCACGACCTTGGTAGCTCAGTGCCGTTCAGGTCGGTTACTTTATAATAACCCTTCCCTAGCACTTCCTTGACTTTGTATGGTCCCTTCCAATTTGCGGCGAGCTTTCCTTCTCCTGATTTGTTGACTCCTATGTCGTTTCTGATTAGGACCAAGTCATCCGAGGCAAATGTTCTTCGAATGACTTTCTTGTTGTACCTGGTAGTCATTCTTTGTTTCAATGCTGCTTCTCTTATCTGGGCATCTTCTCGGATTTCGGGGAGCAAGTCGAGCTCCTCTTTGTGTCCCCGCACATTTCCGACCTCATCGTGGAGAATCACCCTTGGGCTTTGCTCATTGATTTCTATTGGAATCATGGCTTCTACACCATAGACTAATCGGAAAGGTGTTTCTCCGGTGGCGGATTGGGGGGTTGTCCTATAAGCCCATAGCACCTGAGGGAGCTCTTCAGCCCAAGCTCCCTTTGCTTCCCGTAGTCTCTTCTTTAGTCCTGCCAGTATGACTTTGTTGGCTGCCTCGGCTTGCCCATTGGCTTGTGGGTGTTCTACCGAGGTGAATTGATGCTTAATTTTCATACTGGCTACTAAGCTTCGGAAGGTAGCGTCGGTGAATTGGGTTCCATTATCCGTAGTAATGGAATAAGGTATCCCGTATCTTGTGATGATATTTTTGTAAAGGAACCTGCGACTTCTTTGAGCGGTGATAGTAGCTAATGGTTCTGCTTCTATCCACTTTGTGAAGTAGTCTATTCCCACGATCAAGTATTTGACTTGTCCTGGCGCTTGGGGAAAAAGGACCTAACAAATCCATTCCCCATTTTGCAAAAGGCCATGGAGAAGTGATACTAATGAGCTCTTCTGGGGGAGCCACATGGAAATTTGCATGCATCTGGCATGGTTGACACTTTTTCACAAATTCTGTGGCATCTTTTTGCAAGGTCGGCCAGTAAAATCCAGCTCGGATTACTTTTCTGGCTAGTGATCTTGCTCCGAGATGATTGTCGCAGATCCCGCTATGTACTTCCTCCAATACCTCGGTGGTTCTTGAGGTCGGTACGCATTTTAACAATGGTGTTGATATCCCTCTTCTGTAGAGGACATTTCTCACCAAGGTGTAATGCTGTGCTTCCCTTCAGATCTTTTTAACTTCTTTCTCTTCCTTAGGGAGGATGTCGAATTTCAAGTATTCGACTAAGGGATTCATCCATCCGAGGTTTAAACCGACTACCTCAAGTACTTCTTGTTTATCTTCTGTTTTTGCTACCGAGGGCTCTTGGAGGGTTTCTTGAATCAGGCTTCTGTTGTTTCCTCCTGGTTTGGTACTTGCTAATTTGGATAGGGCATCCGCTCTGCTGTTTAGATCCCGAGTTATGTGTTTGACCTCGGTTTCTGCAAAGCGCCCAAGGTGTTCCAAAGTTTTTTCCAAATACCTCTTCATATTAGGGTCCTTTGCCTGATATTCTCCGCTTATTTGGGAGGTCACTACCTGTGAGTCGCTGTATATCATCACTTTTGTAGCACCGACTTCTTCTGCCAGTTTTAGTCCGGCTATCAAGGCTTCATATTCTGCCTGATTATTTGAAGCCGGGAATTCAAATTTTAAGGAAACCTCTATTTGGGTTCCTCTTTCATCTACTAATATTATGCCTGCACCACTTCCTATTTTGTTGGAGGATCCGTCTACATAGAGTTCCCATGTAGTCGGTTTGTCCTCTTGATCCCCTGCATATTCTGCAACGAAGTCGGCGAGACATTGGGCTTTAATTGCTGTCCGAGTTTCATATCTCAGATCGAACTCGGAAAGCTCTATTGCCCATTGAACCATTCTCCCTGCAACATCCGTCTTTTGGAGGATTTGCTTCATGGGTTGGTTCGTACGGACTCTGATTGTGTGCGCTTGAAAGTAAGGTCGTAGCCTTCGTGAGGCTATCACCAAGGAGTAGGCAAACTTTTCTAGTTTGTGGTACCTTAGTTCAGGGCCTTGCAGGACCTTACTGATGAAGTAGACTGGGTGTTGTCCGACCTCGTCTTCCTTTATCAAGGCCGACGAGACAGCCTTGTTTGCAACGGATAAGTACAGAACGAGGTCTTGTCCTGGTACTGGTCGGGTTAGGATAGGAGGTTGGCTTAAAAACCTTTTGAACTCTTGGAACGCCTCCTCGCATTCCGGAGTCCATTCGAATGGGCATCCCTTCTTTAATAAGAAAAATAGTGGAAGGGATTTTATTGCCGATCCTGCCAAAAATCGGGAGAGGGCTGCAAGTCGGCCGTTGAGCTGCTGGACCTCTCTCAAACAAGTCGGACTTTTCATCTCTAGGATGGCTCTACATTTATCGGGATTGGCCTCAATCCCTCTTTGTGTTAGCATGAATCCTAGAAATTTTCCTGCTTCAACCGCGAAGGCGCACTTTGCAGGATTTAATCTCATCCCATGCAACCTTATGGTGTCAAAGACTTGTGAGAGGTCGGATAAGAGGTCGACTTCATCTTTGGTTTTTACTAGCATGTCGTCGACGTATACTTCCATTAGGCTCCCTAGGTGGGGAGAAAACACTTTATTCATCAACCTTTGATATGTGGCTCCTGCATTCTTTATTCCGAATGGCATGACCACGTAGCAATAGTTGGCTCTGGGTGTGATGAATGATGTTTTCTCCTGGTCGGGTTCGTACATCGGGATTTGGTTATATCCCGAGTAGGCGTCCATGAATGATAAGTATTGGTACCCCGAGCTGGAGTCCACCAGGGTATCAATACTTGGTAAGGGATAAGGGTCCTTAGGACATGCCTTATTCAAGTCGGTATAGTCGACGCACATTCTCCATTTGCCATTCTGTTTTTTGACCAGCACTACATTGGCTAGCCATGTTGGGTACTTGACCTCTCTAATAAAGCCGGCTTCCAGGAGCGCCTGTACTTGCTCTTCTACTATTAGGGCTCGTTCCGTGCCGAGTTTGCATTTTCTTTGTTGTACAGGTCGGGACCCTGGGTAAACCGAGAGCCTGTGGGACATGAGTTCGGGATCAATCCCGGGCATGTCGGAAGCCTTCCATGCGAAGAGTTCGGAATTAGCTCTTAGGAGTTCAGTCAACCCTTGTTTTAGGGTTTCCCCTAGGTTGGCTCCTATGTTAGTGTTTTTTCCTTCCTCCCCACCGACTTGTATCTCCTCGGTTTTTCCTCCTGGTTGAGGTCGTAGCTCTTCTCTGGCCCTTGCGCCACCGAGCTCTATTGTGTGGACTTCTTTGCCCTTTCCTCTCAGATTTAGGCTTTCATTGTAGCATTTTCTCGCCAATTTTTGGTCTCCTCTCACCGTTGCTATTCCCGCTGAGGTCGGAAATTTCATGCAGAGGTGGGGAGTGGATACCACTGCTCCGAGCCGATTAAGGGTAGTCCTGCCAATTAAGGCATTATAGGCTGACCCTTCATCAATGACTATGAAGTCTATACTTAGAGTCTTTAATTTTTCCCCTTTTCCAAAAGTGGTGTGGAGGGGTAAAAATCCTAGTGGTTTTATTGGCGTGTTCCCTAATCCATATAGGGTGTCGGGGTAGGCTCTCAATTCTTTCTCATCTAATCCTAGCTTGTCGAAAGCAGGTTTGAAGAGAATGTCCGCCGAGCTTCCTTGGTCCACGAGAGTTCGGTGGAGATGGGCATTGGCTAGGATCATAGTTATCACCACGGGATCATCGTGTCCGGGGATTATCCCTTGCCCATCTTCTTTTGTGAACGAAATAGTGGGGAGGTCGGGTGACTCTTCCCCGACTTGATAGACTCTCTTGAGATGCCTCTTGCGAGAAGATTTGGTGAGTCCTCCTCCCGCAAATCCTCCTGAGATCATATGGATATGCCTCTCTGGGGTTTGTGGTGGTGGATCTCTTCTATCCATATCATCTCGCTTTCTCTTTCCGTGACTGTCCGACCTTTCCATGAGATATCTATCAAGCCGACCTTCTCTAGCCAGCTTTTCTATCACATTCTTAAGGTCGTAACAGTCGTTAGTGGAGTGACCATATATTTTATGGTACTCGCAATAATTGCTGCGACTCCCCCCTTTTTTATTTTTAACAGGTCTAGGGGGTGGCAGCCTTTCGGTGTGGCAAATCTCTCTGTATACATCCACTATAGAAGTTTTGAGAGGAGTATAAGAGTGATATTTTCTGGGCCTCTCGAGACCGAGTTCTTCCTTTTTCTTGGCTTCCTTTTCCCTCTCTTTAGTTGAGGGAGGGGGTCCAAGTCGCCAACTCAGGTCCCTTAATTTGGCATTCTCTTCCATATTGATGTACTTTTCAGCCCTTTCTTGTACATCACTTAGAGAAACGGGGTGCCTTTTAGATATGGACTGTGAGAAGGGACCTTCTCTGAGCCCATTGACTAGCCCCATTATGACTGCCTCTGTGGGCAGGTCTTGGATCTCCAAACATGCTTTGTTGAACCTTTCCATATAGGCTCGTAAAGACTCTCCGACCTCTTGTTTTATTCCCAGGAGGCTCGGTGCATGTTTTACCTTGTCTTTCTGAATTGAGAACCTCATCAAAAACTTCCTTGAGAGGTCTTCAAAGCTAGTGATCGATCTCGGGGGAAGGCTATCGAACCACTTCATTGCTGCTTTCGACAAGGTGGTCGGGAAAGCTTTGCATCGAGTAGCGTCGGAAGCATCAGCTAGATACATCCGACTTTTGAAGTTGCTTAGATGATGCTTTGGGTCCGTGGTTCCATCGTAGAGGTCCATATCAGGGCTTTTAAAGTTTCTCGGAACTTCTGCCCTCATTATGTCCTCGCTGAAAGGATCGTCTCCGCCCAAGAGTTGTTCTTCTTGTTCGTTGCGGGAGTTGTGATTCTTGAGGGAAGATTCTAGCTGTAAGAGTTTTCTGTCTAACTCCTTTCGCCGCTCCATCTCCTCTTTGAGGTACTTTTCAGTTTCCTTTTGTTTCTCCCGCTCTTGCTCTAGTTGTTCCAGGCGGCTGTGTACTAATCCCATTAATTCAGCTACGTGGGATGGTACGCCTTTTTTCTGATTCGCGCCCATCTGAGGAATTTACCTTCGGGTTCTTCACTCCGGAGGTGCCTTCTCTGTGTTGATTATTAACTTCCTGGTGTAGGGCTAGATCCGCATCGTTATTACTCATGTCCAGATTCTCTTGTTCGGAATCTGTTTCCACATGGCCTTCTTCGTGGGATCTGTCCGCCATCGATGGATGATATCTCGGGTCCCCGGCAACGGCGCCAATGTTACGGTGGGTAACCGGAGATTGCCTGAGTGGACAGCGTGGGCTGGCCCAAATACGTGAAGGGGAAGGTCTCCGTGTGAGTGTGCAACTCGGGAGACTCCGTCCGACTTGTACCCGTGAATGAATGGGGGGTGGTACCTGCAAAGACACTCCGATGCCTAAGTTAGCAAGAGTGTGAGCAGGTCTAGAGAGTATTGGGCTTAGAGATACCTGAGGGGTGTCAGAGTATTTATAGTGGTGAGCCAATAACCACCGTTGGAGTAGTGCCGTATCTTTAGGGTGTTAACCGCCCCCATTATCTTGGGGAGGTTAAGATATGACTTTATGAAGTGGTTAGAGAGATTTTAGGGGCGGTTACTCATTTGAATGAGTGTTTATCTGCCAGCTAATCTCACATCCGACTTCTTCAGACCAAGTCGTGGTTGATACCGACTTCTTATGTGAAGGTCGGTACTTAGCTAGGCTTAATCCTTTAGATTAGGCCTTTTATTTGGACCTGGGCCTTTATCGTTGGGCTAGGGTATGAACAGAAACTAATCCTTAAACTAATTTCTTTTATAAATTTAAGATTTTTAATATTTTTTCAAGCCACTAATTTAATTTATCAATTTTTAAACTATGTTTAAATACAATTTGTATATTCAAACTTTTTAAATACAATTTGATTGTTTTTATTTGCTGATTATGTTATTATTCTTTTTAATGAACCCTAACCATCTTTTTTGTTAATGTATTTAATAATAATATTGATACATATATACATGAGAGAGTTAGGCCTCAAAGTGTTCTTAAAGTCGCACTCGGCCTCAAAGTGTTCTTAAAGTCGCACTCGAACCTCAAAATAATTCCTGAAATTAATAATTTTTTAAATTTGTTTTTGAAATTGCACTCCATGACTTTTTAAATTCGTTTTTGAAATTGCACTCCAAGACTCATAGGGTTCCTGAGACATTTTCCGTTCATCGAAATCTTAAAACGACGTCGTTTAAAAAAAAAAGCGTACCATAAATCTCCTAATAAAAAAATTTTGAAAAAAAAAAGCGTACCATAAACACCTTAATAAAAAAAAGTGTAGCGTAGAACCAATCCCCTTCTCCTTTCCCTTTTAATTATTCTAATTAAACAGGTCATGCAACAAACTTCATTCTAAAACATCTAATTCCAAAAAATGACAAATTTAATAACAAAATTTTTGAAATCAATAAAATTGCGAACACTACTCTTTTCATTCTCATCATTCCTCTTACATTCTGTTTGCCGCTCAACTTTCGTTGCGCAACACCAACAATCACCTACCTCCGACTCTTCTTCTTCTTCCACCTTCACTTTCTCATCTAGCGACGACAACAACAATCAAAGTATATATGTAAAAAAGGAAGAAAGTTGGGGAAAGCAAAAGAGAAAGAAAAGGAAAAAGGTTGAAAATACAGAAGAGAAAGAAAAAAGAGAAAGAATTAAAAATCAGAAAGGAGAAGGAGTTGGGAATGGAAATAGGAAAAGGAAGTGAAAGAGTTGAGAATGGGATGGAAAGGAGAAGGAAAAAGAGTTGGGAATGAAAAGGGGGAAAGGAATAGATTGGGATTGGAAATGGGATGAGATGGGGGTGGTTCTGCGCTAGGCTTTTTTTTTTCTTTTTTCTTTGGTTTGAATTCGGGGTTTACGTTTTTTTTTTTTTAAAACGATGTCGTTTTAAAATTTTGATGAATGAAAAATGGCGAATTATTATGAGTCTAGTCTCATAATATAATTTTGAAGACAAATTTAAGAAACTATTAATTTTAAAGATCATTTTAAAATTTGGGTGCAATTTTTAGGGACAATTTTAAAGGTTAACTCATACGTGAGATGGAGATTACTAGAAAAAACTTGCAACTTATAAGTGACATATATATAAAAGAAATAGCATACTTTTTCAACAAGAAAGATCCATTAAGACGAAATCAAGACCATCCATTATTATAACCAAACATTGCTGTGTTACATTTAGAAAAAGAAAAAGAAAAACCATGTGCTGCCTCTTATTCACTCGATCCACATAAACATACAACACTTCATAATCTTTTTATAAATGTTCTTACTTTGCGTTAGAGGTAGTAGCCAAATGGCTATCAAAATAATCCAACTCCTTACCCTTCATTCTTGGTGAAGGGTCGTTCCCAACAACCTTCCTCATATCTCTAAATTTAAGCCTAGCTTCTCTTACAACCCATGAAACCGCCGCAATTCCCACAACCGCCATAACCGAAGCCACAGAGAAACCAGCAACTGCTCCCAAAATGACAAAGGTAGCACCCAAAATCACGGGACTGAATAGAAGCAAAAGTGGTGAACTCACGAGGAGAAGTGTTGATGATGCCAAGAGACCAAAACCCATCATCCCCAACAATGGCGCACCTATTGCTATTGCCCCAATCACTGAAGTCACAACCATGGACCTTGAGATTCTCTCTGATGAATCTTGATGACTGTGATTGTGATATCTATCTGCCATTGGTTGTGTTATTTTGAATACACTACTAGCTAGGTAAGTTTGGTGCTTTAATTTCCATGTGGGTGCACGTAATTTATATTATATAGTTTGTATTATGAAGGATTATTGTTGTGTGTTAATTTATAACAGGTGTCGATTTTATTTTGGATTAAAATGTGGCACATCCCTTTGTCTCTACACGTAAGATTAGGGTTGAACTCTTTGCTGACACGTTGGGCTTTGTTGAAACTATAGGATATGCATGGTTACATAATTGGATATGTATGGCTCTCTCTCTCTCTCTCTCTCTCTCTCTCTCTCTCTCTCTATATATATATATATATATATATATATATATATATATATATATATATATATATATATATATATATCTACCTAACTCCTCTAAAATAATATGTAATTTATCCTTCATGATGTGTCACACTTTAATTAGTTATTATCTTAATTATAATTGGATTATTTTGTAATTTATTATTTGAGATGAGTAATTGTATAATTTCTTAAAATATTAAAATTCTATCCCACCTCTCACGCAATCTCTTTCTACAATGCATCATTCCTTAGCGAGTCGTTAATTTCCATGGCTTGTAACTTCTTCGTTCTTCCCATTATAGCCAGCGATTTCATTGCTATCTCCTATCCTCTTATTTAATTTTTTTTGCCATTAAAAATAATATATGGAATATATATTCATATGTAAAATATAATATAATAAAATAAATCTATTTAAAATACTTAAGAGTATAATTAAAATCAGGAATATACAAATATAATAATAAAATTTATACTCTAAACAAGTAAACATATCTTTTATCATATATAAATTATTTAAAAAAATATAAATTGTTAAAATTAATAACACAAATTTAAAATAATAAAATTCAATTTTCTTACAAGTATTTTTTATAGTATTTTTATTCTTTTAATTTTTAATTTATTAATATTTTATTGTTTAATTAATGATTAAACAAATTATTTTCATGAAAAATTATTTTTGTATAATTTTAAAGAAGAGACCAATATACCAGTTTAAAAGTTAATGTAAAAATAATATTTTAAATAAAAAATAGTTAATATTAAAATTTTTAAATACAAAAATAAATTGTATAAATATTCAGGATATAAATATGAAATACATGTTTAAAATAAATAAAGGAGACAAAAATAATTATTTATTTCTCATGAATACTCCCATTTTATTTGTTTTATTTATTTTATGCATATATTTTATATTTATCTTTTAAATATTTATACAAATTATTTTTTATTTAAAAATTTTAATATTAAATATTTTTTATTTAAAATTTTATTTTTACATTATTTTTTAAACTATTATATTAGTCTCTTCTCTAAAATAATACAAAAAATATTTTTTATAAAAATAATTTGTTTAATTATTAATTAAATAATAAAGTACTAATAAATTGTAAATTAAAAGAATAAAAATATTATAAAAAATACAATAAAAAAGTTGGATTTTATTATTTTAAATTTGTATTATTAATTTTAATAATATATTTATTTTTTAAATAATTTATGTATAATAAAAAATATATTTACTTGTTTAGAGTATAAATTTTATTATTATATTTATATATTCATGATTTTAATTATACTTTTAAGTATTTTGAATAGATTTATTTTATTATATTATATTTTACATATGAATATATATTCTATTTTTTAATTAAATAAAGATATATTTTTTAATAAAAAAAATTTAATAACCGAACTAACCATTAATGATGTTGATGTTGGTAAGGAGTGATTCATGGAAAAAAAAGATTGAGTGAGAGGACAAGAGATAACAATGAATTCGGCGCTGGCTATACTGAGAAA